>NC_045559.1:184254723-184566643 GCF_009819795.1 Aythya fuligula
AGACCTTTCCAATGAAGCAGATATCCACCTGGAGGAATTGGTCAATACTCACGAGCTTGCCAAAGTGGCCAGTGTTCCTGCATCCCACTGAAAGAAGGCTTTTGTCATGCTGTATTTTTAGCTTAACAGTACTAGCTGCATGTGGGGAAACATCTTGCTGAGAAATGCAACTGCATGGAGATGGCATGCTTGTAAGAATCCTTAGTTGCCTGCTACATGAGGGAAGCTCAATTTTTTATTGTTTTGTCATTCTCATGCTTTTATAACTCTGTAGGTATGTGTCAGCTAATTCATAGACACCTCTCTTGCCCTGCTGTTATTTCTGAGTATTGTCTGCATATCTTCTTACTTTGGGCCCTCTCTTCTTCCTGAGGTGCTACTTAGGGTCAATCAAGTACTGATCCACTTTCTCATCCATTAAAATAACCAGTGATTCACCTCTGTTTCAGGTTGTATTAAAAAGTATGTTTTTCATAATCTTTGATGTGATGTCCTAATCCATGCAGAATTGCAAACTCCCTGCTCCCCTTTATGGCTTTGCCTTCAGGTCATAGATAGGAGATGACAGTGGCTCTCCAGTGACCCTGTGCTTCACTGCAGGATGGGCTGGACGTGGAGCACAGCTGGTCCCAGGACGGAGCTTGCTTTATCTTGCTGACACTGACTTGTTTTATCTTACACTCAGACAGGACAGAGCCTGACCTGCCTGGAAGCTCAGTAGCTTTAGGGTAGCAACTCCTAACCCAGGCTGTAAGAATAGGGATTTCTGTGAAGCACTGCCTTGTGAGAAAAAGTCCAAACAATTCCTGAAGTAATGAGTAAAATCTGTTTTTAGAATACATCTGTTAATGTGCTACTATTTCAACACCAATTTTTGATGTCTTCCTATTTATTTCACAGTCTAGATTTTCATCATTCTGTTGTCCAGCAATTTTTTCATCTTTGTAGCCCCCAAAGAGCCTATGTCTTCCTTAGTAAAAAGAAGGCAAAAGGAAACTTGCCTGCAGATGTCTTTGTCCCTTGTTCTTGTCTCTTCTCACTCTGCTAGCATAGGAGATTCACTGACTCACCTTCTGGGCTATCAATTTGTATGACTTTGGCTATTAGCTCTTCATATATCTACTGGACCAATTTAACTTACTTGTCTTCTGCCCATATTTTAACCCCCTGCCAACTCACTTTACCTAGATTTTGGAAGCCATGGGATATTTTTTCAAGACAGTGACACAAATCATTTAGACTTGAGTTATTTAGTTCTTGACTCTGTTTCTGTTGCGTACCTCCAGGAACTCCAAGGGGAACTGGGATCTCAAGGAATCTGAGGTTTCATTTGTATAAAGACAGGGCTCCATTAAAAAGTGGCATCTGAAGTGGTTTTGTGGGGGTTGTTATCAATGGAAAATGATTCTAAGTGGGTAGTCCTGGAGTTAGATGGTTTCTTCTCCTTTTTGTAGGAGGAATGAAATTTGCTCAAGTATATTACTGAATGCTGTAAATTCATCTTGAACATGGTGCATCCACCACAATGGTGTGCTGTTTTATTTTTCGTTAGCATATTCATTCAAGTAGTGATTCTGGGTTTTTGGAGAATTGAAAGGGAGATCTGCTATTTATTTCCTCAGCTTTCTCATGGCATTATATGCTGCCTGTTCTTTCACAGGCTCTAGTACATACATTGCTCATTTCCGAAATTATTGAGGTAAGGTGCCAGCTTTGTTATATTTCGGCCAAAAGCCAAACTCTGAGAAAAAACCCAGGTGTAGCCCACCCATTTGTTTGTTTCCAGAATGATCACACAATGAAGCTCAGAGACAATTTCTTACCAGCAGGGAACACCCAAGACCTGTGCTGCAAAAGCATCGCATATGAAATGCAGCTGCAGCAGCACCTGCACACAATGTGCTGCCAGGGAAAAACCCATTATTGCCTCAGCTTTAATTTATATGTGATTGTGTTTCATTCTTTGTGCTGGGGAGCATTTCTGTGCTGCATGCTCGTGCTCACAGGGCCTGGAGCACTGAGTCAGGTCAGGCTGTGGCTGTGCTCAGATTTAGGGATGGAGCAGTCGGAGAGCCCCTCTCTGCTCATTTTTTTCCTGCTTCTCTGGCTGCCTCTGCTGCTGGGTCCCCACCAGTGTTTGCAGTGAAACAACCCAAGGTACAGCTCCACGTGAGAAATAACCTGGCAAAAAAAGAGCAGGCAAGCAGGCATTTGTGTACAAAGCTGTGCTGTTAGCTTGGTTTGTCTAGAGACATTAATTCAGGAAGCAAAGCTGTCAATTAATTAGGATTATTCACAAGCTCCCAGTAGATGTTTTGTTCTTCAATTAATTGCTTTGTTACCAGCTGTTCTAGGAAGGTGAGATTTCTCCTTAAGGCCAAGCTGGCCTGATGCTGAGCTGCAACCAAAGAAGGTGGTCTGGCCCCCCTTCTCCAGCTTCACAATCACATCCCCTTTGCCATGCCAGCTCTGGCAGAGGAAGGTCACTCTCTGCAAGGGCAGTTTTCTGCTGGTTTAGTTTCCTGTGTGAGCTCAGTGCTTGTCTGCCAAGCACCAGGGAAGAGAGGGAGGTGTTGAGAATGTGCAGCCAGGAGCAGGCAAGGGCAGGTACGCCCCAGGCTGTTCCCACCAGAAGTCACCGTAAGATCTCCTCTATTCCAGAGGTCAAGGAATGTCAAGCAAGAAGAGGAACAAGACCACTAGCATGCATTTTTAGCCCAACTTTGCTGGCTAAGATTTAAATATATATATATATATATTACTTTTTTTTTTTTTTTTTTTCTTTTTTTTTTTTTTTTCTGTATATCAAGAGGCAGAAGGTGGCAACCTGCAAAGCAGCAGAGAAATGCTAACAAAGTTGGGAATGGCCCACTTGCTGAGTGAAATTTGGGATTGCTCAGGTATTACAGGGTGAAAAAGGACTGTCCCCAGGCATGCTACTGCCTTTACTCCCTTGCAGAAATACTGGGTGTGGAAGAGAGATGGCTTTTATGGGAAGCTGACTGGTCAGCAAAAGGGACGAAAACATATCAGGTGGCAGTGATACATCCAGAGACTCTGTTGTACTTTTAGAGTTGCAGGAAGGAATCTCCCTCACACTCCTACAGGAAAGGGTCTGCTGGCAGGAGGAACTAGTATAAGGGCTACCCTGTTTCTGGTATTTCCACAGGCCAAAAAAAGCAGAAATTAGTTTAGGCCCCAAAACTTATTTCTTTCATACTGTTATTGATAGTGTCTAGCTTGCAGCTTGGTCTTCAGTTTGCTACCCTGAAGGGTGAAGCCCAGCCAGAGAGGTGAAGTTCTGGTGGACAGCCAAAGCCCTGCCCTCAGTAGAAAGAGTGAGTAGGTCATGGGATGTGAAGCTGAGAGTATCTGCAAAATGGCTGGGAGATCCAGAACCTTGAAAAATTGGTGAAAACAGACAGGTTCTGCTGATCCACATTCAGGAGTTCCTGACTAGGTGATACCCAATACCCCAAACTATATATATATATATATATATATATATATAAATCTATATAACTGTATATATATTTAATATTACATGGTATATAAGCAAATAAAACTTGCTGACTCAATCCCATACTGAGTGTTATATCGTCCTTTATTTTTGTCAGAGCTGTTTAGACACAGTCTTATAAAAGTGTTCTTGTAAAAGTCACTGCGAATGCCTCCTGTGCTCACTTACGGATGATGCTGCTGGAAACTAACCAAGCTTGCATTGTGTCTTCCTCTATGCTACACAGCACACAAAATTTCCTCTGCTGTGCTGAGACAGAAGGTGCCTGTGAGTGGGTTTCAAGGCCTGCCGTAGATGGTGCTGTAGCTCCAGTTTGGGGATTTGCTCATCCACTTGCTTTACTTGGCAGAGCCTGTAAAGTAGCATCCAGTGAATGCTTTGATATACACAGGCATAGATTAACTGCCAACCAGAGAGCTCTCAGGTTGGTAGCCCAGTTACTTGCTGGATAACCAAAAAGGGGACTTCTAGCTGATGTAGAAACATTTGAGACGTGCTGGTGTTGCAATGGATTTGTTTGAATGCTGGTCTGTGACTGTTAAGGGAGGAACATGCCCTCCCTTGTTGTGTACCTCCTGCTCTGAGCAGTTGCCTCTTAAGGCTTTTGCCATACTCAGTGCATTGTGCTGTGCAAATGGCATGCAAGACGCTAGAAAAAAACAACACCTTGTGTCAGAGAATAGGGCAGGTGAAGCCAGTGCTACAATACTTACAGTACATTAAAAGATGCTAAAATACTCAACCAAGGTTAGGTGCAGTGAATTCTAATCAAAATGTAAGGAAAATGGTGTTCACTGTATGTGGCAAAAGGTGCTTTCATTCCCTGACTGAATTGTTACAATAAAAGCTGCTTTTTTGTTGCTGTTTTAATTGCTGTGTTCAGGTTAAAATATGAATCACAGTAATTTTCTAGGTATGGTATAAGCTATCTGGTTAGCTGCTGAGGTGGTGTGTAAAGAAAAATAAAAATAGAGATATTAAAAAAAAAAATGAAGAAACCTGAATGTGTTACTGCTAAGATTTGCTGAGATAAGAAGTGATGTGAAAAAATATAAATAGATTTTGTGAGTTAGAGAGAGAAGTGAAATACAACTGAAATAACACTTGAGGGAATATTTTTATGGAATATGGTAATAAGCCAAAACATTTGTGATATTAACTTGAAGATAAGAAATATTCAAAGAATTATTGAGGGATTTCACACAACAGAACCATATGCTTAGATTTAAAACGTAATTGTCTACAAGTGTACCGCATTAAATGATTTACAAATATATTCATATTTTAAAATATATTAATCTGAAAACAACCAAAGTTGCTGTGAAACTGTGCATAACTTAAGGTGCATCCAGGCACTACGAAGTGGAAATAAAGCATTGACAAAAATATATCACAGTGTCTCTATGGTAATAAAAGTAGTTTTATTTTTAACAAGTACAAAGAAACTCTCAGGAGCTTGCATTTCATTTGGAAACAGAACCCAATGAGCCAAATGTATTTTTTTTTTTTTTACTACAGGTTACCTATGCCTTCAGAGTTTATGAACCATGTTGTGGCTTGGCTAAAACAACATAAGTTTGGCTGACTTAATTTTTCCTGGATTTTAATTAAAAAAATGTGTAAATGCTTGAAGAAGCCCAATTAAAGACATAACACTGTAAGAACTAAATTGAGTTTACGATTAAAATTTAATCATTAGGTTAAATTAATTACCGAATTAACACAACAGGTAATCAACACAAAATTCCCCTCAAGTGGGGATTGTATTATTTTCCTTTTAGGAGATTTCAACTTCTTCAGCGTACACACCTACCCAAAGCTCTAGATGACATATTGCATCGATATATCTGATGAGGGCTGTTGGTATCTGTTGGATATAAAAACTTTACAGAATCTAAGTATCAGTACTGGTCTTAGACATTTGTCAAGGAAGCACAAGTTTATGAAGTATGTAACATATAAGTCTCGTCCTTCACAAGTGAGAAACAGACACCCATGCTTATTGTTTATACAGGTTTTATGGAAATGATAACTCCCCTAGGTGACAATTCCAAGCTCCTAATACATTGAACTCTCTAGTTCACACTCAAAGTCAACGTGATTAGTATGCATCCTCTAAAAAGACATGTATAGAACAGAACTTGTCAACTCCTGGGCCTTCTAGTGCGTGAACACCTTTTTAAAGATGCATTGAGGCATCTCTGTTTATCAAGCTTCTGATACGCTGTGGAGAGCAAGCAGTAAACTATCCCACATTGAACTGAGCAAGTCTTTCCCTTTTAAAACCCTACTAAAGGAGGAAGAGGAGGTGTTTCCAGCTGTGTCTTTACTAGCAAACCAAACAGCTCCCAACCATGTTTCTGAACACCAAGTCCAAATAATGCAGAATCTGTGCTAGTTGTAATGGTGTGCTCTCCCTGTCGCTTCTCTCCTTTGGTCTGCCCATTGACTTGTTCAAACACTGGCTGTTGCACCCAAGGCCTTGTTTATGCAGATAGCAACCACAATATCAGCTCAAATTGGGTGCTGGACAAACAGACAGACAGACATCTTGCTCAGCAGCTAAGGGCCAATAGAGCATGCACCAAAAACCAAGGTCCATGACCTTACCTCATAAATAGTGAGCAGACCACTAATGAGTCCTTTGAGCTTTTCTGCATGGTGGCTGGCTGCATGACGGGATTTCCCCTTGAGCTGGGATGCCTCTCAAGGCCACACCTGCTGCAGAGATCCCTTACTCCTTGTGAGAAATCCCTTGCCACAATTCTTAGATATAAAATGTTGACCAAGTCTGGGACTAGGATTGGATTCAGCCACACCTGGGCTCCTTACCACTTCGGTTCAAGGAGTTTAGAAAGCAAGGTCATCCACTCTGAACCTTGTGACTCAATAGGAGGATCTCCCTGATGCATCTGTCCCCTGTGCAGTAAATAATCAACTGCAATCTTGAGTCTTCTTAAGTTGCTGTCTGATTTACCACTAAGCTTTGTTAGATTACTGCATTATATCAATAAATATATTGCTACTTATCTCTTAGGAGTGAACAAGTGAACTATATAGTTTCATCCTCGACACTAGTAAACCCCTCCTCTGTAAACCCTGTTTTAACAGGGTAAAGGTGTCCAAATTGTGTGCTTGGAATGATCCCTGGACTGTTAGGTGCTCAAATACCTTAGCAGTGTCTGAGAATCAGGGGACTTCTAGCCGGAGGCCAAAAATGCCAGGTAACAGTATATTTCACTGCATCCTTCCACAGTGTTTAATTTACTTTGCAAAGGGTTGCCTCCTTGACAGCATGGAGAAATTCGAAGTCTAATGGGTGATGAAGTGCAGGCAAAGGAGAAATAGCAGGGACAAGTATCTGATACTTGGAGTATTCAGCGTTGTTGTCATTCTTGTTCTCAGAACGTTGTGCTACAACAGGCATTGGATAAAGTACATAAAAAAAACAAATCCCAGGAGATGCAAATTGGTTTCTTTGCTCTCAAACGAGCACGCAAATCACCTGTAGCAAAAGAATCATGTTCCTTCTATCCCCAAACTAGCAAATCCTTCATCTGTAGGTAGTAACTTCAGTAATCTAACCCAAACAGAGAATATTCCAACCAGACAAGCCTATGCCTTGAGCATTAAGATGAAAAGAGAAGATTCAAGAGATGTGACTGAAAGTACGAGCCTTGCAGAGGAGGAATGAGGTGTCCATGTGAGATACAGAAGGAGACTGGGAGATGAGACAGTATATATTGCACTTGCAGGGTTGGCAATAATTTACTGGATTAAAGTAGATTAATTGCACATTATTTCTGCCAATTTAGCACACCATTCTTATAATTATTTTTTATTATTATTATTGTTATTTTTTTCCTTTCAATTTCTGTAGTAACAACAGCCTCTTAATGAACAGAAGGAGTAGTTTTTTGTTCTGACATTAGCTACATTGAGACTGTTTGTCTGGCTTGGAAACAGAAAAATTCATAGGTGAGATCTTTTGGGCTTTGTCAAGGTGGGCAGTTATCCAGAATATTCTGTGCAGAGTCTTTGGTTTGATTATTAGAAACACAGCTAAGTTCAAACCCCCTACTCCATGTATTTAAATAGTCCCTTGGTTCTTCTCATTTTTCCTTTCCAGTATAGGAAACGTGTCTAGCAGGTAAATTGTTTTGCTTTGACAGAAATGGGATGTGAATATTCAGTAAAGAGGTTATCAGAGGATTTTGTTTAGGTGGTTTGCAGGAAAAGGTCTTGCAATTCCCTGGCTCCCAGCAAGTCTCTGGCTGTTTCCAAAGCCATTGTTCTATTTGGGCCTCAGAAAAGCAGTAACTCAAAACCACGATATCTAAAATCCTCTCAGGAAAACACTTTCCCTCATCATGTATCAGGCTGCTTTCCTAGCTGCACAAACCTCTGACAAATACTTACATAGCAAATCATTAAACATATTCTCGTGTTCTAAAACTAGATTTGATAAGAGCTAGAAATTGTTTTAAGAGTCCAAATTTAAATGTTTGAGTTTTCTTCTCACTTCCTTTAGAAAGACATACTCCTTGCCACAGCGAATGGCTGATGTCTAGAGACAGTTATATAATTTGTCCAACTTTACATTGACAGATACTAAAATTTCTTTGGACATGTCAGTTTGTGAGCCTAAGTTTCCCTTCTCTTTTTACGTGTGCTCATGTAAAACAAGTCTTGCATTGTCTTCTTTCGTTAAAATTGAAAAAAACTATTCATGATTTCTTCCTCCTCCATTCTGATTTAGCTTAGTAATTTAACTACTGAAAGTTTGATGGCATGTCAGAATGCTGTCCCTGGTGGCTCGGGAATGTTACACCATACTCATTAATGTTAACAAGGCTACTCACTTCTATTTTATATCTAAAATTAATTACTATCTACAAAGAAATCCCTGGGTGCACATCCCAGCACATACTGGATTGGTAAAAAGATAATCTGTTGTGCTTTATACTAAGAACTTGAATAGTCAGAGAAGACTGCTGAGGTGGTGCAACACAAATATTTTTCTCTTTCAGAAATTACTCAAAGGTAATGCCCAGTACAGTTACATGGGACACTTTTGTGGGTGCTTTCTTATGGTGTAGTAGGACAACACCTACATACAACCATTTTCAGCGTAGACTGTAGTGAGTACTATAGTGAAAAGAGTAGTAATATAGATAGATAGATAGATAGATAGATAGATAGATAGATAGATAGATAAAAATATATAGATTACCTGTGTTAAAAAATGCTTATAATAAAAGGGAAACCCTGAAGCGTGTTTCTTTTACAGCATAATCTGGAGGTGAATGAGCCCTCTAGTTTTCCACTCAAGTTCTCTATTTTAATTTAGCCCCACCCTTGCTCCTTGGATGTAAAACTGCTGTCTGCTAACAGAGAAAAAGCAAATAAACACACAAACAAACAAACACTTTTTTTAAAAAAATAATTGCCAGGCCATTGTTTTTTCATGTTCAGACATTTACTTGTCTTGGCCTGTGGTGGTACAGATGTCATCTGAAAGCCTTTTCCAAACAATAGGCAACAACACAAAAGGACTTTTTATGGTTTCAGGGTGGCTCCAGCAACTAGTGTTGGATATCTGATCTTCACTTGCCTCTGGTCTCCTGTGATTTTTTTTGGAGAGGTTCAGAAACACTCCATTCAAGAGCGAGCTGGCCCATAGCAAAGAAGATACAGAACTTCAATAACACGCTGAAACACATAAATAAATGATGAAAACATAGCTTCTAGGATAATATGCTACCTTCTGAAAGTAGTCCAGGACAAAAAATTGTTTCCCATGCAGGGTTGGGAAACACGCAGAGGAAACAGGGAACCATCTACTTTAAAACCTCTACTGCAATTAGAAGATGCTCATCAATTAATATTTGTTTCTTGCCAGCCTATCCATATGTCAGATCTTATACCCTGCACACTGTCTAGATTGAGCTGAGGCTTACGTGGGAGTAGATTGCAAGAGGCCACTGCAATAAGTCCTGTCCTGGAGGCACTCTGCTTACCTCCACCCTCAGTTCTTCTCTCAGCTTCTCCAGGTCTTACAGTGACTCTGACTGAGTCATTTCTGTTACTTGAATGTGTCTACTACACTAGAAAAAGCAATGCATATGTTTGTTTTTGAATTATTACATGAACATGAAAGACTCCATAGCCAAACTTAAGGGAGTAGGAAACATGAAAAGCCAAAATACATGCAGTAAAAATTACTGGGAAAAAAAAAAAAAAAAACTGTTATAAAAATAGAAAAAAAGCCTGTAAGAGGAATCTAACTATCCTAGAGTAAACAGGAAGTGATTAAACACAAAAAAACATATTAATGCTTGAGACTGTGGCCTTGTCAGAGCCACTGTGGTTAGGCAGTTTTCATACCTTTCCCATAAAAACATATTCTATACTGCTTTTTTTTTTTTTTTTTTTTTTTTTTTTTTTTTTCCCTCCTTCCTTCTTTCAGTTTGCCTGTATTTTTGGGATGACTCAATTCAGTTCAGCTCAGTTCACTACAGATCACCTTCAAATCCCAAAGCTGCATTGTTCAATGAATATTTCCATAAAAGAAGGTGAGGGAAAAAAGATGAATACTTTGTGATTTGTCAGGGACATCAAAATATGGCACATTTTGTAGATATAATGTCAGTGTAGATGTTTTGTCATGGTATTCACAATGTCTGCAACATGATGTCTATGTTTCAACATCCCTGAAAGAAAAATTGACTCATTTCCCGGCATAAAGTCATCTAACATCTAAAATGATGTTGTGTTAGAGCAATATGAAACATTCATAAAATATGTGACAGGCACTGAAATTCTCTCCTGAAGTGTACTTAAGTCTAAATGCAAAAGAGAAGGCCACCACAGAGCTAATGATATTGGTTGTCATTTTGCACCTCACTCACTACACAATGCATTGTGGCTGTAAATCCCCATCCATCCAGTGAAATGTGAATGTAAGCCTTAATGCATAGTTTTTTGCAATGAATGGGTTTACTGGCAAGTGATAAGCGGTACTAAATACCAGTTTTAAAATCAGCTAGCACCTCTAGGATGCACTTTTGGGGAAAAAATAAATGCTAGAGAATAAATTGACACTGCTAGCCATCACTCTGTTTTACTAGTATCTAAAACAATGGCTAAGTGTTACTGCTCTGTGAACTACACTTCCAATGCAAATAAATCCTTTCCCCACCAAAATTATCTGTGTTGGCTCCCTCCTGGCTGTGCTGATTTTCTTTGTGTAGCTGCGCTCTAACCACAATATTAAAAATGATCATTTTTTAACAAACAACTCTAAGATATATGGTAATAAAGTACCCAGCAGCTGAGGATGCACAAATCTCTCACAGCAGAGATATGTGACTGCAGATGGTATGGGGAAAGAAAGAGAGAGGAGAGAAACATCAGCAGCCACTGTGAAAAAGTAACTTATGATCAATGAGGACCTCTTTTTACTAATGCCAGAGGCATCATGAAAATGCTCCTGTTTTGGAAATCAAGGTCAGACGTGTTAAAAATCCTAATTAAAAATGCTATCCTTATTTAAATAGAACAGTTGGAATTGTGTTAGCTGACTGTAATAGTGAATGAATAGAAAGACATTCACCTTCAAAATGGGCAAACGCACACCGTGTTGAATATGTTAACTAGGTCAGCTCTCACTGAAGTTCTGTATTGCTGAGAAAGGAATGCCAAAGGGAATGAGATTTAGCACTAGATCCATCTGGCAGATCATACCGCAAAACTAGCGTTTTAATTACCATTGCTTTATCAATCACAGAAATCACAGAAATGTGCAGTGAAAGGGACCTAAAATGAACATTTTATGTGTTCTGATAATCAGGCAAGCTTGCACCTTTTTTGAGAGAAGAGATACTTGGCTAAGCCTAAATTATTCAGTGCTTGGGATTTTATTACCTTTTTTTGAAGCCTGTTAAAGCCTTTTAGCACTTTCTTCTCTGCTAGTCTTAAAAATATGATTTATTTTTCTGATATCTTACTGGTACCTACCTCAATTTCTGAAAATAAGGTCTTTTTTTTTTTTTTTCTTCTAGCTTTGTTAGATATGGAGAACAGCCACCTATACTACATTTTATTTTATTTTATTTTATTTTATTTTATTTTATTTTATTTTATTTTATTTTATTTTATTTTATTTATTCTTATTGCAACCTGTGCAAAAGCTCCCTTAATCCATTCATTACTAGGCTACATGGTTGCACTTCTTTGGGTTTTCTTTTTAGATGATTTTCCTTATATTTTTTCCTTATTTTCTCGTATTTTTCTTGCATAGATTTATATTTATATATATATTACATATATATATGTTTTATCTCATAGTTTTTAGGCTTCGGACTACTCAGTATACTTTGGATTTTCTGTTCTGCACCTGGGGCATGACAACCCCATGCAACACTACAGGCTGGGGAAAAAGTGGCTGGAAAGCTGCTCAGTGGAAAGGGATCTGGGCATGCTGGTTGATAGTCAGCTGAACATGAGCCAGCTGTGTGCTCAGGTGGCCAAGAAAACCAATGCCTTTCTGGCTTGTATCAGGAATAGTGTGGTCAGCAGGACCAGGGAGGTGATTGTCCCCCCGTACTCTGCCCTGGTGAGGACACACCTTGAATACTGTGTTCAGTTTTGGGCCCCTCACTATAAGAAGGACATCGAGGTGCTGAAGCGTGTCCAGAGAAGGGCTACGAAGCTCGTGAAGGGTCTGGAGAACAAGTTTTATGAGGACCAGCTGAGGGAGCTGGGGTTGTTTAGCCTAGAGAAAAGGAGGCTGAATGGAGACCTTATCACTCTCTACAACTACCTTAAAGGAATTTGTAGTGTAGTGGTGGTCAGTCTCTTCTCTGAAGTGTCAACTGGTAAGACAAGGTGAAATGACCTCAAGTTGCACCAGGAGAGGTTTAGGTTAGATATTAGGAAAAAATACTGCACTGAAAAGGTTTTGAGGCATTGGAACAGGCTGCCTAGGGAAGTAATTGAGTCACCATCCCTGGAGGTCTTCAAAAACCATGTAGGCGTAGAGCTTAGTGACATGGTTTAATGGTGGACTTGGCAGTGCTAGGTTAAAGGTTGGACTAAATGATCTTAGAGGTTTTTCCCACCCTAAAGGATTCTATGATTAATTATTCCTAATTATTCCTACCACACAAGTTCTTCAAAGTGGTCAGAAGGACCAGTCATTGTCTCAGAGACTGTTGTGTGGCCTTCAGAGGTGGATATATATGGGGTATGAAGAGTGTCCACACTTTTGTGTGTCCAACAAAAGGAATCACAGAATTATAGAATTGTTTATGTTGGAAGGGACCTTTAAGTTCATCTATTTCCGACACTGATTTATTGCATGCTAGAACTATTCTGCAAAGTGAACCAGGACACTGGATGCAGCATCAAGTGAACAATCCAGCACTGCAATATGGTTCTGATCTGAAATACAGTGCAGCCAGGAGTTAATATTCCCTTAAAGTTAGTCCAAATAAATTACACAGGTTATGCCACCTTACTGACCTAATGGAGCATTGCTTTAATATGACTTGATGTACCCCAGCAGGCTATTTGAAGTTCTGTGTCATTGTATCCCTGACAGTG
Source organism: Aythya fuligula (assembly GCF_009819795.1). Lineage (NCBI taxonomy): Eukaryota > Metazoa > Chordata > Aves > Anseriformes > Anatidae > Aythya > Aythya fuligula. Next base: position 184,267,850 of record NC_045559.1, read on the forward strand.
CACAGTGTGGTTTGAATGTGTTTTATTGTTCAATGTGGATGGTGAAGGGTCTAGAGGGAAGACGTATGAGTAGCGGCTGAGGTCCCTTGGTTTGCTCAGCCCCGAGCAGAGCAGGCTGAGGGGAGGCCTCATGGCGGCCTGCAGCTCCCTCACGAGAGGAGCGGAGGGGCAGGCGCTGAGCTCTGCTCTCTGGGGACAGTGACAGGACCCGAGGGAATGGCATGGAGCTGGGACAGGGGAGGGTCAGGCTGGGGGCTAGGGAAAGGTTCTGCACCCAGAGGGTGGTCGGGGACTGGGACAGGCTCCCCAGAGCAGTGGTCATGGCACCGAGCTGCTGGAGTTCAAGAAGCATTTGGACAACACTCTCAGACACATGGTTTGGTTTTTGGGTGGTCCTCTGTGGAGCCAGGAGATGGTTTCAATGATCCTTGTGGGTCCCTTCAAATCAAGATCTTCTATGATTCTGTTTGAAGATGACCAAGGGGAAGGCTTCAGCACTTTTCCTAAGGGAAGGCAGCACTGCCTAAGGAATACCCTGGGGTCAGGTGTCTCCATCTGCTCTGAGTCCACAGCCCTGAACATCCCCATTGACTTTTGAGGCTTGCTCTTGCCAAATGCAAACAGAATAGGAAGGATACCCACAACTGGAACAGTGCCATCACGTTCAACCTACTCCCTTACTTTATTAAAATAACACCTATGCTCATCTTCCATTTGGGAAAACTGGAGGCCTAGAAGTGAAATAATTTTGTAATCTTAATTTATCAATGACCTATACATTTTAACATATCCCACACCAAGAATTAAAATAGAAATGAATGTTGATATAGTTCTAGTGCTCTAACCATTACTGGCTAAAATTAGCAAAATGGAGACAGCACAGATCTGGTCTCTGTTCTACTGGCATATTCCAAGAGAAAACAAACTCAGAGGCAATATCAGTGATGAATGGTTGGTCCATTAGTCAACAACATTTTCAGTTATCTGTTAAATCGATTACTTTCAATTAGCAATATCTAATTCATTTTACACATTTACTTTCAAACACAAAACATAACACTGCTTTGTGTTTTTTTTTTTTTTTTTAATTTTTTATTTTATTTTATTTTTTTTTTTTGGTGGTGGTGGTGTTTGTTTGTTTCTCTTTTGTTTTTCTTTTATCAGTATCTGTTGGTACAGAATTACTGCACTGCCATAACCTAGTTAGAATTTTATTTTTTTTTTAATGGAAAAAAATATCCTTCTGAATTACAAATGTAGGGTATGAAACTCTGAGAGAAAAAATGTCTGTTTTCTCATGCTCAGTAGAGATATATTTAGGTTCAGCATAGCCATTTTCCAAAGACACTGTCAGCCTCAGTAATGCTCCAGGCAGAGGAAGACCACAAGGGTCTTTGCAGCTTACTCTGTCCTGCATTGTCAGTGACCTTGTTCCGAGACCTTCTTTGAATGCCCAAGGAAGAGAGAGAGATGGCCCCCAAAGCTGGAGTTGCTCTCAATTTTGTCCATTAGGAAAGTTTAAACAACTAGTTTAGCTGTAGATGCTGACAAAGCAGATGTCTGTGATGAAGGTTGCATTGGAAGAACATGTTCCTTTTAACATTTTCATGCTTGTGGGTCCATCTTTTTGATATTCATCATTCCTCTTCAGCAGCAAAAGTATCTGATACAAGGACAAATATCCCAATTAGCTTTGAGTATACTAAATCATAGGGAGGCCAACTTACTTTTTTTTTTTTTTTTTTTTTTTTTAAATTTCCTGAGATTTTACTTCTTTTCCAGCACATTTATGTGTCTATATAAAACCACATGAAACAATTTCTGTTTTCTTCTTTTTGCTTTGTTTTTTTTTGAAGTCAGCCTTGAAAATTGCACACAAAAATCCCTGCTAATAAAATTAGTCTGCAAATGCTAATACATTTGATGGAAAATGCCAGAACATAGTTTTATAATTTAACCTTATTTTCCTTGTGAATGTACACTCTGACCATCTGGTTTTCTCTGCATCAGAGCCATGACTTAGTGAGTGGACAGTGCGCATCAGTGGGTGTCTGGGCAGTGCCTGGCTCTTCCTTACTCCTTAGCATGTTTCTTGTTTCTGTGTGTATTATGTCCTCTACACTATTCAGATAATTATGGTAAGAGATGACTGATTTCACTATTTTATTCCTCTAGAATATTGAAATAGAATATTCCTCATAGATATTGAAATTTGTAAATATATTGCCCTGGTAGGATATTTTAATATTATTTTCCATGCACAAAATTGAATGACAAATTGCAACAGCAATTTGTTATTTTGGACTCAAGTAAACAAATCAGTAAGGAATGCCTCCATGCAAGAGAACAGATTCCATTTCCTTTCTGTCTAAGTAGAGGAATCCCGACAAAGGGGATTGTTTCAGTAGTGCCAACAACCTCTCCAGCTAAGGCTAGTTTTCAGAACCCACCTGTTAAACCTCTGAAAGTTTTTCCCACAGCTGATGAGATCCCGATATGAAAGCCAGGATGCTGTATTTGCAGAGTCATTTTATCTTTGAATGTCAACATGTTCCAATAGTAGGACTAGAGAAGCCAGAGGCAGGCAGAGGTGGTAATGCCCCACTGCCACCTTACCTCTCCCGTCTCCTTCTCCACATCCAGCCCTGGGAGATGATTTCATCTGAGGGCCACATGAACAAAGAGGAAGAACTGCTTTCCTCTCCACTGCTCTCAGGCAATAGAGGTTCCTGAGGGAAAGAAACAGAAGAAATAGGGAAAATTACATGGCCTTGAGAACTGGGAGTGTTTTCAAAGGCTGGTTGAACAGAACAAGGCTAAGATCCCTCTAGTACAGCCCTTATCCCCTTGGTTCAATATAGAAATCTGTGGCACAGATGTGAGAGGATAAGTTACTATTTTGATGTTTCTCAGAGCTGACAACTTAGAATTGTAAGCTCTCCACCCTAGGTTCTTCTTTTTCTAAAGATTAAGAAATAGAAAATTAAGGATTCTCAAACATTTTCAATTCAACAAGGTACTATTAGGTATTTTCAGCTTTTCCAGTTCTTCTTGTTTAGGCTGAAATTTGGCATGTTTACTTTGTGAAGGCACTTCTAAGACTGAACCAGAATTGTTCTGTATCTAGTGATAATGAAGTGTAGGAGAAAAGAAAACATTTTTCTCATGATGAAAAATAAATGTATTGTTGCCATTGCAGAAATCTGATATTACTGCACTAAACTGAAAGAATGAGATTTAGTGTATGTGTTATTTTGGGCTAGTATTATTTCCAGTTGTTGAAGTTATGAATGTTTAAAGACATGTTTTTCCATTTGCACAGATTTCTTGAGCTTTGTTTCACTGCATGTGATCTCTTCTCAGCATTGTATCTTCTTTATTTTAATTTTAATATTGGATTGACAAGGATATATATAGAAGGAAAGAGGCAGAGTGGCAGGCTACCCTCAAGCAGATCTTGTAGGGTTTTTCTGGGACCTGCATCATGATCCTTTTCCACAATTCTCCCTTCTCTGCAGCTGGGAGATGACATGATGGAGAAGGGAGTGTGGCCAGGACTGCCCAAAGGTTCATGTGGTGCATGCTGAGATGGACCCCAAATTTCAGACTGGCAAACTACCAGTCCAGGAAGGTGGAGGGAGGGCTTCTAGGAAGGAGAAATTATATTTTTATTTTCTTTTTTGTCTTTCTTGGGCAAATGTACTGTAGAACTTTAAAAAAATATATCTTACTTCTCTGTATGTATGTGCACTGCTTGCAAAAAGAACTTAGATAGGATCTTTTGATGTTGTTCTAATATATTTGTTTAGAGTGAGATATATGTGCATTATTAGCATACATTACTGCTGTTAGTTCACTAATCTAGACAAGGAGCTTTTCTTTTATACAGATCCTTGCTATTTTTCTCAAGACAATTTACTGCCCCTATTACAAATCCTATTTAGTTAATCTTGTTAGTGTTGTTAATTCTTCCCTTCTAAAGAAATAATTTAGATCCGTCTTCATTCAGTCATGAGAAAACAAAACACAAAACAAAGCCCCTATAGCTAGAGAGTTTCATCTTTGTAGCTTACTTTAAAGCCTACCTTTCTCACATGACTCATTCGTCTCAGTGTTTACTGCAGCAGAGCATCTTTTAGTATATAGAGCAAATTTATTTATTTATTTATTTATTTATTTATTTTGTCTGTCACTGGTTTGTAAAGCTAGGAACTTTAGTTATGGATGGGAATGTTGTACCCACCCAGAAGAACAATATCATTTTCTACACTATGATAGTATTTCACCTTATTATTTTGAGGAACTGTCACTAGTGCTTTTTGTGAAAAGCTTTGAAATCTCAGAGAACAAGTGTTATATAAGAACTCAACCCTAAAATATACTGAAAATACTCTGGCCTTGATCCAGTAAAGCACTTAAACAGGTATTTAACTTAAAGTACATAGGAATTCCCTGGGGAATAAACATGTGCTTAAATCTAAGTACATACTTTGGTGCTTTGTTGGATCAAAACCAAACCACTTAAATCTTTGCAGGACTGAGCCCTCGGACTTTTTATTTTTATAGAGTATTTGTTTACTAAGTTTCATAAATCTGAGTAGATCATTCAGCTGAAATATAATGCTGTAGAATGCTTTAAAGTCTGTAGAGCCTGACCCTGCACTGTTTGACATCAGCAGTAGACTTTATTTTAGTGGAAGTCAGACCAAATCTTCATGGTTTGATGGATTGATGAGCAAATCCTGGTCATCTATCAGACAAATAATACCTGTAGTGAATGATAAGTCATCGCAGTTTGTGTCCTAAAGTTGTACTCAGACAGGAATATTTATTGATTATCCAACGCATCCAGAAATGTTCCATGCATTTTACAAAGAAAAGCAGAGAGAAATGTTTTCCCAAGGTGTTTTCCATCTGTCTGTAGGGCAATCCAATAGGGGAGTACCACATGTAAACAAGGCTGGTGAGAAGGTAAGGGGAAGATGAGCTAGAAGCTTGCCCACACCTTAGGAGCAGAGTGAGCTCTGCAGAAGCACTTAGCACAGACAGCCTGTACAGTCCACCTAACTGCAGAAAAAAATGAGTTAACAGATTGCTGCTTTGAGGGAGAAAAAAAAAAAAAAGTAAAAAAAAAAAAAAAGAAAAAAGTAAGCCTTCTTTGCCTGCTGCTTTCAAAGATGAGAAGGTAGAAAATATCGTAAAAGGCAATAGTTATTAGGAGCAAATAAACAAGCAAACAAAAGAGCAGGGAAGACTTCAGGGACACAGCAGAGCCAGACTGCAGATTTCTGTTTGTCTTTGAAAAGCAAAAATAAGAAAAACAAGAAAGCTCCCACTGGTAGGTTTTCCTACTGGGCCTTGACAGGAGTTCAATAAAAATCTTGTATTTACCCCACACTGAATGCCAGAGCTGTGTGTGCTGTCCTGGTAAATCATATCAGCATTGCTATAATGAAGTTCTAGGATGTATTTTTAGCATGACATTAACTGTTGCAACTGTCCAGATATGCTGTGAGAACCTGCCAATAAACTTCTCATATCAGTATCAATACTTTGGCAATAGGAATTCTCCAGCATATTGTATATTGTTGCAAATAATTAATAACCAAAGTTTGCAAATAATGTGGCTTTGTTGTTGCTTTTCTTCTTTTTCCTAGCAGGCTTCATGTGTGGAAAACTACTGGTCTTTTCTCCTAGTAACAATTGTTTCTGCCTTGCACGGTAAAAGCTGCAGAGCTACTGGCAAAACTGAAAAAAAAAAAAAAAAAAAAAAAAAAAAAAAAAAAAGAAGAAAAAAAAAAAAGAAAACACCACCCTCAAACTACTTGGAAGAAGCTGAATCTAAAACAGAGTAGAATAAAATAAGGTGGCATGTGAGATATGTATATTTAAGAAAAAAAGAAATAAGTAACAAAATAAGGTAAGTATACATTGAGTATTAGGAAAGACCTGGTTTTCATTGAGGTCTGTTAAGGGAGAAATCTTGAGCATGCAGAAAATGTCACAGAATCCGTACTTGTAGTAGACCCTAAAAATGGTTACCTGAAACAAATGTGTTGTGGCTGGTAAACTGGACTCACGTACTGCTTCTTTTCATTTCCTGATTTATGGCTGCAATAATGCCATGCAATATTATCCCTAAGAGGGGGTTTAAAAAGCTCTTGAAACATTTTGTATGTTTTAAAAAATAACCAGTCGAGCCAAGTCAATCATCCCCTCCTGGATATGTATAAGAGAAATTATTTTGTTTGTGCTCTTTCTGTTTTTCACAGCTTTGAACACAATAATGTTTTTTATATATATAAAAATATATATATACATATATATATCAGTTAGATTTTCTGCAGATTTCCATGATAATGAGTGATCAATTTTTTTTTATTATTTTTTTTATTATTTTTTTTTTTGCCAGTACATCAATAAGCAAATGCCAGAAGCATGGCAAGCATGATAAGCTACAGCAGTAGTGAATACCACTATGATTAATTGCATAACAGATCCCATAATGCCACTGTTATTTTGTTATTTTGCAAAGCATTCTCTGTTTGCTATGGACCTGATCCCTATGACAATTACATCGATGGCAAATCTTTTGCCAAACTGAGGGGACTTTACATCCTCCCTTTAACAGGATCAATGTGAGTTACTGCAGATTAATTGAACAAGCCACACCAGATCTTCTTTAAAACTTCCACCAGCTTGGTTCTGCCACAATTCCACTACTTTCTTGCTTGTGTGACACCCCTTCTTCACCACTGAGACTCACGGGCCTCAAATTCACATGCTGATAAGTCTGTTAAGAAAGCAAACTGTTCTTCCTCCCTATATGAACAAAAAGCCTTTTCGACCTGTACATCAGTCATTTTCAGCCTAAACTTCAGTTTCTGAAGTGTGACTGAAATTTTTGGATGGAGGAGAAGCACAGTGGATGCTGAGTAGTGAGACACCATGCCCTGCTGGGACTTGGCAACATTTATTGTCAAGAGTTGACTCAAAAACAAACAAATAACAGCAAAAAACAGATGCTTAGTATATGCTAAACCAGTTCACAGCTGGTTAGCCCATCGGTGACATCTCATTTTTGGTTTTGGTTTATCCTTTGCAAATTTAAAATGTAATTGGGAGCTAGTTGGGCTTCTGCTAACATTATGAAGGTATACTAAGATTTGCTAATAGGTCTTTTAGGTGCAAGGCAATGGCCACTGTAATTTGAAAAAGTGTACAGAGAAGAAGCAGAAGGCATTGTGAAGAATGCTATGGATTTCCTTAGTTCATGGCTAATGCCATGAACTGATTTGACTGTATTGAGCAATTTGTGGCTCCTTTTTAAGTCTAAAATAGACAAACTGTTCTGATAAGACGGGCAGGTTCCTCTGAAAACAGAAAGGACAGAAATACAGAAAACCTTCCAGAAACCTGACCTGCTTTGCTTCAGCTCACTGGACACCACGTATCTCGGAGGATACCACTGACATCATGTATCAAAGTTGCTTTGGAGCCTCCTTGCCCATACAGCATGGATATTTGGAGGGCACCGAGAGAAGAGCTCTCCCCATACAGGTGAGAGCTTTCAAAACTCCCAGCCTGCAGCTGTGGAGCATGGTGGCTGGCAGCACAAATGTGTGAAGGGAGCACTGACTGTGGTAGGGACTGCACTGAGGTGTTACTCAATTTTTACTGTGGTAGTATTGGAGATTTTTCCCTTTCCTGGTTTCAATTTATTTTCATATTTAAATGTCTCTGCTTGGCTTTCCTTTAAATGGTGTTTGTTTTGTGTGTATGTGTTTTTTGTGTTTTGTTTTCTTTTGAACTATAATAATAGCCAGTGATGATCCATTTGAAATACAGTAATTAGTGAATAGGAATGTGACTTTTTGTTCATGGTAAGGAAACTCGTGGTCTTCAGATAAAATCTCAGTTTAAAACCAGTGACTAATGGCTAAATGTGAGTTCAGGCTCAGAATAAGGTGGGAAGCCTTTGAAATTGTAGTTGGTTCACTCAGAGCTGTCCCTCGAGAGCCATAAACCATACCAAAATGACCAGATGTGATTTCAAAGTCAAGTTCCTGTAGTAAACAGACTATGTAAAACTAAATAAACTGCTTTGTACTCAAAGTGGTGCGAGGGTGGAGACGTACAGCACTCTTACAGCAGACATGCACCTCTATCAAGTTTCAGTGCCCCCTCTCTGACCTTGCAGAACTGGGGAGGCTCTTCACATGGCCAGGCTAGGACCCACCTTTGGTGAACCTACCTGAACTACTCCTATACTGGCTATATGCAGCAAATGCTGTACCCTTAATCTGGGATTTGCTGGTCCTTTCTGATTTAAGCTCTCTGCCCTCCCTACATTATATATGGGGACACAGCACCCTGAAACCAAAATTTGCATCTATTCGCTGTGTCTTCTCTCCATAAGGGCCAAAATAAAGGAATGGTTGCAACACAAAGCATGATAGCTAAACATTCATTGCTTGAAATTTCTGAATCTTCTCATCTGTTATTTTAATTTTTATCTGCTTTCATTGGCAACAGATATAGAACATCCAGAAAACAGTATGCAGCTTGCTAACCAGGAATCTCAGTGGCTGTTACATGGAAAAATAAAAAAATCAAAAGCATTAGCATCATGTTGTATCTCATTCTTGATCTGGTATTCAGAGAAATAAATGGAACTGTCTGCTTTTAACAATCTTTCTTGTAGAGATTTGAATGTTTGCCTCAGTGCCTTGCAGTGAAAAGGATGGGGTGGTGGCAAGTAGTGATCCTACACCCAGACTTGTGGGGAACACAGAGTTTCTGTGGTTTTGTTACACAATATATCTACAAGGTGCAACAGAGAGCACAAAGTGAAAAAATGAAGGTGTAATAGAATGAGACTTCTTATGAGTAGATCATATGTTCCAGAGGGAAATGGCTTTGACTTGTTCAGCAGAAGGATCTGGACTTTTCAGCTCAGCTTCTTCCAAGAGTAAATGTTGGCTGTTTCCCATCAACCTCAGATTATCGTGTAAGTAATACCACGACACTGTTGATAAATTCTACAGATTTATGACATTATAACCATTCTTTTTACTTAAAATAGGGATTCATTCTCTCCTTTACAAGTGAGAAATAAAACATATCCTCCCCCTGTGCTATTACTCTTTTGCAAACTGAATGTGTTTTCTGCAATTTTACAATCCAAACTGCTACGTACTTTAAGAATAAAAATTAATGAAAATCGAACCCTCTAAGAAATTTAGTGTCTGTGTCAAACTATATTCCTATCCCCAGTGAGCTAAGCAGTGAAATAACACAGACGCAACAAGCTTTCCATATGGCTACACTTATTGAGAGACGGTGCATATGCCAAATACAATGAATTTTTATAATTATTTACAGAAAAAAAGAACTGTACCCCCCTTTCCTGTTCATTAATTTCATGTGTTGTGCCCCATAGGTGATGTGTCATTGCAGTTGTGCCTCTCATGTCCTACCTTGTCCACACTGCAGCTGACTCTTGTCCTATCCTAATGGATACACCTAAAATATGTGTGTAGTCCTCTTTGGTAGAGTTCCTTCAATTCCCACAATGCTTCCTATGGTGTGGGTTTTATTACCTTGCCATTATGTTCAATGTTTGCTTGCTGGCCCTGACAACAGAAGCAGAAGGTTCAGGTACCACTGTCAGTGCTAACTTTGCACATCAGTTTATGATATGTTGCAGCTTATCCATGTTTAAGTTAGAAGAAATAATTGGAAAAACGACAGAGGAAAACAGCAAGTCTGTACCTCATTAAGTCTTTTTTGAGGTTTTCTATAGGTCTCAGATTCATACTCTTAACAAATATCTTCAGCACTGCAGCAAATATAACATTGCAGGGGATAGTTAGCCCTTCGCAGATTTCCATTGTATGGGACAAGTCAAAGTTTTCGTATTTGATTTTCTGTCACAATAACCAAAGTCAAAATACAGAAATATTTATCGGTTTAAAAGTATAATCATTTTCAAATGTGAAACATCAAGGCAGCTAATTTTTAACATGTTCTGTTTTAGAACATTTCTTTGCATCCTCTGAACCCAGCATGTTGCCCTATAGGACATGACCTTTGTTGTCTTCCTGCCACACATCTTGCCTGGTGAGCTGCTGTCTTGCCTTCAGCCTCACAGAATCACAGGATTGTTTAGGTTGGAAGGGACCTTAAAGCCCACCCAGTTCCAACCCCTTGCCATGGGCAGGGACACCTCCCACTAGACCCAGAGCCCAAAGCCCCATCCAGCCTGGCCTTGAGCACCTCCAGGGATGGGGCATCCACAACTACAACCTCTTCATGGCCTCACCTCTGCCATACATCCTGGGCAGGGAGGGTTGACACCAACGCCAGTGCGATGGGGGCTGGTCACATCATGGCTCCACAACAGCAAATTGAATAAAGGCAGAAACAGGATTATGACTAAGGGATTTTGAAGTACCTAAGGTGGAGAGCAAGATTTACATTGACAAGAAGTCATTTCGATTTTCCTGTTAGAAATATCTAATGAATACATACTCCTTCTAATAGAAAATGTCAGTGAGTTCCCTCCTTCCTACAGGAAGTCTTTAATGTACAATTTTTACTAGTTTTTTCACATCGTTTAGCACAATAAGAAATCAGTTATACAAAAAAGAATAAAAATATAGGTTTTGAATGCCAAAGTATATTTGGATATTTATATTTATTTGGATATTTATATACATTTTGACATTTATATATATTTATTTGGGTATTTTTATTTTGATATTATGATTAGTTTCTTCTTTTTACTTGCAAATATTGTGAGATTATTTATGTTTATCTGAATGTTTCAGAAATGATAGGGGGCAGAGGAGGCTATTTAGTAGTTATAGCTAATAGAAATAGTCAGCAGAAAAAGTGTTTGTTATTTATATTAATAACTGTGCAAATCTAAGTATTCTGGTGATCCAGGCAGAGCTGAGGCAATACCTTTACATTTAACCAACCAGTAAATCATTAAACTACTGAACAGATTATGTAACACAGAGATTTCACTGACATGCCATTGTCAGATCTGCTATTTTATGATAGTACAGAATAGAAAATAAGTTAGCAGAAATCACAGTCAGTTTCTGAATGAATAATGTATGGGCTATTTTCTCAATGTTTGTCATTAGCAAGTTCTGACTACCCCTGACTACCTACTGGTTTTATGACATTTTAAGAGCCAAGATTTCAAAAAATAGCCATTATATAATGCAGTCTGCCATTAACATTATCAGAAGATTTATCACTCCTGAATTGTCTGAGACTGAAGGAAAAATCAACATAAAGCACATGAAGCACATAAAATCTGGAGTAACTCCTTCAGTTTGTATAACTTTATGGACTTAAGAAACTCCTTCTGTGAGGTGGTTCTATGGTGAATTTGCATTCCAGGTAGGATAGCTAAATAAATATAGTCACAATGGTCTCTGCTTAAGAGTACTTAGTTATACAGTTAAAAAACAAACAAACAAACAAACAAAAAAGCATCACCACCACCACCAAAACCCATTTTTCAATTACCTTAAGACTTATTAAAAATAAATGGCTCACTGCAATTTAGCCAGTTATCTTTCATTGGGCTGGACTCCTAGCTGATATAAGTGGTCAGAGGGCCATTGAACTCCAGACAGAAATGGATTCAAATTTAAGGCATGAAAAATTGGATGCTGGGTTTTTGGTCCAAGCCCAAATCTAAATTAAATGAAAGTGCTTATCGTTAAAACACCAATTCAAAAGCCTTTTAAACATCCTTTTTAAAGCCTTTTAACATGTGCTGTGACCCTCAAAAGCACTTCATTTTAAATACACATTTAAGATCTATTGCTACCGAATTGGCACGTTTTGCAACCTGTTATGTACTTTTCAAACATTAAATCATTTTAGCACTGCTATCACTTCAATAATGTGAACCCATTGCACTAATGGTCTGCCCCTCTGTTGCATGCATCAGATGCAAAGGAAATGAATCTCTACGAAGTCATATGGAGCCCCACTTTATGGGGTACTGGCAGTGAGGGCAGCCACGTAAGCATGGGTGGATTGGGCTGTTCCTCTGGACGCATCAAGAGTAATGAGGGTAAGAGGGAGAGGGCTGAGAAGGGAGGTAAATGTTTGGGTTGCTAGAAGTAGCTCCCAGCTGCCCTCCTTAGCTCAACTTGCCCTGCCAATTTTGCATCAGTGGAACATCAGTTTTAAACCATCATCTCTGCTTTGTTCTCATCGTTGCTCCTCGCTGTGCTATTTTGGATAATATCTTTTGTCCTTATTGTGTGTTGTTCTGTAACGAGCCTTCTGTGGATTTGTGGTAATGCAGATAACAAAGAAGCAAGCTGCTGGAGAAATGTAAAAGAAGTCTTTTTCTGGCTATTTTCCACATAAGCTTGGTATTACTGCCCAAATAAATGGACAGTAGCGCAGTTAGATGCTATCTCATACATGACAGCACACCTTGCTGCTCCTGCTTTGTGTTCATGGCAAAGATTTCAATAAGATCCAGAGGCACTGTGATGTGCCATGGTCCTTTTTTTTGGGGAATGACTGCCATAAGATATTAAGGTCAGTTCATGGGCTAAATGTGAGAAACAATGGTAGAACTCACCTAACTAAATGTGCACATCTGCCTTTAAGCAGGTCATCCCTGGCTGCCTTCATGTTCAGTGAAAAGAAACAGGCACACCCAGAGCAGTTCTTATTGTCCTTAAGGGGGCATCCAACATAAAACAGATAAATTATGGCCACAAGTGCTCATTTTCCACTGCTGGCTGTACAGGATAGTGACTTAGATATACATGTCAGTACTGCAGGCAACTGAAATTACACACACAACACAGCTGTCCAGGAAAAGAACTAACTTCTGCTAGTTTATTGGCACTTTCCAGACGATTTTGCAGTCATTTTCCAATTTGTGACTAATCCCAAACCCCTTTTCCCAAAAATATCATAAAAGACATGAGATGGTGCAATATCTTTTCCTGGAAATACCGAGTTATAGTGGTTTGTTTTTTTGAGACAAAATATCCTGCAAGGACTTCTGGAAGACACTGATTACATTTGACTTCTTTGTTATTTTTGGTTATATTGCTGCTCCTATCAAGTAGCAGTGAATGAGCGAGCCATGCTAGCTTTTCCATCTGTATTTTGCACATGAGTCTGACACTGATTAGCTGAGGAAAATGGGGCTTCCAGGTGTCCAGGCCAGACGGATTCCTGGGTTGCCCATGTTCTGGAAAGATGACTAGGAGCTTTAAAGCTGTAAGGTCTCTAGCCTTGGGACAGTCCATAGGACAGCATGGTCCTGGAAACAGAGGACTGCTGCTGAGAAAGAAGTCTGATATTTGGGCATAAGCAGATGTAGTTGTTCTTTTTTCTAAACTAAACATTTATTTTCTGAAGAGTGTCAGTTGTCTTACAACTGGTCCTCTGAAATCAGCCAAGAGGAGACAAGTTTATGTCAAGGATGGGGACAATGTGGTTGGCAGTGTAGTGCATTGCTCGTTTGTCAGATTGAACCTGCAAAAGGCGATTTTGCACAAGGAATTTGAAGTTTGATAGAAACAGAAGAAATAGATTGCATAAAAGATGAATTTTAACAAGTTTATTTTTACAGATATTGTAGTGATGCTTTGGCTGGTAAAGAAAACCCAGATTTAACACGTGTCTGCAAGTCACATGGATACTGCAAAAATATAGAAACAAAAAAAAATTACAAACCAAAGTGGCAACATGCTTGAGCAGGATGTGTTGTGTATTTTTGCTTCTTCAAGCTAAATACGCACTTTGAGCATTCCCTTATGCTGAGAGGCAGCATGTGGTGAAGGAATGCCCTCCAGAGCACTGGAAGATGATGTATCGTCAAAAAAGAAGTAGCAAACTATTTATAAAATCCCCAGCTTTTCTTGAAGTGTTGGTGAAACTGCAAATTTGCAAGGATTTCCAGAAATGGCATGTTTTTTAGCGCACAATCACCAGCAGAGTGGCAATACTTCAGAAATCGCATATGATGCTTTAGTGAGAGATTTTTTGACTTTCTGGATAACAGTAAATGGAAAAGCTGCCTGTTTCTCAGCTGTGATTAGGTGTTTTTTTTTTTTTTTGTTTTTTTTTTTTATTAAAAAATGCAGTAAATCATTGCTTCAGGTTGCTGAGGAAAACAGCAGGTCGTATCGGTTCACAGAGAACAGACAATTTCATGGAAGGAAAGCCAGAGGATTCCTAACTACACAGAAACCATCAGCCTAAGGAGGTGCTTGGAGATGAAAACAATTGGAAGGTGGGAGCCTATTAGGAAGAAATATTGTACGTGCTTGTCTCGTTTTCATGATAAGCTCAGGTGTTTGCTGAAAAACCTTTCCGAATGCTGAGTTGTTTGCAACACATTCTCAATATTTCTTATCTCATACTTACAGCATTTGGTGTACTAACACCAGGGGATTCTGCCACCTTTAACAAAGTTAGTGATAATTTGACAAGTATTAACAAACTCACAACAGAATATATGAATAATATATATGTGGCTAAGAAGGATCAGAACCAAGGACTTATATGTGACCACAACAGCAGGTTTTCCTGGGTGCTCCCATAATCCTGTGGCACATCATGCTATTAGGCACATCCTAAACAAAGGGGCGTTGCTTAGATGATGGTTCAAAGTAACAGCAATCAAACAAAATGCTACGTAGTCCTTTAGTTTCTACCTTAAAGTCTACAAATATTAATATTATTTGCACAAAAGTAAAATTAGGGCAATCATACTCTCGATAGATAAGATGAAGTAATTGGAAACACGACGGAGTCATGATGCAAGGTCCCCTCTTATTGATGAAAACTGTAGATGGTACTGTCTAAAAGCGTGGTGTGTTAAAGGAAGTGATGAATATCATCCACACACTTTTAAAAACAACTTCAGATATTGAAAGACTTAGAGCCAAGGTGGTATTTAAATCTGTCAGAAAACAGAAAGTAATTTTCACCTCAAAATTGCAAAAAAACATCCTGGCAAAGAGAGATAATAACAGTATATTATCAGGAAAGGACAGCAGCCATTCCATAAGCTCAGTGCCCTGGTTTTGTGTGTAGTGTATGTCTGCTGCATAGAGTGTGAAGTGTGAATTAACTCACTTTATTTAAAAAACGAAACAAAACCAAAACAAAACCAGAAAAATATATATATATATATGATTTCCTCTCTCTAGGCACATCAGGCTGCTGAATATGCTTCAGTTTTACAGAGACTTTGCAGGTGACTTTGAACATTAAAGGATAATGTTGGCGGTCTTGGGGAATTGTAAAGTATCCAACTCTGACAATGCGTTACAAACAGAATATATGATTTTGCAAGCATTTAGTCAACCTATGGCTTTCTTGGGATGGTGAAAGCTACATCAAACTATCATGCAATTTTTATTTTGCCTCTTTTGCAGACTCCAAACTGAAGTGATAAATAGGCAAACATCAAGGTGTTATGTTCAAAAGTGAAGCTAATTACTATTTAATAACTAATCTCAGTATGATATGCTTAAATATAGTTCTAGCACACGAAGTGCTGTAGACTAACATATCACATGAAATAAGGTGTCCTCCAGCACTGCCTTTGATTATGGAAGCTTTCTGAATTTATGTTTGTTGCTTCGATATCTAATTAATGAAAAATTGTAATGCATAGTAAACGTTCATATATATATCTAGATTCTGGCTTTGGGATTTTAGTAGAGGATCCAGCAAACTTGAGGACCCAGGGGTTTTATCCTGTTGCTGCTGGCTGACTGTACCTGCTGCACCCCAGGTCTGGCCAGCTAGAGAGACATATGAAACAGCAGCCTTGTTAACGTGTCACCAGCTCCTTTAACCTCCTTTCCCCCACCATTTTCTCATGTGTTTTCCTCTCTTATCCAGTTTGATCCCTTCCTTTCCCCACATTTGGTCCATGGCCAAATCATAAATTTCACGAATTATCACAATCTCTGAAAAAAAAAAAAAAAAAAGTTATTAAGTTTTAAATACTACTCAAATTATTCTTGCCCTGCATCCAACAGGAAGACCGCCCCTCTAGGCATTAACTTCCTTTATTTTGCATGGCTTTGTGGGAGAGAGTTTCCTGCTGGCAGTTTTCCACCAAGGATGACAGCTGAATTGTTCCCTTGGGGAGCAGCTGAAGTGGTGGGCTCTGTCTCTGCTGGGTGGCTTGCAGGGGGTCCCTGTCCCTTTAATCAAATAATCTAGCAAATTTAAATAAAAATTTGTGCCAACTTTTTCCAAGCCAGTTTTGACAAACTTAATACCCCAGCATGAGAAACATAACTCCTCCATCTGTAATGGACTGTGAATGTGCCAGGGAGATCGATCATTGAACTGGGTAGGCTGGATGCCTTGGATGCAACATCTCTCTGAGGTGTAATTCCCCTTCTGGACTCCAGGCAGTAAAACAGGTCTCAAGTTGCAAAGAAATCACAGGATCACTGAATGGTTGGGGCTGGCAGGGCCCCCTGGAGGCCCCTGGTGCCAGCCCTGCCCAAGCAGGGACACCCAGAGCAGGCTGCCCAGGTCCACGTCCAGGCGGCTTTTGGAGCTCCCCAAGGAGGAGACCCCACAGCCTCTCTGGGCAGCCTGTGCCAGGGCTAGGTCACCTGCAGAGTAAAGTGCTTCGTGATTGAAGGCCAAAGTTTCAACTCCACGCCCCATCCTGATGCGTGGGGTCCGGGATGTGAAACATGCAAAACTGCACATTTTTGAATACGAAAGGCTTTTTTTTTTTTTTTTTTTTTTTTTTTCCCTGCAAAAGTCAGTAGTTGCTCCCATCTTCTCAATTACTATTTCCAGTCTGATTTTATTATGCAACTCGAAGAAGTTTTTGCATCACATTTCCAATTTTAGCTTTTCAATTGGACTTGCATCTGAATCATGCAGAACATGAGGAATAGTAATTCTGCCATTTTTCTTTGCTTTCCAATGCACACGCTGTTCAGAGCTGCTGTAAGCTGACATTATGATAATATTGATTCATTGTGCAAAAAGAAGAGCAATGGAAAACAACTATGGGAACCTCAATCTCTATTAGAGATTGTGTTGAATGAACAAGTATAAAACAGATAAAAGTGAAACTATTTTCCAGTTATATTTGAATGCCTTTCAAGCCTAACCAAGTATTAGATGTGCATCCTTCACTCATATTGTATAAGGTTTCTGTGATATGGTATCATTTGAAGAACCTAGTAAGTGACAGTAATATTTAAAAAATTGCCGTACAAATATCCAATCAGCCCAGGTGCTGTAAATACATGGGCAAATCAGGAACATTAAGTTGTGCATTCTCCTCTGGACTGGTGAATCCACCCTTCTGTGCATTCACATTTCCATGCTGAAGATGTATTGATGAAGTGTCAGGGGGTCTGCAGAGCTTCAAATAATTGTAAACTGCATGTAAATCATTAAACAACCATTGAGTTCCTCCAAAACCAAAAACTTTTACAGCATGTCCTGCCATGGGGCATTGACCAAGGCCACAACTCAGTGTAGGGAGGGAGGCCAGGGGGTTCCTTGACATCTAGAATTTTCTGGTAGCTGGAGAAAGCACCACAGGGAGTCCTCTCTCCCTTTCTGTCCCTTCCTGCCCCTTTCTGATCTCCATTATTGACTGTGCCAGTAACACTTTTGCAGCCAGACTTGAACACCAGCATGCAGGTTTGCAGCAGGTTTCCCTGAGAGGCATTTCCAGGGAAGCCACAGATGCCTGGGAGGAGCATCACATCACCAGTGGGAACAAAGCAAAGAGTGAACTGCACATAGCAAGTAGGACTGTAAATCTTACAAATAATTACTGGGGGGATCATCACTGAAATATGGACGAGCAGTGGTTTGTGAACAGTTTAATCCTCAACTGATGACAATCAGAAGCAAGCTTTCATGCTTAAGAAAGTAATTAGAGTAAGATGTAAAATATAGGCAAATGTGGAAATAAAAATTAAATAAGGAAAAAGTGAGGAAAAGTTTAATTGTTATTTTAGATTTTTCTAGTCAGCTAGACTTTTCTAGTATCCAAATCAGAGCTAGACTGCCAGATAGCTTGGAAAGCAGAAACTTGTAATTCTGTTACGAGATGACATAAATTTATGACAGGTAGGAATATAATGAAAATTACAGTCATTTTCCAACACACACATGAGGAATAGGTTCGGCTGATAAAGCAGAGACCAACATCAGTCTAAGATAATTTATTCTTTACTGCTACAAATGCCACTTTCTTGACTGCAGGTATCCATATTGTTCCCAGAAACAGTGGGACTAGCAAACAGCAACCAAACAGAATAAAAATCCCTATCAATAAAGTGATTAACTTCATCACATCATGAGATCATACAATGTTCTTCCAGAAAAGGAAGAAAATATGAACAACGTTTTTCCAAGCAAAGAATTTGAGATCTCTCAACTGTATTTTCCAGCCTCTTTCTGTGGGGACTGTTAATCTCTTTGATGTCACTCTTCCCATTACAGCCCCTTTCAAGCTTCAGAAATATTTAATGGCTGAATACCACAGCATCTTTCCAGGATTTTTTTTATTAAATAAATGTGCTGTGACTGAGTTAATTTTCTGTAGGTGTACTTACATAAAAATTAGTAGCAGAAATCTTTTTGAGTCACTCAACTTCAACATCAGTTCAAAATATCCACAGAAAATGCCTTTTTAGATTATAAGAATTTGCCCATGGTGTTTGGTCCAAAGTATCCTACTCACCCAATAAATCAAGAGGAAAAAGCTGTATAGTTTTCCTTATAGGACTGCCCCATGATATCTTCGAATGTATCCAGTTCCCTTACACCTTGTAAAAACATCAGGGCAGCAGAAAGTCCTACAGTCACATCCAGCCAGAGGAGAGGTTACCTCCACCACCAGTGTCCTATACAAACACCCATGACCCATGCTGGCAGCAAGTGGTATGCCTCTTTGTTGCATGCCCTGGATCTGTGGTCCAGGAATTACTTACATGGTATTTAGTAGGTAATTAAATGATGTAATTAAAGTGGCATGGTCCACTGGGCAGCCCTAGGGATGATGTTACCTGAGCCACCTCCCTTCCCTGGAAGGAGGGATCTGGATGCTACAGAGATCTACTACCTGCCTGCAGCACCAAGTGCAGAGAAGTCACTATTAGATGAAGGTGGTGGCTTGGACTCAGGGGCAAATAGGGACAGAGGGAAAGGGAGGCTGAGTAGGGAGGCCATGTAAGGATCAGGTTGGTGACACCAAGAAGGCTGTCTGCCAGCAGGACTTGCAACATGTAGATGTGGTTCTTATCCCTGCCAAGATTCAGCCACCACCAAGTACCTGTTCTCCACAAAGTCCCCAAAAATCTAAATATTGGAGGGGAAGGGGGGTCTGAGTTACCCACTTCACATACAAGTCTACATACTAACAGGCACTCAAAGGCATGTTGGGCAGCCTTACTCCACGAGGAAGTGATTTCACTGGGACTGATTCTCCTTTGTGAAACATCACAAATCCTCCCCATAGGTGGAAGTATTTATTTTGAGGCATTACTGTAAGAGTGGTGAAGATAGTCTCAACACAACCAAGGCTTATCCCAGAAGGAAAACACACTGTAGGGAGATTATCAGGTGATGAGCACCAAATGAGAAGGTTGCTGAAGAACTTGTAATTGGATATGAGAAAATGCCTGTTCCCCGTGGTGTCTGCTGGAGCTAAACATAAGCTAGTTCCCCTTGTCATGGCCAGTCTGTGCCTGGGTGATGCTCTAGTACAAATTGAGTTAGAAATGCTATTCACATTTCTTTCCTCCAGCTGAATCTGTGCTTCAATTACCTCCCACTTCACTCTTATAATTTGCAACAAATTTGTAGCAGTTCCAAATGATTATGGCCAATTTCCCAGCTGGCAATTTCAATAATAAACAGAATTAGATATTTTATTTACCTCAGTCAGGTTTATATTTCCCATACATGCTTAAATCTTTGACAACTGTTTCTACACAAGCCTGATTTGAAGGAATGGAAGTGACAGGTGGCAGTAGCAATCATTTCTACTTCTATGAGGTTTCCCACAGCTCTAAATAGTTTCAATTAATGTCTGTGCTTCTCACTTTCTATCCATCATCACTCATGTATCAGAGAGATCTGACTGTTCAGATAAGTAAACAACTCTTCCCTTCTCAGTCTAGTTCAAGTGTAGATATCTCTTATTTCTAGAATAGTAAAAATAAGTCATTTGATGGACAAGGACATTGGGTTCTTACTTAGTTTTATGTATGCTGTTCGTCCTAGCACTTTATGTTTAGTCTTCCTCAGGGACAACTCCCACAAGATCTTCAACAGAAAATATTTTTTAATAAATGTTCTGATAAAACGAAAACAAAACAAAACAAACAAACAAACAAACAAAAAACACAATTTATTTTCCCCCTTCCTCTCCAGGTCACACATACTCCTTACGGAGTGTACCACAGGCAAAATTATTTCAGCTGCTGTAGTTGGAAACAGGCTGTATGGTTTTCAAATAACATGCTGAGGTGTTATCATAAAATCCATTCATAAATAGGCAGGAAAACCTACTAAATGTAGTAGACAACTACTTGGACCTATTGATTTTAAAACTAATCTTTTAGCAAAGAATACAGTGTTCCTCAGCTGTACACTTCATGCACTCTGTTTCTCATATTTGACTATCATAAGACCTTGACAAGGTGTTTGGAGACTCTAATCTAATGTATTAAAAATGTTGGTTCTTCTTCAGTGGAAGGATTTCATAATTAGAAAGCTTTATAGCAGTCAGTGAACTTTATTATGTTCAGAAGAATTCCATATTTTGCTCCAACATCTGCCTCCAGAAATAATAATCATCTGGCAGCCCACACAGCTTACCACATGTGGTGGGAAGAAGCAGTACCCATTTTGATGGGACTCACAGCTTGTTAACTAGGTTCCTTCTGCAGTCCATCAATTCCGTCCATAAATCTGTAACACCGATATGTCTAGGATGGGATTAATTGTTTTCTGGAGATGCTAATCTCACTCTCTCCCTTTTCCTTCTTTGTTGAGCAGAGGTAGACCTAAGGACTAGCTTAAAACACTTAAATATATCTATATCTATATATTTATATTTATATAGCAAAGACTAAGCAAGGTATGTAAATATAAGGTTTTACTTTTCTCACGCATTCTTCAGAAAGCCTGTGATTTCTGTAACCTGGGAGCATCCTTTGACGTTACCAGCTTTTATGTACAATCTTAGACAAAGACGGTAGCTCACTGATATTTCTGCTTTCCCCTAAACCAGTTGGTCTGGGATTCAGCTGTAGTGTAAGCCACCTAAATCTGTGTGTCTCTACAATGGGTTTACATGTGACCATGCTACAATCACAGCGAGGGGAGATCTGGTTCTTGCTGTTGGTGGAGTCGAGACAAACAAGGATGTTTTCCTCAGAAGCACATCCTGAGTTGGTGACAGCATACTGTAGCAACTGGCCAAACCTTTTTACTGTTGTTTTCACTCTATAAATCAATTTTAATTTAGAAAGGAAAACAAACAAAAACAATCTGAGAAAAATATCTAAAACATAGCTGGAAGGGACTTTAATACCAAAAGGCCATGAAAACCTGAGGTTATTTTAAGGGAGGTTCAAAAGAACCATGTGCTATTGTAATAGGTGTAATAAATTTAATAAATTTAATTCACAAGCATTTTAAAGCATTTAGTGTAGAAAGTAGAAAAACCTCAATGAAACTAGTGACATATCTGCTAGGAAGAAAGAGCAGATATCTGTGTTACAGGTCCAGGTGGCAGACTGCTTCCCAGGCCGGGATGTACCTATAAATACCTGTCTGTCAGTGGCAAGCTGCTGGAAGTGGTTGGCACAGCAGATAGTATCAAACCAACAGGCTGTGGAGCTTTCACATTGGTTAAGCAAGCGCCAATCTCTGCTGACACCAACAGAGTCTCAGCCCCACTGGAAAGATGTTTCAGCCCCATTTTCTCTTCTGCCCAAGATGTGGCTGCTCTGTACAGGCAGGGAGGTGAGATCTGGTTTGCCTGCACCCTGCAGGGCTCACTGTGTGCCAGAGAGGGGAAACTTTTCCAGCAGAATTGGAGAAATCCACTTTGACAAGGTGCAAATTCATCTACTTGTATCTGCCACCGAGATAACAGCTGCTGACACAGTAATTGCCTATTGATGATCAGACACACAGCTGAGGTGAGAGTAAAGTCTGTAGAAAAGATTATTTGTCTGGTGGCTGAGACACAAAAGCTCCAGATTTGAGACAACGTGATTAAAATTGAATATTTGTTAGGAGCTGTAGTGACTGCTGCTGAAAAACACCATCTCACCATCGGATGTGGGAGAGATGCAGCCTGGTATTGACACGTCTTGGCAGTCACTGAGGGCAGGGGTAAGGAGACCTTTGCTCTATTACTCAGTGGGTTTGGACTGAGAAATTCTAGCTACTTGCAATAGTGACTTTCTGTCAATAGATTTTTATACTGCTTTTAACAGGTAACTGAGCTAGCTGTAAGAGCTCAGTACCAAACACACCAAGTTGAAGAAGACTCGGTTCAATAAAATGCCAGTGGAAGGTATCTCCAAAAGCCAACCCAGGCCACAGGGAGCATAAAAAAACTCCCAGGATGCCTTCCCTGATGCCAAACATAGCCCTGATGCCTCAACGAAATGCTTAAAATAAGTGGCAGAAATACATAATGCAATGCTCCAGTTAGGGAAGGATACAAGTGGCTTGTGCAGCAAATAATTCCAGCAATATACTGAGCAATTAGTTGGTCGGCCTTTCTATCTATTTCCTTTCTGAATTTTATGTGTAAAATCTCTTTTTCCTGGAATCAAAAGAGCTTCCTGGCTCCTGCAATGTCACCATTTTATAGCCAACTCATCACCTTGTCCATCCTCCTCCCTGACCCTTGTCATCGCTGTTCAATGCCCACACCTGGCTCCCTCAAAGCTTCATGCATGCACAAACCAGCTACTCCTTTCTACTCAGTCCATTCCTGATTCAGGTAAAGGTCCATTTTTGTTCATTAACCTTACATGTAATACATGTGATTTTAAACATTCTCCTGGGTATGCATGATAATAGCTTTACTTGAGTAAAGCTCAGCAGCAATTTTGCTTTGTCAACATTGAAAAGGAAAAAAAAATGGTGTAAGTAGATAAATGCTGCTGACTGCCTTACACACTAAAGTTCATACATGATGTTTTCAGTCTATGGTCTAATACATAGTAAATTATAATTATCTTTCTTTAAATTAATAAAAAAATAAGGATAACTTCAAAGAAGGAGTGATGGGGCATACCAGCTAAGGACTTAACTCCCAGAAAGTTGTAACTCCTAATTTTTCACTAAAATTCAGCTGTGGAATGAGTTATGGAAGAATAGCATGTTTGAAACTAGGTATAGCCAATTACTTTCATTTCAGCAAGATTTCTTGGTTTGCAAGAAATGTCCTAAATTACTACATTATTGCAAAAATCAAGGATTCACTGTTGTGGCAATAACACTTCAAAAATAGCTCCTAGTGGTTTTATTAGGATAGCTTGAACCTGGAATCAAAGTTTTATGTTATTCATCTTGTCGATACAATACCTTTTACTTGTATGGAGTGAGATGAACCAAGTCAGACTTTCTATCTCAAAGAAAATGCAGTTAGAAAAGGCAGTTATTGTCAAATTCTACCCATGATCCTCAGTGAAAAGCTTCTTTGTAGAATAAGTGTCACGAGCTGCACGTGACATTTTCTTCTCTTTGGAAATGCACATAGTTAGGCAGCAGGACATCCTCATTGTGTTGAAAGCTTTTATCTTCAAGAGATCTTTTCAACATGCTGGTCCTGAAGGCTTTGCTAACAATAGCTGACAAATGTAGACTTGGGCTCCATCACCTTGCAGAAGCTTACTAGAAGAACTGGAAAATTACTGGAAGAATTCTCTTCCACATAAAATTCCACTTTTCTTCTTGGAAGGTTTTAGATGGTTTTCTTCTATGTCTGGACACAAAGTTGAAATGTCTGTTTCCACAGAAAGAAAATTCAAAAACATTTTCATTTGGGCGTAGCATTTGTTTTTGTAACATGAAAACCTTACACTTTGAAAAAGTTGGATCAGAATAGCATCATCTTATATAATATTAAACACAGTGTACTTAAAATATTATATAAGCACAGAAATACATAATATATATAGATAAATACATGTATATAATATCAAACACAATGTACTTAAAATCATATTTAACTATGTAAGTATATAATATGTACAGATAAATTAACACTAAAGACAAAAATTGATATTGCATTTTGAACAAAAGTAGGGCAAATTATTATATTTCTTTCCCCCCCCCCCCCCCTTTTTTTTTCACATTAAATTACTTCTGCAGAAATGCTTTCACTGTATCAAAACTACATTTTTCTGATAAATATTTTTCCACCAGTACTTTTTAAGTAGCTGTGCTGGTAATAGGAGAGTAGATTATACTGGAGAGAAGCCCACAGTGTAGGTCCTCTTCACACATGTAATCTACAAGCAGATGTCTTGAGGACACTCACTGACGGTCTTCCATTTGCTTTTTTGCTTTCCTAAAAGTTCTACCTGAGACTTGTGGGCTCTCTTCATTTAAACAAGATTTTGGGAGTATTTAGTACTGAAACTTCAATGCTTACTTTTGCAATAGTATCTAGACTCCATCTAATGTTCAGAGCCTCATGCACTATCCTCTCAAATTCTGAAAAACAATGAAGCCTAGTTTCAATTTAGTGGAATAAAAATATTGCTAAAAGTACAATGAAAGCTTTTTTAGAAAGAATTACTTCCTCAATTTTTATTTATTTATTTATTTATTTATTTATTTTTTCCCAAGGCTGCATGGTCTGCCACCAAACACATATCCCTAGGGATGACTTCTTCCGCCACCTTTTTCTTTCAGCTTCATCAGGGGAGAAATGTCTGAAATGTCATTCAGATAACCTGGGACTTGAGATCTTCTCTTCCTGGGGCCATGTCACAATATTATATACTGGACCTTTATCCTGGCATCTACCAGTCACTCATAAATGTCGAATTTAAGAAAAAATAATATGATGAAATGGGCTCCTATGTGATATTGGTGAAGCGCTCCGAATGTTTCAGTGTGTTGTCAAGGAAAGTCTTCATTTTGTTTAATGATTACTTCTTTAATTCTGATCATGTTGATGTAACTATAAAGATCTCATTGAAATGCTATAGAAGATGTAGAAATCAGTATTTTAAAATTGGTATTTGAATATAACTTAACTGATTCAAAAATGAAGTAAAAAATGGACATTTTGCCATTAAAATTTGAAATGGTAGATTTTGAATTTTGTTTGCAAGGGAGTAAAAACAAGTTATGTAAAAAAAGAATTCTTAAAGAAAAAGTATTCAAGCCATTTCTTGAATCTTTTATTCCAACAAATAAGCACATTTTAAATTGCTCTTTGTTGTGGGGAAAGTAACAACATGCATATATAAGCATACTTATGCACACATATGCATAAATATGTGTGCAATATGTTTATATATATTTGTATATATATAAATGTATATCAGCCAACATAAAAGGCTAAACACAACTCTTCTCTGGGAATGTGATGAGTGAAACCAAACTTCATAACAAAGCAAATAGAAAGCAAAAAAATACAAATAAAATATTGCTTTTCACTAATAACTAAAGGATAGCATCACAGGTTTCTTGAAACGTCCTTAAATTGGATTTTGGTGCCCAAGTCCTACACATTGACTCAACAGTGATCAATTTTCTGTCGTCCTGAATTTAACAATTACTCCCACAAATACTGGGAGAGGTCCCATGGCAGCTGGCGTTAGGCTGCAGGGATGCTCATTGCTGGTAAAAAACTGAGGAGAAGAAGGAAAGAGAAATAAGATTATGATTGATATTTGCAGTCTGCATCTCACTCTGCTAACTAATTCCTAGTAGTCAAATAGATTGTACTATTATTCCTATTTTCTTACTCGTCGTAACAGTGTCTGTCAAAGCATTAATAGGGCAACATTGGTCCCACTGCATTATAATATGTGGTCATAAATTGAGACCACAATGCTTCTCCATGACAAGATGACAGTTTACTATTGACTGCAGAGCCAATTTAGAATTGAATCTGAAAATAAGCACAGGATTGAAAATGGAAAATGTAATTAGAACGTGCCCTAAATTAGGACTCTAAGTCACACGTTGTCATAAACAGATCTTGTTTTCATCCTTTAGTTGTAAACTCCAACCCTCTGTTCCTTACTGGGAATGGGAATGCTCAGTTTTTAACGGGAGAGTTATTCATGGATACAAATGGGCTGAACAGCCTACAACTTCCTCGTAAGGGGGATGTCGAGCGGCAGGAGACCTTTTCTCCATTAACACCAGTGACAGGACACGCGGGAACGGGGTTAAGCTGAGGCAGGGGAAATTTAGGCTGGACGTCAGGAGGGGGTTCTTCACAGAGAGGGTGGTTGCACACTGGAACAGGCTCCCCAGGGAAGTGGTCACTGCACCGAGCCTGTCTGAATTTAAGAAGAGATTGGACTGTGCACTTAGTCACATGGTCTGAACTTTTGGGTAGACCTGTGCGGTGTCAAGATTTGGACTTGATGATCCTTAAGGGTCCCTTCCAACTCAGGATATTCTATGATTCTATGATTCTATGAAGTGGGGCCTGAGGAGAGGAGAAGGGTTTCCCCTTGGGTTATGCATTATTAAGAAGAGCTTGGAGAGGAGATAGGTATGTAATGCATGGAGAGGGGAAGAGCACACCTGTGAGATCACAAATTGAGCACACCTCTTTTTTGACCTTCAAGGGTGAGGATGTGCAAACCAGAGAGCTCCCTTTGCAGCCGAGAAGACAATATTTCCAGATTTGAAAAGGAAGGAGGAGGAGAAGAGGAGCAGCTCGACATTTCGGGGAATAACTGGCACAGTTCTCTGCTGCAGGTTTTTCTGAGAAAGACAGACAGGTTTTGCTCTTACAAAACGCAGGCATCAGACTGGATTTATCAGCATAAATAGAACGATGTGGACGTGCCTCCTGTGCTGAGGCATCCTGCACACTGGGCTGAGGATCCAGCAGGAAAACCTTCCTCTCATCACTTATGCGCTGGCATGAAGAGAGCCTGCAGAGTGCAGGGAGATAAGCCTCAGCTGCTCAGCAAATGCACGATGTGCCTCAGCGAGTGCATTATACAAATAAACTGATACTTGATGGGTTTGCAATTTAATTGTGAAAGCTTATGGAGTGGAACACTGTTAACAGCATAAAAGGCATTAGTTGGTGGGCGTCTCTGTGCCGAACCTAGAAAGTAGGCTCAGCAGCTGTCCTCATTTTCTCCTCATTGATTTTTTTCTCCAGTGGTGAATTCAGTCTGTGCCGTGGCACCACGGTTGCCATATGTTCCTTGACCTGCTGTGCAATGCCCATACAACCTCTGAGATGGGGACAAGGCAACTGGGTGCAGCCGTGCACTCAGGGTCCCTCGTGCTGCCCCTGAGCCTGTGCCAAGGGAAGGGCACGCCTGATGGGCACGTTGCTCTCCTCCAAAGCAGCCGAGCAATGAAAGCTGGCTGCTTGCGAATAAGAAATGGCCACGGCCACTCAAAATGAATACAAATAATAAGCTCTGAGTTCAGTTGCCTGGCTCACTTCCTGAACCACCTTTCCAAGACTGTTAGATTTACATTAAATTCTTGATATTAGACTCACCATTCCTGAAGCCAGCCCATTTACTATCCAGAGTTATGCTTTTCCTCATCAAGTTGAACCTTGATTTTTATTCCCTCCTCAGATTTCTCTTTCAGTAGCCTTCTCCTGACCTTCCAACCTGCCTTTGCCTCCATGCATCAAAACTACCCCACCAAACACAAAGCCAGCTTATGCATTTAGGGACTAGATTGTTTCCGAACTGCCCCCACACTTACTGAATGGCAACTATGCATCTTCTTTTTTTTTCCCTCTTTCCCTCCACATGACTTCAGAAGTGCTTTCCATTTATTGAAACGTAAAGAAAACGTAAGGTAATCGCAGGGCATCATTTAGCTTGCCTTTTGGCAGTTTTTCACTCTATCTCAATGCTTTCTGACCTCTAAGGCTGAAGAGGATTTGAGTTAATTTATGGCCACTTTGCTCTGCAGAAGCCTGGAGTGTTCGTACAATCAGTTCTGATGTCTTCAGCGCTGGAGGAAATGGCCTCCAGGTGACAATAACCATTTGAACCACTTTTGGTAGAGCTATGTGAGCACAATTTTTAACACCATCCAGCACCTTGCAGCGTTTAATGACTTTGTAAATCAAAGAAGAGTACCCTCAGACTGGTATCCTGTAGAAATAGATGGGAAGCAATACTTTATCTGAATACAGTGCCCCGGTCTAAAAATTGAGGCAAAAAAAAGAAATAATAATAATAATTTAGAACTCCAACTAAGTTGTGACATTGATAAATACTGATTAGCTATTTCTGAACTGTAAAGAAAACTATAAGAAATACAAAGAGAAAAGATGTCTTCTGATAATAATCCTGTGACTCTACCAGAGGATTATTTTTCTGCCTCTCATATCATACAACAAATGCTGGAGGAAGTTGCAACAGTAAAAAAGACAGAAAGATATATTCTGCTGTTTTAATTAAAAATTATTACAAAACTTGGTTTTATTAGTATCAATACAATATCAATCCATAGCTCCTGGGGGAGATATCCTGTATTTCTCATTTATGAAGAAAGAGAGGCATGCGGAAATATATTAAATCAGAGCCAGGAATTTTAAAAGTGTGTAGCTGGTCTTACTTCAAATTAAAAAGTGATGTTATACAAATCATTGCTATTTTTATTGACAAGGCTCTCTAAGCAGCAAAATTATTTATGTGCTTTGCTGTTGCAGAATGCTACCCAGTCATTTTGCACGGTTGAAAATAAAACTCATGCTACAATGTCATATCCAAAATCTGAGCACCATGACAGCTGTCTAGCAGTGGTCATAAATTTTTTGGCCATGTTCATATAATAAAGAACATCTCTGGCAACTACAGCTAGAAAAATATCTGCTCCCATAAGAAAATATTCTCCCAACCAAAACACTTCTCATCTGTGTTTCTTTTCAGTGCTTCCTCAGCCAAGATGAAGTCTTGTGTTTGTGTTGTTTCAGTTACATTAGTACTCCACAGGTTGTGAATCACCATAAAAAACTGCACTACCCTCCCAGCCCTAAAGGACAGCGAGCAGGAACAGATCGTGCTGCCACTGCGTTTTGCCATGGGAGAAAAATCAATACCTGGAAAACATCTGTAAATTTACAGCTAGGAGCTTTCAATATATCATATGGTAGCAAGATGGGATATGCTTTGCCGCTGAGGTATACAAGGCATGTCAGCCTCCACTCTGAAGAATAACCCAGAAGCTGTAAATAAACCTCTTTTCCCAATACCTCTGAAAGAAATAAAGCAGATGCATAGACCTGGTGGCTGTTCCCTCGTCTCCAGTTGTACGCTCAGGCATTTGAACCTGGAGCTTGCTCCTGGTATTCTCCCTCCCTGGTCCAAGGGCATCCTTAATATCACAATAGACAGGAGTCACTTACCCATTGCTGTAGCTCTCTTCAAGACATCTCTTGATGTATATTTCAAGCTAGATGTGTTTATTCCCCAATTCAGCATCAATTTATTATCACCCTTCATACAGACCATGAGACTGCCTGCAGTACCTGCAAGCTTGCATTCAGTGCAACACTCAGGTAGATGACTCTGAGCATGCAATAATTTCTTAAAGGAAAAAACACAGCACTAGCTTTGGAGAAGCAGGATATTTGTTTTTCTTAATCAGAACAGAAATTTCTATACTTTTTTTCCAGCTTTATCTTTTTCAGTGCTCAAGCTTAACACAAAGAATAGTGACTACATGACTCACAGGGCTGAATGTCAAAGGCCACAGAGAAGTTTTGGTATGCAAGGCTCTTGGTCCTGCCACTGCAGTATTTCATGCTGACAGAAGCAAAAGAATAACATTATTAGACTGGGGATGAGCCAAGCGTTATCACTTTTACTCCATTTAAGAATTCAGTCACCAGAGGAAAGACAAGTTCAATTGAATAAGAAGTAATGGCTACATTTCCTCTGCTGTTACCTCGGAGCCCCACTCTGTGTGAGAAGGAATGAATTTAAAGAATGAGAAAAAGCCCTTACATGAATATATATGAAACAAGGTACTGCAGGGGTAAGCATACCCTGAGTCCAAGAAAGACCAGAGGGGAAGAACTAATGAGGATAGTTGAAATATTTTAAGGTCTTTCATTCCAAATATCTATATTTTATAATTAAGTCCTAATAATTTTGTACTAAGACATATTCATTAACAAATGCAAGTTTGTTAGCAATGTTTTAATCTATATTTAAGATTATTATTAGAAGGAATTATAAATTGAGGTCTGTATCAATCCTACTATATAAAATAGCTCTCCAGTAGCATAAATGTAAACAAATGCTTACACACACACACACACACAAAAGTAAGAACAATAATATCTGAATTATATTTTGCTGGCACAGATATCAAAATGTTTTATGTATTAACTGTATGATGCTCACCTGAATATAAAGCAGGAAGATAATTTATAGGATATTTTCAGAATTGCAGGAGTGCCAGTACCTTTCAGTTGAACTATGGAGAGGAAAGTAACTTAAGAGACAGTGAGAAATCAACATTCTTGGCAGGAACACTGTGTATCGTTGACTATAGGACATCATATCTCTATTAAAATAAGATAGACCAAGAGTGTCTGAAGAGAGCTGGTAGCCCAGAACCCATGGGTACAATGTGTTATGCTTCTCACTGAGGAGAAGGAAAATCTTGCTCCAAAGGCGGAAGATTAAATGGAGAGGTTTTGTGTTTTGAAAGCACTCTGAGAACTACCATGGAGAAACATCCTAGAGCAAGTATATCAATAAAGCTTTCTCAAACCAGTCAATGACAATACCAGGTTTGAGCATTATCTTTGAAAAGTTCCCTGGGTGTCCAAGTGAGTGGGGATATGGCAAAGACCAAGATGGAAAATTGCGTTTTTAGTAAAGAGATTAATATTCACAAGGAAACTAAACCACAGCATTTGCCAGCTACACTTACTATGCTTCAGTGTTTTTCTTGGTGAAGTGTTAGGATTTGGCCCTGGTTCAGCTGAAATCAGGAGTAATAGTCTCTGAAGGGAATGGAGTGAGGGCCATCGAGTGGGACAGGCACAGACAGAAAAACATTAAGAAAGTTTCGTTCTTCCTTAGGACTTATTACATTTTTTTATTATTATTTATTGTACTTTGTGTGTGTGTGTGTGTGTAGCCTGATTTGTCTATATGTACTTCTGAATAGGGAAATGAAATATTTTTTCTGTATCTCTATATTTTCTTTTTGTATATCGCACTTAAGGCCAGGTTGTGTCACTCTATCCACATTAGCAGGTAACTTTGATTCAGTGCATGAGCAAGCCCATACAAATCAATGACTACGGGTTTAATGCACGTGTTTGCAGTATGGAACAACTCACTGCTCCTAATGGAGCAACTGTTGGGATCCATGGGGGAAATGTTTAATTTTTCCTCGGTAATGTAAGTTAAGACATCAATGGAAACAACTAATTTTGGTGAAAATTCAATCCCTCCCTCACCCAAAACGCCTAGTACTCAGACTCTTGAATTGTGATCTTTTATTTTTTCTCTACTGGGAGTGTTCTCCTGGGCAGCAAAATGACGGATACTGAAGTAGTCAGTATTAAAGCTGTTGAGAAAGGTGTTGAGAAAATGTTTTAAAAAGAAGTGAGGACATACTTGTATGCCATTGCTGAGCTCAACTTGTGTGTTATAATCTTGTGAACAGCTGGCTTTTTAGTAGGACTGTAAAATAGAGTTTTCCACTCCACAATGTCACAAAATGCAGTTTTCCAGTAGAGTATCAATACAACAAAGGTAAAGTGGGTGAGATAAGAGCTTTGATGTTTTTAGCAGGAAAAGGACCCATTTCTTTTTTTCATTTTTTTTTCTCCCAATTCTCCCTAGCTAATTTTACTTGGCTTGTTTGAAGATATGAATGTGCATGCATTCCTTCATAATTAAATGCTTCTTTGCAATTTGCACAGCTAAATGCAGCATCACTGGTTGTGATCCACAGATTCAGGAGGGATCGGGCTGCTGATGGCCCTGATCAGTCAGAGGCAAAGAAATGAAAGCACGAGCAGCTATGGCCACAGTGCAATGGGTGTCTTTGGGACACCAAATGAATAAAGTAAATGAATGAAGTAAAGGAATAAAGCAAAAATGTAACACAACATGCTGTGAGGAGATGCAGCAATTGCCCAGGATAATCTGGGCTGAGAGATAAAATAAGAGAATAAGAATGCCTTGAAATAAAACATTTTCTAATGGTCAGGAAACAACTGAAAAATAGCACTCAGCACTCACTGAATAGCACCTAGAATACTTGAGTTTTGGGCCCCAGTCCGAATTCCTGCTTTGAACATGAGACCTTCCGACATCCCTGCCAAACCTGAAAGATTTTATGGTTCTTTAATGGTGGGTTATGACAATGTTAAGACCATGACCAAGTCAAGTTATACCCCAAAAGAGAAGGCATTGGATTTTAAAGGAAGTGCAGGACTGTTTTTGTAACAGTCAATAAGGAAACCAATAATTGCCCCGAGATTTACTATAATTTATTTGGAAAAAGGTTTTCACTTGCTTTTGGTTGACTTGCAGATATAGGAGAGCATTCAAAAGGAACAGATCACAAAAACATTGCTTTCATGGCTTCAAAGAATGTTTTTTTTTCCCTAGGGGTCTGCAGACACAAAGTGACAAAGGGGCTGCGGCACTCCAGTGGGATGGCAAAAAGTTAGCTGTGGTAATTCACTCGATTCTGACGGCAAATTAAATAATCCTGTCATTTGTGAGCCATAGCTAAAATATAAAGCCTTTTTTTTTTTTTTTCCTCTAATGAAGATAGATTCCCTAGAGTAAATAGGCTCATCTCTCAAGAGAGGAAACAAAGCCCTAGTTGAAAAGGCTGTTTTCTTCATAGGCACCGATGCCTCAAACACAGTGACATCAAAGCTTTTGTAAGATATGTTTGTCACTATAAAATTGAAGAGGGAATTATCGATTGCTTGCTGGACTGCTTTGAAGACACCAAACTATTTCCTGTTGGAATATTTGAAATGAGGTGAAGCTATTCACTTTGGTGTCACATGCCAGCAAAAGGAAAGTGACAGTGAGCATTTGTGGTATAAAACTGCTGCCTACGGCATGGCAGCGGGTGTGCTATGGGGTGCTCATTGCTTCCTTCGGAACAGTCTGCAGCACATGCCGACCACTCTCACCTGCCCAAAGAGCTTTGGACTTGAAATGTATTGAGTTTTGTCAACTTTGAAGGTATGAAGTTGTCGTGGTTCCGCTCGAGTGGGCAGCCGAGCTCCACCACAGCCGCTCTCTCACTCCCCCTCCTCAAAGAGGAATGGGGAGAAAATATGTGAAAAGGGCTCAAGGGTTGAGATAAGGACGAGAAAATCACGCAATAATTATTGTAACAGGCAAAACAGACTCGGCATAAAGAGATAGTAAGATTTATTGCCTACAACTAACAAGCGAGAGAAGTGAGAAAACAAAGGAAAAGGCAAACCAAAAGCACCTTCCCCCCCATCCACCCTCTTCCACCTCCTCCCCCCAAGCGGCGCAGGGGAACGGGGGAATGGGGGTTATGGTCAGTCTACAGCACTTCTTCTCTGCCGCTCCTTCTCGGTCACTCTCATCCCCTGTGCTGTGGGGTCCCACCCACGGGATGCAGTCCTTGATGAACTGATCCGGCATGGGCTTCCCACAGGCAGCAGCTCTTCCAGAACTGCTCCAGATATGGGTCCGTACCACGGGGTCCATCCCTCAGGAGAAAACTGCTCCAACCTGGCTCCCCTACGGGCAGCAGCTCCTGCCAGGTCACCTGCTCCTGCGTGGGCTCCTCTCCACGGGCTACAGGTCCGGCCCGGAATCTGCTCCGGCAGGGGTCTTCCACAGGTGGCAGCCTCCGTCGGTGCAGGGCCACCTGCTCCACCGTGGTCTCCTCCACGGGCTGCAGCGTGGAACCCTGCTCCACCGTGGTGCTCCATGGGCTGCAGGGGGACATCCTGCTTCACCATGGTCCTCACCACAAGTCGCAGGGGACTTCTGCTCCGGCGCCTGGAGCACCTCTCCCCCTCCTTCTACACTGACCTTGGTGCAAGGCTGTTCTCTCACTCCCTTGACTCTCCCGGCTGCTGAGTGGCGCAGCATTTTTTTCCCTGTCTTAAATATGATCTCACAGAGGCGCAAAACAACATCGCTTATTGGCTCAGATCTGGAAAACAATGGGGCCCTTCCCAAACATGGGGCAGCTTCTAGATCTTTCTCACAGAAACCACCCCTATGGCTCCCTGCTACCAAAACCTTGCCACGTAAACCCACTACAGGTACTTCCTCACTTGATGGTTCTTTCTCATTTTGTACCTTTGTGGAGTCCTAAAATCCTTGCCAGTTGCCACTAGGTATTTTTCTATTACATATAAGATGGTTCTACTGCAATTAAGATCCAGAAGAAAGGATGAAAGTGGGAAAGGTGAAGAGATTCTCTGACTGTTTGAGTACTATTTCACTTCCACAAGGTACATAATATGACTCCGAGATGCAATTTGACAATTACAACACTCCAATCTTGTATGTCTATGGTCTATAGCATCATGATTGGAAGATAGCCTAACACAAAGATTTAAATTTGTTTAGTCAGGTGCTTATCTGAAAATATGTCATAACAAAGCAAAACAAACAAATTCCTTAAACCATAAACGGAGTTCACTTGGAGGTAAACGCAGTTGTTTTCCCATTTTGACTTCAGGAAAAAATATATATATTGAGAGAATGCCAGTAAATTGCTGGCTTTCAATCAATAATAGGCATTGAGGAAGGACATGGCACCACATAAGAAATCTAAATGTTTTCATTTGCACAGTGGTAGCAGGGGGCTTCTGTGTGGTAGTCTCATAAATACAGGATACCTCAGAGTTACTGTGTCTTTAGTCATCAGATTTTACAGAGACATTTTATTTCTCTGGGTAGCTTTATAGGTGCAATGCATGTTTTTTGTTTGTTTGTTTGTTTGTTTGTTTGTTGTTTGTTTTGTTTTGTTTGTTTGTTTGTTTTGTTTGCTTGTGTATCTTGTTTTTCTTTCTGCAAAGGATGACTTGGGGTAGTTTTACTCAGTTCATCAGTTAAGCAACTGTTTCACCATTCTGCAGCTATGATTGTCTCCCCTCCTCCTTTTTCTCCCTCCAGGGATGGGCAGTCCTCAGCTCAGGAGGAAAAGGGATTTTGGATGTATTTTGGGGGTGACATTGAGCATCACATCCTGGCGTTTTCTTATGGAAAGAAAATCCTTCTGCATATATATGTATATACATATTTCTTTCTGAGAATACTGTGTTCTCCACTGCTTTGGAAGAAAGCTAGGCTTGTTCTTCAGAAAGTGTTAAAGACTGTGACTTCACAGGCATGTCTGCACATATTCAACGAGTCTGACATTTCAGTTCAGGATATTTTACCCTTTTAAGCACATATGAACAGAATCTGAGCAGGCAGCTAGGTTGGATTATGTTCACCGTTTTCCAGTCTGACTGCACCTTCTGTCAGAATTTGGTAATTCTGACAAATTAATGCGTAAAGATAAAGTAGAGTATCCCATATGGAAGGGAAACACAGTGTCTCTCCCTAAGGCCCACCACATTGGTCAAGTTATTCCTTGTTCAGAGGAGGCATCTTAGGAAGTTAATGGCCATGAGTGATGCACTGGGGGCAGCAGCCTTTCAGTACATGCCAGACACCTTGCCATGCCTCTCAGCTGGTTGGATGTGTCCTCTTGCTTTGCAGTTCTTCAGCCCATGCTGCAGACACCTCTGGGAACTGTCTGTGCAGGTGAGAAAAGTACCTATGAAGATATTTGTTAGCTAACACATAATCACCTGAAAGAAAGAACGTGAAAAAAAAAGTAAATTACTCGTTTAAATCTCAACAATAAAAATGAAATCCCTCCAGTTTTCTCATTTCTTTTGTTTTATCATAGCTGCTATCTAGACAATAAATGATATAAGATGCTGCAATTAGAAACAAGCAAATGAATTTGATTAGAAACAAGCGTCCCCTGGGAAACTGCTCTTGAAGGCCTCGATGTCCACCAGTGCTGGTCACTCTTTAAGCGATGCCTCCTAGAAGCACAAGATAAGGCAATTCCAAAATATCGCAAGTCAGGCAGGCGGGGCAGGAGGCCGGCGTGGCTGACCAGGAATGTTCTAATGGAGATTAGGCAGAAACAGAGAGTGTTTCGCTACTGGAAGGAGGGCCAGGCGTCATGGAAAGAATACAGGGATGCTGTTCGTGTTTGTAGGGAGAAAGTTCGAGTGGCCAAAGCACAGCTAGAGTTGAAGCTGGCTGTGTCTGTGAGAGAAAATAAAAAGGGTTTTTTTAGATATGTAAATGGAAAAAGGAGAACTAAAGAATACATAGGGCCGCTCCTTGATAGGGAAGGTCTCCTCACAGACGATGATGTAGGCAAAGCAGAGACGCTTAACGCCTTCTTTGCCTCTGTCTTCAATGCCGATGATGGGCTTCGGGACCCAGGGTGCCCTGAGCTGGAGGACCGGGACGGTGGGGATGACAAACTCCCAACTGACCCTGAACGTGTGCGGGATTTGCTACTCCACCTGGATCCCTACAAGTCCATGGGTCCGGATGGGATTCATCCCCGGGTGCTGAAAGAGCTGGCGGATGTCATCGCGGAACCTCTATCGATTATTTTTCAACGATCCTGGGAATTTGGAGAGGTCCCGGTAGACTGGAAGCTGGCAAATGTTGTGCCGATTTTCAAGAAGGGTCAGAAAGAAGACCCTAGCAATTACAGGCCTGTCAGTCTCACGTCAGTGCCTGGTAAAATCATGGAGAAGTTGGTTCTCGGACTTATTGAGGCGCACCTGGGGGACAAAGCAGTCATTGGTCCCAGCCAGCATGGGTTTGTGAAGGGTAGGTCCTGCCTAACTAACCTGATTTCCTTTTATGATAAGATCACCCGTATGGTGGACCAAGGGAAACCAGCTGATGTGATTTTTTTGGACTTCAGCAAGGCTTTTGACACGGTTTCCCATATGATCCTACTGGACAAAATGTCCACCATACAGCTAAATAAAAACATCATACGATGGGTGAGCAATTGGCTAACGGGCAGGGCCCAAAGGGTTATGGTAAATGGGGCTGTGTCAGGCTGGCGGGCGGTCACCAGCGGGGTCCCTCAAGGCTCCATTTTAGAATCATAGAATCATAGAATCATAGAATATCCTGAGTTGGAAGGGACCCTTAAGGATCATCAAGTCCAACTCTCGACACCGCACAGGTCTACCCAAAAGTTCAGACCATGTGCCTAAGTGCACAGTCCAATCTCTTCTTAAATTCAGACAGGCTCGGTGCAGTGACCACTTCCCTGGGGAGCCTGTTCCAGTGTGCAACCACCCTCTCTGTGAAGAACCCCCTCCTGACGTCCAGCCTAAATTTCCCCTGCCTCAGCTTAACCCCGTTCCCGCGGGTCCTGTCACTAGTGTTAATGGAGAAAAGGTCTCCTGCCTCTTGACAACCCCTTACGAGGAAGTTGTAGACTGCGATGAGGTCTCCCCTCAGCCTCCTCTTCTCCAGGCTGAACAGGCCCAGTGACCTCAGCCGTTCCTCGTACGTCTTCCCCTCCAGGCCTTTCACCATCTTTGTAGCCCTCCTCTGGACACTCTCCAACAGTTTCATGTCCTTTTTATACTGTGGTGCCCAGAACTGCACACAGTACTCGAGGTGAGGCCGCACCAGCGCAGAGTAGAGCGGGACAATCACCTCCCTTGACCTACTAGCGATGCCGTTCTTGATGCACCCCAGGATACGATTGGCCCTCCTGGCTGCCAGGGCACACTGCTGGCTCATATTCAACTTGCTGTCTATCACGACCCCCAGATCCCTCTCTTCTAGGCTGCTCTCCAGCGTCTCATCGCCCAGTCTGTACATGCAGCCAGGGTTTCCCCGTCCCAGGTGCAGGACCCGGCACTTGCTCTTATTGAACTTCATGCGGTTGGTGATCGCCCAGCTCTCCAACCTGTCCAGATCCCTCTGCAAGGCCTTTACGTCCTCATTTGAGTCCACAACTCCTCCAAGTTTGGTGTCATCAGCAAACTTGCTCAAAATACCCTCTATTCCTACATCCAGATCATTTATAAAAATATTGAAAAGTACCGGCCCTAAAATGGAGCCTTGAGGGACCCCACTGGTGACTGCCCGCCAGCCTGACGCAGCTCCATTTACCATAACCCTTTGGGCCCTGCCCGTTAGCCAATTGCTCACCCATCGTATGATGTTTTTATTTAGCTGTATGGTGGACATTTTGTCCAGTAGGATCCTATGGGAAACCGTGTCAAAAGCCTTGCTGAAGTCCAAAAAAATCACATCAGCTGGTTTCCCTTGGTCCACCATACGGGTGATCTTATCATAAAAGGAAATCAGGTTAGTTAGGCAGGACCTACCCTTCACAAACCCATGCTGGCTGGGACCAATGACTGCTTTGTCCCCCAGGTGCGCCTCAATGAGTCCGAGAACCAACTTCTCCATGATTTTACCAGGCACTGACGTGAGACTGACAGGCCTGTAATTGCTAGGGTCTTCTTTCTGACCCTTCTTGAAAATTGGCACAACATTTGCCAGCTTCCAGTCTACCGGGACCTCTCCAAATTCCCAGGATCGTTGAAAAATAATTGATAGAGGTTCCGCGATGACATCCGCCAGCTCTTTCAGCACCCGGGGATGAATCCCATCCGGACCCATGGACTTGTAGGGATCCAGGTGGAGTAGCAAATCCCGCACACGTTCAGGGTCAGTTGGGAGTTTGTCATCCCCACCGTCCCGGTCCTCCAGCTCAGGGCACCCTGGGTCCCGAAGCCCATCATCGGCATTGAAGACAGAGGCAAAGAAGGCGTTAAGCGTCTCTGCTTTGCCTACGTCATCGTCTGTGAGGAGACCTTCCCTATCAAGGAGCAGCCCTATGTTTTCTTTAGTTCTCCTTTTTCCATTTACATATCTAAAAAAACCCTTTTTATTTTCTCTCACAGACACAGCCAGCTTCAACTCTAGCTGTGCTTTGGCCACTCGAACTTTCTCCCTACAAACACGAACAGCATCCCTGTATTCTTTCCATGACGCCTGGCCCTCCTTCCAGTAGCAAAACACTCTCTGTTTCCGCCTAATCTCCATTAGAACATTCCTGGTCAGCCACGCCGGCCTCCTGCCCCGCCTGCCTGACTTGCGATATTTTGGAATTGCCTTATCTTGTGCTTCTAGGAGGCATCGCTTAAAGAGTGACCAGCACTGGTGGACATCGAGGCCTTCAAGAGCAGTTTCCCAGGGGACCTTACTGACTAGTTCCCTGAGCAGCCTGAAGTCCGCTTTCCCCATATCTAGGGATGAGGTTTTGGTGGCACTTTTCCTTCTGGGAAGGAAAAGGGTCGGTACTTTTCAATATTTTTATAAACGATCTGGATGTAGGAATAGAGGGTATTTTGAGCAAGTTTGCTGATGACACCAAACTTGGAGGAGTTGTGGACTCAAATGAGGGCGTAAAGGCCTTGCAGAGGGATCTGGACAGGTTGGAGAGCTGGGCGATCACCAACCGCATGAAGTTCAATAAGAGCAAGTGCCGGGTCCTGCACCTGGGACGGGGAAACCCTGGCTGCATGTACAGACTGGGCGATGAGACGCTGGAGAGCAGCCTAGAAGAGAGGGATCTGGGGGTCGTGATAGACAGCAAGTTGAATATGAGCCAGCAGTGTGCCCTGGCAGCCAGGAGGGCCAATCGTATCCTGGGGTGCATCAAGCACGGCATCGCTAGTAGGTCAAGGGAGGTGATTGTCCCGCTCTACTCTGCACTGGTGCGGCCTCACCTCGAGTACTGTGTGCAGTTCTGGGCACCACAGTATAAAAAGGACATGAAACTGTTGGAGAGTGTCCAGAGGAGGGCTATGAAGATGGTGAAAGGCCTTGAGGGGAAGACGTACGAGGAACGGCTGAGGTCACTGGGCCTGTTCAGCCTGGAGAAGAGGAGGCTGAGGGGGGACCTCATCACAGTCTACAACTTCCTCGTAAGGGGTTGTCAAGAGGCAAGAGAGCTTTTCTCCATTAACACCAGTGACAGGACCCGCGGGAACGGGGTTAAGCTGAGGCAGGGGAAATTTAGGCTGGACGTCAGGAGGGGGTTCTTCACAGAGAGGGTGGTTGCACACTGGAACAGGCTCCCCAGGGAAGTGGTCACTGCACCGAGCCTGTCTGAATTTAAGAAAAGATTGGACTGTGAACTTAGGCACATGGTCTGAACTTTTGGGTAGACCTGTGCGGTGTCAAGAGTTGGACTTGATGATCCTTAAGGGTCCCTTCCAACTCAGGATATTCTATGATTCTATGATTCTATGAAGCGTTGATCTCACCCAGACAATGTCAAATTTATTTAAATCAATATAAAAACCTTGTTTGAAAGGCTTAAGTGTGATGACATCACTCTCATTATCTGTTAGATGATGTTTAACTAGATGAAAATTTCCATTTTTTAACTCATTTGTTCAAAATAAAAGACTCACAGAGGTGGATGTCTTTACATGTTACAATATCTGTAAAGGTAAATCCTAGAGTCTTGAAGTCACTGGATGTAGCAGACAAAAACAATCTATTGGGTAGGTGTACAGGAAGATTTGACAGGGCTAAAATGGTATACTTAAAAATTATTTTTAACAGTAGCCTTCTTCATGGCAATGAAGAAGGGAAAATGGATTTTTCAAGGTCTGAGCAAAAGCACTGAAAGGCAGCACTGCAGACACACTCAGCTTCAACCCAAGCAAAAGTCAAGATGGTGCTCTTATCTAAAGTGGCTGAGAGAGGAGGATGGAGAAGACAGTCTGAACTGAGCCCTGAACCTCTGTGAGCACTGCCAGAAAGAAGGCAAAGTTTTATTTTAAACAGGCATCTGGAGAAGGCACTTATTTTTGCAGCACAGAGGTATCCAT
This sequence comes from Aythya fuligula, assembly GCF_009819795.1. Lineage (NCBI taxonomy): Eukaryota > Metazoa > Chordata > Aves > Anseriformes > Anatidae > Aythya > Aythya fuligula. Next base: position 184,309,026 of record NC_045559.1, read on the forward strand.
TTCAGAGGTACCCTGAGCAGACAGACAGGAAAACTGGGTGGCTTTGGAGGAAAATCAGGAGGCAAATGTAGACAGCACAGCCTTAAGGAACTTAACGATGAACAGGAAGAAACCCATGGAACAGTTGTTAGAAGTTATGCCACAATCTAAAGGCAGAGCACAGAAAAGGGACCCATTAGATAGGGCAGATAATGCCCATGGATGGGAAGTAAGGTCCCAGCTCTTTTATAAAAGCCTGTAAGACTTCCACCTAACAGCCTCCACTATGGATTGCCAACTCATTGAGTTTCCAGCTGTCCTGGAAGCCTCTGTTGCTACCTAGGGATATTTCTGCATTAACAAGTTTTGATGACCTGCTTTGACAATCCAGGTATGCCTCTGTCACTTCTCTACCCCACCTATTGCTTATATTCTGCTCTAGGTGAAAAAAAAAACTCATCTGTGGAGATAAGCAACAAAGAGACAAAGAACAGCTCCTGCCTTGGTTCCTCCCTACCCTCCCCATTTGATTCCTCCTCATGCAGAGGCAGACTGAATATCAATAACTTTCCTGTCCATAATTTAGTAACCTGACTCGTTGTAAACACCCTTCAGTCTTCAAAACCAGATAAGTAGAGGATCTTCTTAATTCTCCTTGAGTGTGGAGAGAACTTGACATTTTTTAGGTCAAAACCACAAATAACATGTGGAAAGTGCATCCCAAGCAAGGGATAAATGCTTGTAAAACCAGAGCTGTGGTTTTTGATCTTAGGTAAATAATACAGAATCAGGCGAGTATTCACCTCAAAAAGAATATGGAGTGAGTCCATGGAGAGCAAGAAGTAGACTGTGGAATTCAGAAAGCATCAGAATAAAATTTTAAGAGAATAAAATTGAGTTAAATTAGACCTTGCAGGGCTAAAATAAAAAGTGAGAGAGTTTTCATCATGTAAATGAAAGAGGAAATTTGTGGTCTGACCCCAGAGCCAAAGGAATGCCTCGTCCCAGTTTTCAGACTCCCATTGGGACTCTCAGCAAACCAAAGCAGCCCCTCTGGTTCACAATTACAGCATGAAGTATATTTTATTTCACAGAATCACAGGATTGTAGGGATTGGAAGGGACCTCAAGAGATCATCGGGTCCAACCCCCCTGCCAAAGCAGGTTCCTTAGAGCAGGCTGCCCAGGAAGGCGTCCAGATGGGCCTTGAATATCACCAGAGAAGGAGACTCCACAACCTCCCTGGGCAGCCTGTCCCAGTGCTCCGTCACCCTCACAGTCAAGAAGTGCCCCTCATATTCAGCTGGAGCCTCCTGGGCTTCAGTCTGTGCCCTTTGCCTCTCATCCTGTCACTGGGCACAAAGCAGGCCCAGCTCTCTCAGCCTGTCTTCGTATGACAGGTGCTTCAGGTCTCTCATCAGAAATAGTGTCTGTGTTTCAGGGAAAACCTAAATGTGAGCTGTTTTTGCTTCAACCTTATTTGAATCTGTGGCATTTTAAAGCTTCTGGGAAGGCAGGCAGGCAGGCAGGCAGGAAGGAAGACATTATTTGCAAACGTTAAATGGCAAAGAGTTTGTTTAGGGGCTTAAAGTAATTCTTAGGAGCAGGCTATGGGCTTATGTTTGCTCCGATTTATGTATAGAAATGGGGAGTCAGCTTCCAAACTGGCGTGTGTCACTGCATGGCCCCAGTGGAGCTGTCATACTACAGGCTTGCACAGGGCACAAACCAGGAAATAATTTGACTCAAGCTAATAGTAACTCAAACAAAGGGCTTTACATAGCAAAACATTGGGCCAGCAGATTATAAACAGTCCCTTAGTAATGCTGTATTTCAAGTTTCTTGACTCTTTACAGAGTTCAGAAGAAGCATTAGTTAAGAGGGGATGAGCCAGCTCCTCCTCCCAGCTAATGGTGTAGGAGGGTTAGGGGGATAATTCATTTTGTGGCTCTTATGTATTTTAAGGTCTCCACTGGAAAAACATTGCTAAGTACAATTAGTGATTTTAAAAAGAAGGAAAGAGGTGAAAATGGAGGGAAGGAAAGATCCCAAATCCCATAATTGCCATATGAAAAGTTTAAAAAAACAAGCTGGGAGCCTGCTTTACTTGCAGTCACTGCACTGTGCTGATGGGAGGCCCGTGCAGGGTGACTTCCACGGGACTCTGGAGGCTGATATTCACAGCTCTGTTGGGCAAACAAGCCAGCACAAGACCAACACAATAAATGCTCTATCTTAAATTTTCATAAAATTCTCATTATTATTAACTTTACATGAAATTGGGCAACTGAGGTTCTGGGAAACAGTGTGGAGATGTACTACACTTGAACTGAGCTTTGTCTCAGTCAAGAATCAAAAAATGGAGGAATGATCATACTCTGACTGGTTTTATGCTCAGTAATAAATGCAGGTCAGCAGCCCAAATACACCAGCTATTATGTTTATTTGCACAAATTATGTGTAGTTCTGTACTAGGATTACCAGACGCTTTTCTGATGGCCTATAATTGTGCTGAATTTAGAGGTTCTCAACTGTTTGAACAGCTTTCATACAGTTAATATTAGATATTTTGCAAGGTTAGGTTTAATTGCTTATACATGCAAAACCATAAATAACTGGTGAAACAAACCATTTATTTTCAGATTGACCACATATTTTATTTTTTTTTTTTCCTGAAATAAAATAATTCTCTGCAGCAATTTTATAAAAATAGAATTAGATGCTGGCACTGGAAAATTGTTTGGAAGAGGATGTAATTAATGTAATTAAAAATTTGTAAGATTTGGATATGCAGGGTATCTTTTATAACTCATCTCTGTTTTGCCTGGTACCATGCTTTTACCTGATACCATGCTTTACCTGATGGCTGCTGGAAGTGTCTTAACTGAGGCTACTTAAAAATGACATGTTCTTCATGACATGTTTAGTGACATTTCCCCTTTGCCTAATTAGCAGAGAGTGCTAATTTCTTTTGATAGTGCATAGCCAAACCAGTCTGGGAAAGAGAACTGACTTCTGTCCTACCTCATATCAAACATTACTCATCATTTGAACTCTAGTTGAAGAACTCCAGACCTGGTTCTCATTTATGGCTTTTTAAATAATAAGAATCCAACACCTGATCTTGATTAAGAGCTAATTGTTTAAACTTCCAGAAACATTTTTATCTGGTAGTGTTAAAGATGTGATCTTCAAAGATGTGCAGCTTGCACTGACATCCTGAAAGATGCAAGTGATCACTTTGTAGTGGGACCATTAAAGCTGGCAAGAGTTAAAGAGGTCCTGGGCCTGCTCTGTCTTGGAGGAGATAGGAAGTTTTTTGTTTGTTAAAGCCTTTCTTATGTTTAGACTCCTGTTTTCAAGCATCTATACATGATTTCACTTATCTGTGGAAAACTTTCCTTTGAGACTGTATAGTTGTGGTCAAAGCCCTGTGAGGTCTCACACCTGTTAAAAGCTCTGCAGTGAGGGATCTCATACATTTAAGGAAGGAAAGGAATTAGAAAAATGACAAGGATAGAAACCTGGATGAGACTGTAGGGCTTGGGGAGAGGAAGGTTTTGTTCTATCTCTACAGCCAGATCCTGATCCACAATCTCAGGTTCTGCATCAGGGCTGAAGACATGATTGGAGATGTGTTCAGTGTGGTTAAAATCCTGCAAAAACTGTAAGTCATCCAACCATTGGACTTAATTAGCAGAAGTCTGAAAAATAAGATTACTCTAATGACAGAATCCCTCTCCATATGATATTGTTCAAAATATTCTGGACCTATTTTTTGAAGCTGACCCAGGGCAGCTTCACCAGCTTTGATACAGAAACAGGACTGGCATCTCCTTCACTTGGAGCAATCAGTTGCTCCATGCATGTGCCAGACAGTGCCCAGAAATCAAACTAAATAATGCAATAATTAAATGGAAAGTTTCCAGAGCAGATATGTTGGACTTTAGTTATCCCCATCCATTTATTCCTTATGAAACTAACACATTAAAACAATCTGCTTGTAGGCAATGTTTCCAAAAAGAGATTTTTTTTCTGAAGGTTCTCCGCAGCCAAACCCTCACTGAAAACAAACAGAAACAGAAACAATAACATGTGCCAGTGGTGCTGATACCAGGAAAGTGGGGACATAAGCAAGCTGAGGACAGCGTTCAGCACTGCTCTGGTTCAGATGGAGGACACCATGTGGGTCCTAAACAGCTTCAGGTTCCTTTCCTCAACGTTTCTTACAGGGGAACAGAGTTAAACTGTGTCTGAATAACCCTAACTAACTGCTTTAAGAGAGCGCCACATCTTCAAAAGAACCTGATAAAACGCACAAGCTAGCATGCATTATTTAAGAGCAGCTGTTGCCATAATGACTGTGTGCAAAGAATAGCAGAGCCACAAATCCCATGCACCACATCCTGCAACAAAACCCATGCGGATGTAACCCTAGGACCTCATTAGCCTAATGGGACTTACTACAGCTAAGAAACATGTTGACAAGGGGCAATGGCTTTAACATCTTGCCGTCCAAAACTCAGTTTTTCCCCTTACTTCCTTCTGCTTGGTCCAGCCCTGGGAATTTTGCCACTGAGAGCTGGCTTATAATAGCCGGATCAGCTCAGTTTTCTGAGTGCTTAGGGAAACTGTTAATGCCTGCATTGAGTGCTAGGCAGTGGCCAGTGACAACACTTTGGGATACATTTGGTCTAACAAGGGAAAAGCACGGTGCAAGTGATAGCTGGTGCTAATGAAATCTGCCTCCTTCGAATCTATGCAATATTGGCCTGTGCAATATCGATTCATTCAGCGTTTCCTCCTGAGAGCACAATTATAATGCGGAGACAGCTCATGGCGGTGTATCAGAGCTACACACACAGCAGACACACAGCAGTAAGACACAGAGAAGACAGCAAGAAAGCAGTAGAAAAAGCTCCAGAAGCACCGCTTACAACGTCCTAATGAGAGCTACAAAAAAGGGGCTTTTTGGGTGCTGTTTTAAAAAGGAAAAGACTCAAACTTGTTCAGTTTTGCACAGCCCAGACACTTAGGTCATTTGCATTTTGGCTAGCTGCTCACTGAGAAGCAGTAAGTAGAGACTGCATAAAAGCTTGAATGATATTCAGGGAGAAAAAAAGACCCTGAAAGCACCAGGTCATACATATTCTCCTTTCCATTACTTGATAAAAGAGTTTTTACCAAATAACTCCCAGGACTTTATGTAAAGGCAGCTCGCAGAGGTATTCACATGCATGAAGGAGGTTTCAAGAGCGTTTCCTCAAGTGGATTTGATCGCTGTGCTCATTTCCATCATCTTATGACCTCCACAGAAATTTCCATTCAGGCAAAAGCTCAGTTTGCGTGGCCTTTGAGAGCTGAACAAAGCGCTACCTCTCTATTTGATCCCAAGCACAAGCCCCGGGGTAGGTCTGGGCTTAGGTATGTTTGTGTTGGAGCCCTACCCACTGTTTCCTCTGAGCCTGCTTTTATTTTTCCACCAGCCACAAGGCAGTCATAGTGCTCACTGTGGCAGACAACCCCACATTAATCATATGAGATAAGCCATCAGGCAGCTCTGCCTTCCACCCAGCTGATGTTGCAGCTCCCATCCGTCTTCCTCCCTTTTCTTTGAAAGCAAGCAGTTCACCTTGGCTTTAAATCTGCACATTAAATCAAGAGGAACACCTGTCTTTTTTTAGCCTTTGAAAATATTTTAATCTGTTCCTTTCCGACAGGCAGATATAGCTAGAATTACCACTAATGGGTTTCAATACACAAAGTTTTATGACTTGGTGGCTGGCACTGCTTATATCATGTGGGTTTTTATTTACATAATTGTGTTTGTCTTGATTCCCCAAGCTGATATTTATTAGCACGGAAGAACTGGCAGAGCTGATATAAGGAGCAGTATTTAAAATATATTTGTCAGCCAAAATGAATCTATGATACAACGTGCCTCTCTGTGGGTTTCATAGAAAAAAGCCTTATTGAAGAGCTTTTTTTGCAGGAGTTGTGCAATTATCCTGCTCTTAAATACAAACCTATACGTGTACCAAACCAGTACTGGGTACCCATCTATCAAGTATAACACATGATCATAGATAAAATTAACTGTAACCAAAATACTTAGCTTTCCAGAGATACAGGTTGTTCCCATGGCCATAGAACTAAGGTAAAATAAAACAGAGACACACACTTCATTGAAGGTGGCTTAGTTTCGGGTGTTTGGCTTTAGATATCTGTGGCTTTGCAGATTCCCCTGGACTTGCCTGCACTTTAACAGCCACGAGCCTGAGGTACCAGCTGATGTCTGAAGCTGTTGCACCTCACCAGGCACAGAGTAACTTGCCTGAGGTCACACAAGGTTTTGCAAAGACCCTAAACTTATTTTTCCTGTCCTGTCCTGCCCAGCTCAACTTATATGGATCCTATACCTGTTGTCGTGCCGGTGGGATGCTGCTGCTTCTGCAACAAAGCTGCTATGGGATCTTCTCCATGCACCCCACTGGTGCTGCTCGCGGTGGGTGAATACCCCAGGAGCTGGCAGAGGGAGGTGACTTTGGCAGTCCTGTCCTGTAGAGGCTTCTCACTGCAGTCTCATAGACTGCAGTGATCCTCAGGGGGGCTGATTCGTGTCCTCTCTGTGTCTGTGGGGTTTCATCCCCTTTGTCAGGATGGCAAAGCTCTGGCAGGAGGAGGTGAGCAATAGGTGTATGCAGGGAGAAGTGCTTGGGCCTTGAAGGTGAGCTGGGGAGGGAGTTCGTGGGGTCACCCCAAGTGTACAAGGAGATAGGCACTGCCTGCAAACCTGCAGGTGGGGAGGAGAAGGACTTTTTACGGCTGGCTGCTATTAAAAAACCCTGCCCAAAGACAAACCATTCCCGAGACCTAGTTTTGAATGAAATTTTGCTTAGTGTCATAACTAAATCATCACAAAGAAGGGTTTCAGTAGAAAAAGCTATGGTTAAAAAGAATTGAGATGCCATCAATCTTTGAATATTTGAGACTATTTAAACCTTATTCCCTCTTAATGTGGGGGAAGAGGCTTGCTGTGCCCAGGCGAACAAGCCTTGTCACGAGGAGCCTGAGGCTGCTCTGGTGTCACCTCCTGAACCAAAGCAGCGTGGACCCAAGCGTACAGTCACCTGCATCACATAATTATTACTGCCCTGACAAACACTTAGATGCAGCTCCCAAGGATGCAAAGAACCAGCACCCAGAAAGCTCTCCTCACCACAAACACAGTCAGGAAGCATCTTGAAGTTGTTTAATTAATGCCTTAATACAGCACTGCTTCTTACTACACACAGGTTGAAAGCTCACTGTCAAGTCCCACAATAGCCCATGACATGCTGAGGGCCAACTTCTGCTCTTCTCAGCCCCACGGGACACCTTCTGAAGGCAGAGCCACCACAGGGCTGTCCAGGCCTTTTGGCACTCCTGAATTAAGACAGCTGCTCAGTGCATTTAGCTGCAGACTCTTGGTCATAGCAGAGGGAAAATCAGCCCAATTTCCTGGGAAAATTATGTTAAAAGGAATCCCGCAGGCTAGGGAGAATTTTCTCCCAGTTTTGCATAGAAATGATACGACAGCAGTGTTCATTGGCACTGCTGAGTTTGCCAGGTGCAAGAGGAATTGATTAATGACAAAATTCTGACTGTGCATTGCTCTTCAATGGGTGGCAAAATCTCTCCCCTTTTCTTTGTATTTTTATAGAGCTGAGCTCTGCTTCTTCCTACAAAGCTATTCCACTTTGACTGTACTCACCAGGCATTTCTAATTCCTCTTTACAGCAACACTTTGGCCAAATCCTGAACACATTCAGCAATTACATACAGGAACCTTACCACCAGGTAAGGGGCTGGCTGTTAAAGTGCAGAAAGGAGATTTGCCAAGGTGCTGTGAAGTGCAAAGTGCAGAAGGCAGCTGAGTGCTGTCATGCAAGGAAATGCCAGATTTTATTTTTGCAGACATTTCGTGCAGCAGGGACTTCAAGAAGTGCTGACGCTCAGCAGACCTGGGGTGCTTCCTTACATCATTCCTGTCAGCTGATGGCACGAGTATCTCCTCTGTGGGAGGAAAGCAAAGTAAATATTCTGGTATGTGAGTGCATAGAAACAAGTGCAAAATGGCAGGTGGGAGGAGCAGGAGAATAAATCTGAGGTGCTCTGGGCATTTCCTACCTCTCAGATAGCCTTGGTCTGAATGAGACAGCTGTGATGATGTAAAGGGCACTCCAGATTGCTGAGGTCCCCTCAGCCTCCCTGCTAAATCTCTGTGTGGATGATGGTTCATTATGCCAAAAAAACAAGCCTAGGTAGGAGGAAAAAGAGAAAAATATTTTGGCAGGGAAGCCAAACAACGCTGCATGAAAAAGAGCCTCTAAGAGTCTGGTAAGCCATGGGATCTCTGAAGCAGTATGGGGTCTGAGAGCCAAGTGGTGGGAAAGTTTGAAGGGTTTTAGAAGGAACCTGCAGACCTGCGATTATCCCTGCAGGACTGATGAAGTCTAGAGCTTTGCAGCACCCTGGGGAGAAGTCCCACCAGGTTAATCCACCTCAGTTTTTTGCACAGGATATTTCTCCCTGCCTGGCTGACAGGTCTGATCTACACCCCCAAACAAACAACGAGAGAAACAAACAAAAAAATTATACTCTACCTTTTGAGTAAATCTCTCTCTTTTTTTTTTTTTAATTTCCCATATTTATGAATAAAATGACCTGAGACATTTTCCCAGCAAAGATTATACTGTTTGTTATTCAGTAGCTTGTAGTTTAGAAGTCCTGCTTCCCACTGCTGGGAGCACAGGACAGCCGTGAAGACAGACAACCCAGTGCTGCCCAGGAAGGATGTTGTCACCCAGGAGCAGAGTCTGCAGGGAGAGGTTGGAGGCATGAGGCTTGCTCAAGAAAGGATGCTGAGGCAGGGCAAGCCAGGGAGTCCACACATCCAGCTGTAACCATCGGTGATCTCCAATCTCTTTGAACCTATCTTGAAAATACTTAAAAGTTTATAAGGTATTTCAAGCTATGTCACACCCTTAATAGATTTTTAAACATTCTTGATAGTTTATCAAGGAAAAGAAAAGAGCTCTTATGCCACATGAATGTGTATTTCTTGAATAATTAATATTACCCTCCAGGGGATGACTCAGTCAACTCAAACGTGATTTGTATGTGTAATGTGGACTATTTCTGCTGAGATGTATGACTAAAAGTGCATTTTAAGGTATGTTCTAGGAAGGCAGAATTAAGACAGTCTTGCAACATTACTCCCTGTGCCTGAGATGTAGAAGCCCAATATCCACTCACAATTATCACATTTCTTTCTTTACTTTGGTCACAATGATTAAATGCTTGGATCCCTTTGGGAAACTTCAGCCTGTGGGATGCAGGCACGTCAGGAAGGGTTTTAGCCAACAAAGGCATTACGCACACCTGAAAAAAAATGCACAGAACAGGACAAATCATTAGTTGTATGCTCATGGATATTGTACCATTATTTCCCAGTTCAGATGTAAATAAAGATACTTATTGGTGGCCACTAGGTAAAATCAGTTCCCCAGAGCTCTTGAACACTAAGGTTTAACAGAAACAGGTGTCTTTGAAATGGGTCTTATATATGTACAAATGTAGTAAAGAAACACTTCCATATATTCTCTTTGAGCACGTGCTCCACTGAGATTGTCACTGAAATCAGGGGTTTTCTTTATTTGCAGATGGGAGAGGAGAATATGGCATGGATATCTGGAAATCTGCAATTAATAACTCTATTTTTCACTAATTGGGGGACTTAATGGAGAATAGGACACTTTTTCTGAGGGTCAGAGTCATTACAGAAAACCGTATTCATATCTTATGAGATGAAACAGCCTTAAGATTTTCTTCTCTAAGCTACAACCCATAGGTCATGTTCCTGAGAGCTGTCTAAAAGACAGGCGTAATTACATTATATTTTTAAGTGATCTGAGGGAGAAACTTTGCTCTGCACAGCCCAGCCTGCAAATGCCTGTCCCTTCAACCAGCAATCAGTAATTCCTCTGAAGGCTGACACGGGGCCGCGGAAAGCCAACACCAGAGAGCATCTCCTCGGAAGAGAGCAGTAATTCGGGGCTCCCTTGCCAGCCCTGGTGTGCCCTGCACTTAGCAGTGGGGCTGCCAATTAGCTAGCTGGCTGCTTTGACATGCTTTGAAGATGTAAATTGGTTCTTCAGTTCCATCAGGGCAATGAATGAAGTGCTGCTATTATATTATTATTTTTTTTTTTTCACAGTGGAAGCAGTTGCTTGTGAATATTAAAGGAGATATCTGCCTGCACCAGTCTGTATTCTGATTCCCCTCAGGTGTCTGATGCTCAGCCTCAGCAGCGAGCACTTCTCTTTGCACCCATGCAGAGGCCAGGGTAGGGAGGAACCTCAGTCCAACCAGCAAATAACCAAAGTGTGCACTCTTACAGGCAGCCTGCCTGTGTGCTGGTGTGAGCAAGGTACATCCACACAGGATGCCACGGCAGCCACAGACCTGGGGGGAGCTGGAGCAGGTCACCAAGCCTCCCCAGCTTCTCCGTGTCACAGATCCACCTTCCAGGCAGGACAGTCCCTAGACAGACACTGGTTGTAATTGAAAACAGCCTCTCCTTCATCAGCAGAAGATTTAAAACCTGCACATCACCGCGGTAATTGGCCAATTAATTTCCCACAGGATGAAGGCAGCAGGAAGACCACAGGCAAAAGGGAGAGGGGAAAAAATGGGAGGCAAAATCAAGGCAATGAGAGATGGGCTGAGCTGTGACCTGAAGTAAGCGATACAGATGGGATAAGCTGTTTCCTATGAGGCCACAAGCTGCAGATAACCCCTCCTGTGGAAAGCTCCTGGGGCATCACTGGCCAAGCAGGGGGAAGGAATGGGCACCTGGGTGGGGGGCTTGTCCTGCACAGATGTGTAGGGTGCATGGATCCAGGGTCAGGGCCCTGCAGAGATCCTGTGCTGGCACTGAAAAAAGTGGGAGTATTTTGTATAAATGTTATGTTTGAATCTCTCTGACATTTTCCCCTCGGTGCTAATTATTCCCAGCAGCTTCTCACCATGCAGCAAATGCCTGGCACCGTGACGATTGCTAAAAATGTGTAAATAGACTCTAGAGGAAAGTGCCTGGAGTCACCTTGCAAAGTTAAAGAGAACCTGTCAACTAAGTAAAAATAAGTCAGATTTCAACCCATATTCAGCAGCTTCAGAGACCTCTCAGAGGCAGAGGCTCAGGGAGGATCTTATCAATGTGTGGAAGTATCTGATGGGAAGGTGTAGGTTAGGTGGAGCCAAAGTCTTCTTGGTGGTGCCCAGTGCCAGGACAGGAGGCCATGGGCACAGCCGGGCACCCAGGAGGCTCCCTCTGAGCACCAGGCAGCACTGCTGTGCTGGGCGGGTGACGGAGCCCTGGCACAGGCTGCCCAGAGAGGCTGTGGGGTCTCCTCCTTGGGGAGCTCCAAAAGCCGCCTGGACGTGGGCCTGGGCAGCCTGCTCTGGGTGTCCCTGCTTGGGCAGGGGGGCACCAGGGGCCTCCAGGGGTGCCTGGACTACTCTGTGCTTCTGAGTTTCTGTGTAAATGCTGTCCTCTGGGAAGTAGCTGTGACAGGTATTCTTAGAGGGACATAAAATATAAAGGATCTGCTCACTCAGAAGCAGCTAGCACAGCATTGCCTCCAGTCCTGTCAGCAGCATGATTGATACTGACTGGAGTCAATGAAATACACACCAGGAGCTGAGCTCCATCTTCTTCACCTTCTCACACCAGGAGAAATGGCCTGGCTCTGTTCACAGCTTCAGCATTAAAGGGACTTTGTAGGATTTAAAAAGCTAGAGTTCCTGCCATGTACAAGTGGAAACTACAGACAAAGCCAAGCAACTTCACTGCCTGGAGCTTCAGCAAGCAAGTGCCTCAGCGCAGGGTTAGGACAATGGTGGCACTGTGTGGGCCCAAGGCTGTGTTTCCACCCAGCTCCCTCCCTCATCTCTCTGCCAGTTTGCTGTGGTTTCAGCAATAAATTACCATCTGTAGAGACAAATCGTGTCAGTAACTGCAGTGTGTCAGAGGACACTGCAAGCCCTGGGGAGAAGATCTCACTCCTGAGTTACTGGAGCTTTCTGAATGCTAGTTCTCATGTCAATTCAGGCCTGATGGGCCTGTGCAGACCCAGAGCCAGTGGCAGTGCTGCTCCACGGGTTGTCACGTTCCCCTCATGCCTGTTTGTCAGAGCTGCTTGTGCAAAGGTGTTCAAGAACATTTGGTCTCAACTGGATGTGTAGTCTGAAGTGTGCCTTGTGTCCCTTCCTTTCAAACTGCGAAGCCAGAAAGTCAGGGTGTGGCAAAGCACATGAGAGTGGGATACGTCTTCAGCTGGCCATTCAAACTACTCCAAAAGAGGCCAGGCAGAGCCTACCGGAGTGTCAGCAACCTAAAAGGAGGCTGTGCCGTCCTTTTGGTGAAGTTCAGCACAGTTTTGCCCAGCCAAACCCCATTCCTGGATACTTGAGGGCTTGAGGGAGCAGCAGTACCAAGGACATCTGGAAGGAAGATGTGGAAAGTGAAGGCTGGAGCGTGTCCAAGAAGTTTAGCACGAATCAGAAAGTTTAGTGAATCAGAAAGGACAGAGCTTTCTTGCGATCCAGGGCATGCACCTCTTATGGTGTGATGTCAAGGGACACAAAACAGGTCAGCTGAACACCTAGTTTGAAGGAAAGTGTCATAAGCACAGGAAAAGCTTCAGATATCTGAAGGTGCATCCTACTGATGAAGATTTCTAGGGATGATCTGTCATCGTTTTAAATAACTTTTAATATATTTCCAGCAGAAACAGTGGCTATCAGGAGGTCACCTTCACGAATAGCTGTGACAGTTGGTAGGATGTCCGGAAACCTAAAGGAAGGTGCTGTGACAGATGTCAGCCCTGCAGAGGTGGGGCATCCTTCAGGAAAAACCTTAACCAGGCCCCCACAAAACAAAATAACTGTGAGATGTGGAAACCTTTAAAGAGTTTTTATTGGAGGGTGATCAGTGGAAATCACCCACAAAGAACTGAGTCCCTCAGCCCTCACAGGCAGCACAAAAAAATGGAGGTGAAAGTTCCTTAAAGGAGACCTGGAGTTCCTTAGCACTCGGAAGAGAAGACAGAGTCTTCTAGGTAGCCATGGGTGGCCACCAGGCCAAAAGATGAGTGTATTTCACCCAGCACCTCAGTTGTGAGGATAATAGGGTTGGATAACAGCTCCCCCCAGGCACTGTGTGAGCAAATGTGGCAGGAAGGGGAAGGGGCCTTGAGTTTCTCTCTGCCACGTTAAGAAAACCGGTGAAGAGAATTGTTTCGTCCAGGAGGAGGTTTACCAAGTTATGATGCCTTGTCTGATGAAACTGGAAGTCAGCCAAATGAGGGAGAGACATAAATTATTCCTATGAAACACGGGATTTAGAAAGAACACAGGTTCAGCCCTGCCTTGCAGCAGACTATCCGTCATTTCTAGTTAGACTTTGGTGCAGATTGACCTCAAAGCACTTTGCATTCAAATATGATCCCTAGGGGATCAAGCCATAACTCACACTTGTAATGAAGTCTTTTTTTTTTTTTTTTTTTTTTTTTTTTTTTTTTTCTGAGACTCTCTCCCAGAGTGATCAGCCCACCAGATAAAGAGACTACTGACAAACAGGTCTGATGCTGTTGACATATCAGCTCCAAAGCTTGTTCACTTCCTGGCATCAAAAGTTGCTCAGTTTCTCTGGGATCCTAAAACCATATTCAGCAAGGGGAGCTTGGCTGACTGCCCTGCAGAGCCTGGGCTTTGGGATCCTTGTCTTCAGCATGTCGCTTGGCCCATAAATTGTGGTGAATCAGCACTTAAGGTTGAATGTATGCATGGCCCATCATCCCAGCCTTGGCAAGTTTTCTTGTCTGGGCTACTCAGGCATTGACAGAGCAGAGGGAAGCAGGGATTTGATAGATGCTCTGTTGAGACTCTTCAGCTCAGAGGTGGCTCTGGACTTCTACAAGCACGGGATGCTCTGATGCTCTGTGTACACAGGGACTGAAGCACTACCCACAACCACCAGCAGTAGAAACCCAAAACCCCAAGTCTCCACTTCGAACTGAACTGAATGCATACAAGTATTACATGGAAAGAGTCACTGTGAGGACATGGGTCTATTTAGCCTGGTGTAACTGCCCCGTTTTAAGTACTAGTAGTTTAGAACCTTAGCTTGAAGATGTTTTTTGAAACCACTGTGTTTATAAGCCATTTACAGACTTTTGTTCTGTGATTTTGTACAAATCCTTTTCAAGTCGTTTTGCAGTTTTCAGCCTCTGCACAGCCTGTGCTGCTGGATCCTGCAGCTTAGTTTTGTGCTGTGGGTAGAGTCCTTGCCTGTCTTGAAACTATTCCAGTAAGTTCATTATCAGAGTGTGAAAAACCACTCCCTGCTCACCCTTTCTGTATCACTCATAATTAGGCAGACCTCTGCTCCACTCATGCCTTTTTGAATGGATAATTCTCAGCTGTTCAGTCTTCCCCTGAACAACTTCCCCGTGTTCTTACAGATCCGTATCACCCTTTGCATTGCTTCTCACTGTCTTTAAAAAAAAAATGAATGATGGAATATGTTACTTTTTAACCCAAATGTATGATGTTTCCTACTTAAATGAGTGTTGACAGGTCAACAGCTCAAGGAGCCATTAGAATCTGACTCATTTCATTGCATTTAAAGCTTCTGTTCAATCTCTCTTCACATCTTGTACAGGCAATGACAATTCAACAAGCCTGGCCACAACGTCACTTGTTGGGATCTATTCAGTCCCTCAGCTGGATGGTTCTGCAGTACAACCTTGTGTTTTTCAGGGCATCCAGCAGAGTGCTGCGGTGCTTGAATAATGCTTGCCAAGAAGAACAATGTTGTTATTGTGTTTGCCCATGGAGCTGCAAGCTGCGTTAGCTGTGGTGTTTAAAACTGACTGTAACTTCTGCTATTTTGGGACTTTGCCTGTGGGCAGGTGGATGTAAAGGCAGAAGTTAACCCACCTCCACTCGGAGCTCTGCAGAGGCTGGAGAATGGTTCCTCGTGTGTAAATCCAGCACCAAAGCAATGGAGTGCAGCAGGAGGCTGACCATGATGAAGGTAAATCCACAATCCTTCAAGCTGCCAGGGACACAAATGAAATAAAAGCATAAAAGCTGCACAAAGTACGGTACAGTTTTATAGCTTCACCTCAGTATCTCTTTCCTTTGCTTTCTGCACTTCTACAGCCTCTCTGCCCTGTTCATTGCAACCTATCTGACATTCCAGGACACTCTTTCAATAAACCAGAAATATCTTACGAATGCAGTGGCTGAATTGCTAGCAAAGGTCACGAGAGCACTCATACGCAGCGGCTATGAGGATGCTGGAAGGGCAGCAAATGTTTTATCAGATTTTGAAAGAGTGTCAGGACAATTACAGGCCTCTAAGAGGAGCGTTTGCTGAAGCGTTAATTATACCACTTAGATGAACAAGTGGCAAGACTTGATGGAGGCGAGCCAGCACTTGTAAAACAGAATCCTGTCTTATTCTGATAAGACTTTTAATCTTTTTTCAGACATTCAAACTGCACTTGACAGAGTTCTTCACAAGCAGATAATAACTTGGTAATTATGGGATAATTGTCCACATTTTATTGAGTTAAAAAATGTATTTCACTGTTTATTAAGTGCCAAGTAATTCCACAGCTAGTATTTGTAAGATCAGAAGCATTTTAGTTAACTTATAATCCATTAAGAGGAAAATTCCAGTGTAAATCTGCTTGGTAGAGTACCATGGGACAAGGCCTGTGGGGAGGAGGGGCCCAAGAAACTGAGCTTCTCAGAAAAGGGAACTTCATCCAACTTTACAATTCCATGTTAATTTGTTTGCTGCAAAAGTGATTTGTGAATTTCTGTTCTCTTGCTTTAACGTTATACCATTTATAATCCCCTTGTTTTTCTTTAAAAATCCTAGTACTGCTCAAGCTTATTACAGCCTAATTTTGTCCAGATTTCAGATAGTAACTGCCTTTCTGAGTCTTCTAAAACTAATTATGGAAGGCTTCAATTTTGAAGAGTTTTTTTTTCAGAAACTCCCTATTTGAAAAAAAAAATCGTACATTTTTCAGTTCATGGAGTAAAACGTCACTTTTGCCATGCTGCTGCTAGGGATGCATATTATTGGTTATGTCTCAAAATTTAGAATGAGTTTTTGGGATAGGCTACTTCAGTAAATTACTGCTTCATTGTTTTCAAAACCATGACGACTGGAATCAGAAGTCTTATACTTACTAATACCTCCAGGATCCTTGCAGTAAAGCCCAGAAGAAATGGCAAGAGAAAAGGTGGATTTTAAAGAGCTACTATCACCTTAGTCACATCAGAAGAAAACGTTCAAGTAAGTGAACGAGCAATGAGTGAGTCAATGTCTCCCAGTCTTTAAGACAGAAGCACAGAAGTGCAACACAGTATGGATACAAAGCTGAACAGCTTTGCCTGGCCTATTCTGCCTCCACAAGGTCCAAGGAGATGTGAAATGTCACCAGTTTGAAGTTGGAAGTGATTAACAGCATCATTATAGATGGAGTTTTGTGATAGCTTCAAGATTCTCAATCACATGAAGAGTCCACTGCAAAAACATTTTTCATTTGCACAAGAGACTTGAAAATTAACCTCATCTGGCGAAATATCTAAGAACTGAATATGAAATCAAACAAAAATCTTTAAACACTCTTTTAGTACAACTGACCATCAAATGTTATTCAGCTGATAAAATTACGATGCAGGTGCTTAAAGAATTCCGTACTCTCGCTGCAAAAAGGAAGAAGGCACAAAAGGTTTAACAAGAATGCTTTTATTCAGCTCTCACAGTTCTAAACAGTAAACATAATTAACGATACATCCGTGGTACCAGACAGCATACTCCTGGTATCAGTAAAATGTCTACTGTTTAAGGCACTGATAGTGGGAAGGAAAAAAACAAAAACAAAAACATTGATTGCTCCTATTTAATCAGTACTTGAATCTATTATGAATATGTGCTTGCTATTAAAACGCTTCTAATTCCACAAGCTACATTCACAAACAAGTGTTTATACAACTTCAGTAATTACTGAAACAGGAATCAGTGGCTCCCCTGTTTAGGCGTAAGAGCAAGTATTGCATTACTCTGAATGGAATCAGTTTCTAACCTACCAAAAATAAAATAAACCCAGGAACAAACCCACAAATGACTTCAGCAGTATGGCTTTAAGACCCTGTATTTGGTTACAATATAGCAAGCGAAGTTAAATAACAGCATACAAGTGCCATATTCTGTTCTCTTGAAGTAACAGTTTTACAGTATAAAAATTAGTTCAGAACATACCAATGCCAGTTTTTGTACAAACATTTTTACAAAACTGAATTGCTCAAAGAAAAAAAAAAAATCAAGAACATTTAAATATGAATCACTTTTTACATGTTTTAAGCATAAAATTACTTATCTTGGTGATATAAATTAGAAATCCTACAAACTTTTTAAAGCTGGCATCCACGCACTACTGAAATGCACACGTCAGAAATACTGAAGTGTTAGTTCGTCGGAAATCCTTAAGTCAGATTTATACTTGCCAAATAGATACACAGCGATTTAGGTTTCTGAAGGAGCCACAGTGACCTCCCGTGGCCACTTCAGAAATCCCAGTCTTAACCTTATCACGTATTTTGAACACGACATTCCTCAGAAATACTGATCAACTTAAAGGTAAAACAGTAGTTCACGCTTGGTCCACCTATCCAAGGGAGCTACAATATTTCTGTTTGAAGTGAGTATCAAGGAACATGGCCTTCACATGACCCAGCTCCTGGTCACAGAAACAAATTCATGTCTCCTCTCTCATTTATCAGGAACCTGTTCTAGAACGGTTCAGAGAACTGTTTCTGCAGGTCAAGCAGACATGAAGGTCAATAGATGTTTAACAGATGTTCGGTGTTAGGCTCCCAAATAAAGAACTTCAGTTTTTGCAAGAACAAAGAAAGGAAATGTGAATCGATGCTGACTCCAAGTCCAAAACAGAACACAGATAAAGTTGTAGGAGACATTTTAAATGTGTGGCAAGTTCATTGGTATATAAAGCCCTAAAACATTTTAAAGAGAAACCAAACTAACAAAAGAATCCAAATGTCAATTACATCCCTTCTTCCATCACTCTGAAGGAATGTAACGACCAGGAACAAAACAACAACATCTATATTACGAACAGATGATCAATGTAAGAACAGCACAAAAATCACAGTAGTGTCAGCCTCTCATCTGCAGTACATTCATCTGCTGCTTATAAATCCTCCCTGTTGTAACCAACTTTCTTTCCGTTAAGTACCTCTTCTGCGTTTGGTGCCAGCCACGTAAAATATACCTTCACTGGATCAATATTCCAATGCTTGTGAAACGATATTGGAATCTGGTGAGAAAGGTAGTCTTTTGGGTAGTCCATTGGCCGTGCCTAAGAAGGAAGAACAAACCAAAAGCACCAGTAATCAGTTATGAAGGATAATTTTGGAATCAGAAACTATCACAACTCAATGGCCTCTGTTTCATAACAAAGCAATGTGGCACTGACAAACTATATAGGGTGACAACAAAGGTTATTTTACATCATTCTGTTAAATTACAGGCATTAGCTTAGATCTTAAACTCATGCTGCAGTCATCATGGCACGAAGTACACTGACAATAACCCTGCCCTGTTTCTTGAAATGAAATGGCCGCTATCTATGAACACAATCAGCAAGCAGTATTGTTTGCATCACATCTGTTTAAACATTCAGTTTGGATTCAACAATGAGAAAATGATTTTACGCAATGTTCTCTTCGTTCCTCCTCTTAATGAGAGATGTCAGCACTGCCAGTGGGACTGTAGGATCCTAAATACAGCAGCTGAAATGTATGAAGTTTTACGATGGCAAAGGATCACCAAACGCAGGTGATATTGTGGTGCCAGGAAACTGCATCATTTTTCTTGATCACATCACATCAGAAGAGACAGAATTACCACAAATGCACATAATGCAGCTGACTTCCTATTGTGCCAAGCATGTTTTATTTTCTCTGACAATTTAATGGCAGGTAAATGCATCACTATGCAAACAAGCCCAATCTGTAGTGGTCTCTGTAAACTATTTTTTTTTCCTGTTGTAAATAAAAATTTTGTATAGAGAAACGCAAGAAAGGCATGCAAAAACTTACTCAGAGAGCACTTTGTTTCAACATTTTTAAAATGATTTAATAAAAGATGCATTCTTTTTTTTTTTTTTATAAGTAAAATAAAATTGAATCAATGAGTTGATGGTGAAGCTCGTAACTAATTTAATACTGTACATTTCACCTACTTATGGTCACAATAATGAATTCTACATGCTGCATTCGTCATGCTCTTTCATGTACAGCCAGTCATAAAACCAGGCAAGGAAATTTGACATTAAGAAATCTGAGCTGTGTTTTTTTTCCTCTTATGTTTAAACCACAGACTATTTATTTAAAGAATTAAAATAAAATAATTTGGTGCAATCAAGAGGGAGCCCAAAAATAACTTTCTGGTTTACAAAAAATCCAATTTTGGTTTCTTGGTTTTAAAAATATTTGTTGAATAATAGTGAAATTCAGAGAATGAGCACACTCCAATTTTATTCAGTAGTTTTCCCCCTCAGGCTTAACTTTTGTTTAAGGTATGCTAAATTAGAATTTGTTATAAGTGACAGTAAAGATGTATTACAATTCAACTGTAATTTTCTATGTGGAAAATCTAACTGCTAGGATTCCACTTTCAAAGTGATTCTGTATCAAATGTATGCTATTAAGGATTACAAAGAAGTGCTTTGTGTGGTTGTGTAAGTGCCACTCCTACTAATCTGTAAAATGAGTTCTAGTCTTTCCAACTCTCATTTAAAAAACAACAACAACAACAAAAAACACCCCCCAGCCTCTACAAGCAAATTATTCAGTAATTCTGTTGATGAAGATGCATTACTTTTCTTTCATACTTATACTGAAAGAAGTGATGATAAACCAGGAAAGAAAAATCAATATGATTTTTTTTTTTATATGCACAAAGAATTCTGAATAGTGTGTTCTCAGTCATCCCAATTCCCTAAATAGTAAATGTAATCAGAAAGAAAATCTCGATACAGGAAAAGCTGATAATTTAATTAGCAAACTTCTTCCTCCCTCCCTGACAGCTGCTTTGAATTACTTGGTAATTTACTAATTTTTCAAGCAGGCTATTATCCTAATTTCAGTTTATTTTCAGCTACACAGATCTTCCCAGTTTTTAAACTAGATTAACTTCTGAAAAACATCCAACATTTCACTGATTTAAATGCTAATTTTTAAAAAAGTTCTGCACTGTTTGGAAAAATCACAAGCGCTTCTTCTCTTTACTACCATGGGAGGAAGGCAAAGTGTTTATTTGGTTCACGATGCAACAAATCTCTCTGGGACTCGACGCATCATGTTTTCCACTATGATGTCACAGTTAGATTATGAAAAATTCTGGAAAACAGAAAGACGATTTAAATCTATTCTGATACTCTTCTCCCAGACTGGAGAATACGCTCAAAAGAAAATTATGTTTTGTGACCTTTCTCACTTGTGCTACCATAGGCCAATTTATCAAAAGGTATTTGTATAATTCTTCAGAACCCTCCATAAAAACAACAGTTACAGGAACACTTTAATGTTATATTCATATACACTAAGTAATAAGATGTTTCAGAATACTAAATTCTGAACCACTAGAAGTATTGGATACAGAGATGTATTGGGTTTACATAGTAAGCAAGGGTTTGGTAGTGGGGGGCTGCAGGAGTGAGGAGCTGCCCCATGTTAAGTTAAGAGCCAGCTCCAGCTGCTGGCCAGAGCCAAGTCAGGGAGCAACGCTGGTTGTGCCTCTGGGAGAACAGACCGAAGGAAGAGAAAATCTGCACAACAGCAGCTGGGAGAGAGGAGTGAGAAATGAGAAAGAACCAGCCCTGCAGCCCCCAGGTGAGTGCAGCAGGAGGGCAGGAGGTGCTCCAGGCAGGCAGCAGCAGTTCCCCTGCAGTCCCTAGAGAGGCCCCTGGTGGAGCAGGCTGTCCCCCTGCAGCCCATGGGTCCCACACGGAGCAGATCTCCACGCTGCAGCCCCCCCAGTGGGTGGAGGAGCCCCCGGTGGAGCAGGTGGAGGTGGCCTGGAGGAGGCTGCGGCCCATGGAGAGCCCCCACAGGAGCAGGCCTCGGGCCGGAGCTGCAGCCCGTGGAGAGGAGCCCACGCAGGAGCAGGGGGCTGGGGGGAGCTGCCGCCCACTGAGGGCAACCCGTGCTGGAGCAGTTTGCTCCTGTGGGATGGGCCTCGTGGTACAGAGCCGTGTGGGAGCAGTGCTTGGAGAGCTGCTGCCTGTGGGCAGCCCCCGCAGGCTCAGTTTGGGAAGGACGGCATCCCGTGGGAGGAGATGTTCTGGAGAGAAGTAAGCTACAGCAATAGCATCTTGGTTATAGTTATTACAAAGCAGACTGATGTGTAATATTTATGAGTCACATTTTATGTGTATACTTAAAAGAACAAAATGTATTATAAACACTAGTATAAATAACTCTCTGACCTGATGGAAGAGTGGGCTATGTGTTATAGGGATTCCTAAGCCACTGAAGCACATCCCAAGAACCATATCGTCAGGCGCGTCCATGCTGTAACACCGGCATTTACTAGCAAGTAGTTTCTGAACGGCTGTTCTGCTGAAAACCATCCTGAGTTAAAAAACAAAAGAGTATTACACAGTAAGTACTAGAGAAGCCAAACAACTGTAAATAATTAAATATTAATTATAAATATTAATCATACATATTATAAAATTGAAAGACAACAAGTAGCCCTCTGGTGCAGCTTATCAGAAATTTCCAAATTTGAAAAGTCAGTACTGACAAGTAATGCAAGAGGCATTGTCTGAAAGAGAATTACTTCACATAAAGAAAATGAATTATGCTGTTACTCCAACAGTTACTTATCAGCAGTAAAAACGGTGGCTAGCTAATTACCCTTACATTTTGCCAGGACTTTCTCTTCTGTCTCAGTCAAATATATCGTCTAGTTACTTCTCATGTAACCATTAAAAGGAAAAGAATTTGAAACCTGAACTGTCATTCCTTGAATCCTCTGCTGTACAGAGTTCTCTTTGTAAGTGAAAAATGTTCCTTGAAGCTATTTACAAGGCTTTTCTGCTCACCCTCTCTTGCTCATCTAAATACCAACAAGAGCCCCACAGCTGTTAGATCATTAGCACTAAAATAAGCCTCCAGTAGACCAGAAACATGATGTCTTAAATTCAACAGCTGAGGGAATATGCTCTTGTCTAGCATTCCCTAGCTGTCTTTTCTGAAGTGACAACATCAACACAGTTCAATACATGGTGCTCCAGCTTCTACAAATTCCACTAATTAGATTCACACTCCAAAATTGCTACACAGCTTCATGAGTTTGTTCACAACATGACAATCCTTTGCTTGATACAGGGACATAGCAAAACTTGTAGAAATACTGAGGCTAAGGCAAAAAGCCTGGCCTGAGAATATTGCCAGATTGGGAGCTGTAGAATAGTTCACATTAGCATTGCAACTTTGAAGACAGATCAACTGCTTGTATCACAAAAAGACAAAAACTGGTGAGCACAATAGGAAGTCATATTTCAGTATTCAGATCAGAGGAGGAAAAGTCAGCTAAAGCCTTGAAAAAAAAAGAATCAGGACTTGTGACATGTTGCTATGCAGAAGGTGTGGTGTAAATTGCCCACATCTGGGGAAGATACTTGCTAGCTGATTATCTGGATCGTGTCCCTTCATTTATATAGAATTCTTCACTTTAGACAAACCTCAAAATTGGAGTATGGAGCAAGACACATGATCTATGCCTTCATCTGTTCAAACCCAAGAATAAAAATAATCCCCAAACTTCTACATCTAGATGACAGAACAGAAACTAAGACATAAAGACTAAAGATACGGAGGTACAGGACTGGTAACTAACAAACAGCAAGGTCTTTTTCTCAACTCTAGCATAAACCCTACTTGAGCAAGACCTTCTGCAACTACGCAAAACAACGAGAAGGTGAGTCAGAGGATCTTTATTTACTTATGGATGGATAAGAAAACTGGCAAGCTATTATAGTCATTACTTTTCACAGAGAACAACGCTAAGGCTATTTGGATGTCCACACTACTTGCTTTAGATGGTTCTCATTGTAGTAGGAGCCAAACCAAAAGATCACACACACGTTAATTTAAACCAAATTCTATATACAATCTCAGCAGCCCATCTCTCTCATGCGTGAGATCAACCCACAATGTTCTCTTTCTATGAGAAACTGTTCTCCAGGATATAAATATCAAGTTCCTTGCTTAGCTACCTCTCCATAAATCATTGCATAAAGTTCAAAAACAGAAACAGAATCATCATCATTTTTAACCATGCTTGGACACAGGAAAAAAAAAAGGAAACAGGAAAGAATGTTTGCATTGCAGCACTTTGTATCATCACTACGTGTGCTTCTTTAGGTTCTCCTGCAAACTCCACCACAGTTCAGTTCAGGAGTGTATTTTTTTAGGCAAGTATCCCAATTGTCTCTGCTCACAACACTTTGAATCAGATTGTGAGATGGTCTGAGTGTGCAGAATAAATTCAATCAAATGAAACTGAGCTGTATGATCTGCTTCAGGAGAACATGTGGTGCTGATAACTGGTAACTGTTCACAGGAATGCTCAAGCTCAAATGAACCCTCTTAAACATGCATGGTGCTCAGCACCAACTGCTTTGCTCTACAAACCTGTTCCTACTGGGCTGCACAGCTTCTGACTAGTTGTGATATTTAGGTCTTGGAGCATCACTGCATTGTAGTTGTACTGAGCAACATCACTGTTTCTGTTGCAACTGATTTGTATTGTAATTCAAAACATGTGCATTCAAACTAGGAACTGATGGAGTTCTCAGCAGGAATTTAAATACATTACCCTCCTCCTCCAGTGATGTAACTATATCCTCCTGTTCCCAAGCCGTAACCATAACGCTCTCCAAGAAATACTGCTTCATTTGGGTCATAGCAGCTGAGCAATTTTCGGAGCCTGAATATACTGTAAGAGGAAAATCCATTGAAAAGAAAAATTAAACCATATAGATATTTATTTTGACAAAGACATTGCTAGCCTAAGTAGTATTATAGTAAACAGCACAAAAATTATAGGAGAAATCCAGAAATTCTACAGAAACAGAGATACCAACTTTAACAGGAATTTATGATGGACTATTTACTGAGAAATGATTGCTTGATTTGCTCAAATGATGTATCAGTTAGCCTAGAAATATTTTTCTGAAGTAGACCACGTTTCTCAGCAAAACAGTCAGATATCAGAAAACATACAATGTTATTTTTTCCAAACAATGGTAAGAACTTTGCATATTATCACTTTGGCTCAGGAATTTAAAGAAAAAAAAGCTAGCTTAAATTATATAAATACTGCTTTATCTACATTTACAGTTTCTTCCAAATTCTTCTTCTGGCATAATTTGATGTAAAGTATTATCTTGAACCACATATTCTCATGTTCATGACTATGCGCTCCTGATGGTTGATTACTGTGCTTTATTTTTCTTATACTGCAGCATTGGTTTTCATGCAAATGCGATCCAATTTACTAACAAAGGCAAGTCTCTGAATATCGTTTGAGATGGCTGTGACAAGCGACTACAAAATCTTTCTCCTGGCTCAGTTGTACGAGCAACACAAGGGAAAAAGTGTATTAGCAAATGACTAAAACCAATCAGCTCACACATGCCTATACTAAAGGATCACGCTCTGCAACCTTCAAATTTCGAAGCTATAGGATTACGTAGTAACGCTGTGTGCATAGTTTTTATCAAGTTAGAAGACTACATTGTTTTTAATATCAGTCAAGGAAACAGAACAATTTCCTTCCCTGAAGGAATACAAAGCTACATAACTAAAAATATAGTTGTATATCTTAAATACAGAAGAAGAGATGAATACTGCTAAAACTGCTATCAACATGAACAGTGGTGATTCCTGAAATACTGTAACATATACCTTATCAGTGTGTCATCATCCACTATGACTAACCAAGGAGTTCTGGGAGAGCTATGATTCAAAAACCTTTCCAAAATGGCAAAAGTTTTCCCACAGTGACCTAAAGGAAGAGGAGTAACAGAAAATATGATTTAAATATGATGAGATTTTGTAATGAACAATTATTCACAAATTAAAAGTATTTTATAGCACTTTGCAAAAACATTTTGGAAATGACACAAAATATCTGAGATGCAAGTTTAATTTATATCCTTCATTATGCTGGATGGTTATTTGTACAAATAGTTCCAACATAATCATTGCTTTCTATGCAGGACCATACCTATGAAGGATGCTGAAGTATGAAAGTTCTTTGGTTATGAAAAAATAGAAAATAAACTATATTTGAGCTATCCTATTGAACTGTTGGACAGTTTGGGGCAAACTACTACTCTTAATTTCTGAAAATGTAAAAAGAGGAGATTATGACAGAAATATCTTCTGCAAAGTACTCCAAGATATTTTCATAGTATTTAATGATGCATCTGATCCATTGCTCGCACATAAATATTTCACAGAATCATAGAATCGTAGAATGGTTTGGGTTGGAAGGGACCTTAAAGACCATTTAGTTCCACACCTGCTGCCATGGGCAGGAACACCTCCCACCAGACCAGGCTGCCTGTCGTGAGCCCATCAGGGTCCCTCTGGATGGCATCCCTTCCCTGCAGCATGTTGACTGCACCACGCAGCTTGGTGTCATCAGCAAACATGCTGAGGATGCACTTGATCCCACTGCCCATGTCCCTGACAGTTAAGCAGTGCTGGTCCCAGTACTCAGCTCCCTGAGGAACACCACTCATCACTCATCTCCACCTGGACATCGAGCCATTGACCACAACTCTCTGAGTGCAACCACCCAGACAGTTCCTTACCCATGGAGTGGTCCATCCGTCAAATCCATATCTCTCAAATTTAGAGACAAGCTTATCATTGGGATAGTGTCAAATGCTTTGCACAAGTCCAGGTAGACGATGTCAGTTACTCTTCCCCTATCCACCAATCTACTGTACTTGTAACCAGCAACTCAGGTCCCAGTAAATTCCTCCATTTAAAAGATAAGGATGGAACACTGTATTTGAAGCTACATCCAGTGAGAATATTTTGAACAAATGCACTAACTCTCTGCTTCAGAAATAAAATAAGCCTTAGCTCTGCTGATTTTGTGAAACCACAAACATAATTTATTTTAATTACTATCCTCTGTCTGCCTTTGATAAGCTGCATGGAAAAAAGGACAGCTGGAAATAATCCAGAGATCAGAACAACTGAATTAGTGGGTCAGATAAAGCTGGCGGGCCACAGCTTGGACACCTCTAATTGAGAAGGTAATAGCCTGTGGCGGACACCGCAAGCCTAACAACAATAGAACATTAAACCCTAAAATGAATAAATTCATTGGAGCCATCACATCCACAGCCTTTTTTTTTCCTATTCAAAGCAAATTACTTTAAAATCACATCATTTATCATTAAAAAAATCTTCCAATATTAGTGTTTAGCTTTTGAATCCAAATTGAGGCATACTAGACACAAGCATACAATACTTGAATACCATATGGGAAGTAATTTATGTTCAGAAACCAGTTGGCACTGTCTGAGGCCTTTGGTCATAAATCTAAAGTGAGCCCAGGGTAATTACACCGTTTTTTGTTTCTTGGAGTATG
This sequence comes from Aythya fuligula, assembly GCF_009819795.1. Classification (NCBI taxonomy): domain Eukaryota; kingdom Metazoa; phylum Chordata; class Aves; order Anseriformes; family Anatidae; genus Aythya; species Aythya fuligula. The sequence goes on from NC_045559.1 coordinate 184,335,837, forward strand.
TCAGCACACCCTCCTTTCATACTCACAGCAGGTTTCTACTCAAAAAAAATAATACAATATTCTATCTAGTTGGGTGAACTTTGCTCTCCATCCATTTTCTGTGTGACAAAAGCATTCTTTTAGTTCTAGCTGCAGGAATGTGCTATAGAAAAACACAATTTCTAGATGTCATCCTCTGCATATCCTCCAATGAAATATGCATATCATCCTGAAGCATTTCATCTTTACACAATCACTCCTGCAAAAGTGAGAAGAACAGCCACCAGCTCACCTCTTTCAGTATTAGGTACGCCTAAATCTATAGTAGGAATGGAGCTGTCTGCGTAATCACTGTAGTATTCAATAAGTGCAGCTTCTCTTTCCCAAGTCTGCTTTACGACTGGTACTGCAAAACAGTTGTTGACATTGAAACATAAGTAACTGCTAGATTAAAATGCTGATGTCCTCGTTAACTGACATATTCCTTCACACTGTAAATAATATTTCCAGTACAACAATTTCCAGAAAATAATATTTCCCATACAGCATCAAGGTTGTAAGCATTCATTCTTTTTTCCTTCCTACAATATTTAGGGAAACATTTTTACATTTTTATGTCAGCTAGCCAGGGCAGTTTTATTTACACCATAATGAATTTCCTTTAAGAATATGACTATGGTTGCATTCATATTACATTGAAAAGGGTGATGTTTACATTTGTGCAAACCCAACTATGGAATTCGTTACTTTTACACTTGCCATGTTAGACTTTATAGCATACATCAGCAAGAAGACTATTAGAGACCAATCATTCTTCCAGTATTGAAACTGTCACATTATAAAAACAGCATATCCAACTGTACAGCATAGAAAATACTCTGAAGCATAAGCGGACCGAATGCATCTTTTGAAACACTATATACCTAATATTTGACAGCAACACCATGTTAATGCTCAAAAGCACCCATCTGTGGAGGCACGCTCACAAAAGAACATTTATAAATACACAACCAATTTTTATCCCCTGCAGACTTTATTCAAAGGACTGTTTAACATTGTCGACAAGCACAACCCTTTCCTTAAGAGTCTGCCATTTGACTTAAACATTTAAAATGCATCACACACAATTCTAGTAATGATGCTATAAATGTTTAAGTTATTGTCAGCCCCAAAGCAGTCTGACAGTGGGACTTGATGACCTTTGTACGTCCCTTCCAGCTGGAACTATTCTGCTCTATATCCTGAAGTGAATGAATTATGATTAACACACGTTAAAACAAAAACAACACAGAGTGGTACGAACACCTGTAGGATGTTTGGAAGAGAATGATCAGATTAGTATCAATGATTTTTCTTCCATTTTAAAAATGAAGAGGTCAGGACTTAGATGAGCAACTACTCTGAAACATCGTGCTTCTCCTCTCATTGTCTGCCTGCTCTATGTTCCGTTAAGTCTCATTAGGAGTTGCTAGTTATTTAATTGGTCACCAAAGCCCTAAATCCCAAGCATTTTACCTACGTATAATGTAAGTAATTTTCTACACTAGAAAAACTACTTTCCTACTACAAGGAAATATTTATATAAATTCCCTTTGCCACTATTTAACCGTGATGCTTGTGAGTAACTCATTTCAGCCCCTTTCTGGAACCATCCTTCACCTGAATGTTTGCTGCCTACCTACTTGCTTGCTTCCCTCTATTCTGATCATATAAGGATTAATTGTACAGTTAATTATTGATTGACCAACGGTCAGTTCGATAAGATTAAAATGAACTAAAAGGGTACTGTTAGGATAGATAGTAAGAACTCAATCCACTAATAGAAAAGGCTGCAGCATGTGCAAAAAAAAAAAAAATGCATTTCCACTTCTGTAGCAATGCACAATAGAAAATGTTGCTTTTACAAGTTTTAGGCACTTAAAACTGCTCACAATTTTTGCATTAAAACCTAAAGGGAATTATGTACAAAAAATGTTCATATAACATTATGGTGAAGTTCTGAATTACAAAGTCAGGAATTTCACACTATATTAACTTTATCTCCTAACTAGTAGTACTAACTAGTAGTACTATTTAGTGTACTAAATACTAATTTTAGATCATATAACACTGCATAATCATGCACTAATTGGCAGAGAATACCACCTAAACTTACTTATTTCAACTAGAATTAAAAAAAAACAAGTAGAGAAAATGATTTTCTTATTTTGTAGAAGTGGTCCACTTCAAAAACGTTCCTCAGAAGAACAAAACCAGAAAACTTTTGGAAACTAAGGCTCCAAACCAGAAACGTCTCAGATACACAAAACTCTTCCACCATTCACCTGGTGGAGGCACACCTTTAAAGGTTTTTTTTTTTCCCCACTCTTCTACAAACAAGGACCTAAACCTCAGTACAGTGCTTTAACATACACAACTATTTGCTATTAAGGACTAAGCCTCTCACTTTCTTTGGTGGAGTCCCCTTTTTTCTTTGTATAGATGAAAAAACAGTTCACTGAAGTGGGGACCTGAATGTCACCTTAGTTAAATGGTCTAATAAGGGAGTTAGTAGCTAAAGCAGCTCTTTTCCTTGCTTGTTTTGATGGAAGTGTCACAGACATATGACTATCGTAAATTAAACCCCACAAAAATTTCCAATTTCTAACATGTTTTCCAAAGAAAGTGCAGCTGTTTGAAAATTTCTGACCAACCACTGATGCAAATATTTATCAATATGTATTAATACTAGTGATCACAAGGAACTTTTAATACCACACTGCAGAGATACTTACAGAAGGTTAGCTCTTAACTCTGAATTTTGTTAATTGTGCAATTTCTAGAATCCTGATGTATGTTTGAAGTCTTAAAATCTTCTTATATTACCATATACAGTATGAAGGAGAGTTATATCTGAAGTAAATACTTAAATTGAGATACTTTTGTACATCAAACTCCAAGCCTTACTGTTGCACTTACGCAGATTTTCGTATACAATAAAAAAAAATGACTTACCAGGTAAAAGGAGCTCTCTGAAGCTGGCATCCATTAATCATTCAAAATCTTGAGTAAGATTATCCTCTATTGCATAACACTGGAAACTGTGAGGAAAGTTCAAGAATTTTCCTCAGTCTTCAACAGGTGTTTCTTGAAGGATATTTATTTATGCTACCTTTTTGAAGTCATATGTTCCTTTTTGAGAAGGTTTTTGTTTGTTTTAATTTGGTTCAAGAAATTAAACATGGATCCAGAAAGGAGAACTCTTCAGTGAACTCCAGTTACAGGACAGTCAATTTTGTTTTGTCAAAAGCTATTTGCTAAAAATATCCAAATGACTATCACAAAACAGCGGGAAGAGGCATTCATCAAGTGCGGTAACAACAAAGTTATTAAAATATCTTCAAAGGAAAGAAAAGCACCTGGCAAATAATCTAAATTTAGAAGTGATAGAACTTACAGTTTTAGATGCATCAGTCTATGGGGACTTAGTTAAGAAAAGAGCTTTTATCTTCATGCTGTCCTCTAACAATAGGTGTGGCAAACACCACACAAAATTTGGTACAAATACTAGCCCTTCATTTTTTCCCCCAATAATAATCACTTTAAGCTTATGAACAAAGTATGCTGACACTACTACATGCCTGGAGTATTCAAGGACATACAGAATTCACATAAATCCATAAATTAATGATAAATAATAAATCCTGAATTTCTTTATTCACAAAGAATATAAAAGTAAAATAGAACGGACTGGTAAGTGGCATCAAGCAAGTAGAATGTCTACTGTTAATTTGGAATTTTTCCTTCCAAGTTTTGTATACACTGTATCTGCCTCAACTTAGCTAAGCCTTACTGTGTACTAGCTGAAGCTGGGTGTCTCTGTGTCTGTATTTTCCTGGTGCCTGAGACAGAATTTAATACCCACTGTACAGATTTGTTTGGACTGTGCTACGTTGTTTGCTTTGTGTTTTTTTTTTTTTTTAAACCATGGTAATCATGGTTCATGGTCATGTTTTCATGGTGACTATCGTTACTTGTAGAGCACCACAACTTCCAGATGAAATACTACAGTGTTGCACACTTGAGAGATTCTTGATCTGGACCATAGCTTCAACAAAGTACTACAGCTGATAGATTTCTACAAGAGATGAAATTTCCCATTCCAAGCATTATAAAACACCTGTGCACAACCAATTGCTTAGGGTGACAACAGGTGGAAGCAATATGACAGCATAAGCCACTCAATCTTCCTTTTATCCTGCTCTCCAGTCCAATAAAAGAGCAAGTGGAGAGAGCTTTCATCTTACTCAAATTTCTGAAGCAGTCACCATTGAGTTGCACAAGTGTCATTGCTAGCACAAAGAACAGAACTGATCCAACTGACAGGGGAACTCACTGAAGGATATAAAAAGCGGCAGTATTAATATCACAATAGCACCAAGTAACATCAATATAATTATGCATATTTGTAATACATGTATTCAATTTTAATATTGTCAACCAATTTCTACGAAACACCAAACTACTGTAATTTTGTCTTGAACATTTTGCAGCCTTCCTGAAGAACTCTGAATAGAAAAAAAAATCTACCTAAAGAATAATTCAGTGAGACTTCTGAAGCCTTCATGCTTCCCAGTGAATTTTGCAAATATTTAGTCCTCAGAGCAACACGGACAGCATGTATCAGCTTGTTTTTATATATTAATTTCATGAACTATATTGTACAGACCTACTACCTTGACTAACCAACAACTTACTTCTGTCTCCATGAAATTTCCGACATGTTTTTACAGCAACAAAGACATCTTCCTTTTTCACTGGCTCTTTCTATTTGGACAGAACAAAAATGAATTTTGTAATTGCAGGCTCTGCCTTTAACATTTTATAGGATATGTACGTCCATAAATAAAATAAAACAGAAGACATCTTTTCATTGTACAGCATATCAAGTACAATAGCATATTAGTAATATAGTAGAACTGAAATTTTTGTCTCTTGAAAAAAGATCGTTAATGATTTAAAATTCCTAGAATAACATTATTGAAATACTTTTTCTGTTGATGTAGTATTCTAACATGAACAAAACATCTATCATTAGGAAAAGAAAGTGAGTGGTGAAATTTGTTGCACTAAGAACAATTTGTCTGAAAAAAAAAAAAAAAGTTCTTTTAAACTTATTTGAAATTAACATAATCACTATGAGAAATGCTGAACTATATGATGCTCATAAAAAGAAGCTTAAAATCTACAGGTGAGTAATCTCAATTTCCCCAACTCTACAAAAGACAAAAAAAATTTAAACACCTTTATTTTCCTTTTTGGCACCTAGAATTTTGCTCTCCTGGAATCATGGAACACTTTTATACCTCTAGCAACAGTTAATGTGTAACACCATAAGTATATTCTCCTAGAGGTAGAAGAGATGAATTGTACATTAATGTACCAAATACCGTATTATATTTTATCTTTAGCCTAAACAAGTTTTATATTTCCATCTGTGAAAAAAAAAAGAGTATCTGTACTTGAGTGTCTCAAGGTTTGAGATTTTTTGAAGTAAAATATTATCCATTTTAGTAAGAGTTTTACCTTAACTAAGCAAGTGGTATTTAAAGTTTGGGACTTACACAAAGTGGCAGAAAATTACTGAATGTTGTAGCACACTGATCAACCTTATACGAGTTCACGTCATCTGTGCAGAATTCAGGCACTGGTGTAAGATGGGGTCCATCCCCTTTCTGCCAAATATACAGGGCAATCTATGAAAACAGAAAGCACTTATATCAGTAAGAAAAACTGGATAAACATTCTCAGGGCTTAGAAAGAAACCACATTACAAGTTAAGCTTAACAAAGAAAATGGAAAATATTAGATGCCAGAGAGGATGTGACTTTATTGATTTACTAACTGGATACTTTACCTCTTGCTTACATTTCTAGAGCCAACATCTATTTTTTTAGTTTGTTTTTTTTTTGCTATAACAAATTCTATACATACTCAAGCTTTAAAGGATTAAAATAGTTTAATATATTCAAGCATGTCAAAATAACTGATCTCTAACTTTTGTAAGAGGTGGAGTGAATATTTGCACCGTCCTTCAAATTAAACAAAAGCTCTTATTTTGTTGCTTTTTGGAAATTATTTTGATAATTTGGAATAGGTAGGGCTACTTCTTCCTATGTAGAAGTTTTCAGCTTTTCAAAAGAGACACATTCCCTAGTAACAATTTGAAATTAAATTTAAAATTTAAAATTTGAAATCAGCGATGACATTGAGAAGTTGTAAAATACACTGAAAGAAAACGTAGATGTTCTAAACTATAGTAGATCCTTGTCTATTTTAAATGGAACAACAACCAAAAAAGCCAGCAAAAATTTACAGGAAAAAAAAAAGAAGAGGCAAATCAGTGATGCCTGAAGCTGACAAAGAAAATACCCCTTGAGTTTATGTTATTCATTTTATTACAAATTAAATGAATACTTCCATACGTATTTTATTAAACGTCAAGAACACTCAGACTGGCCCAAAATTTGTATTGCAAACCTTTTACACTGCTTATAATGCCAGACTAAATATTCATGCAGAAAAATTCTATGCTGGGTGCCTTCCTCAGACCAGTTAAAAGATTAACTCCACTTCATCTAAAATTGTTCAAAAATTTGCTAGAACAAAGTGAAGTTTCTCAAAATCTAAAAGGCAGAAAAGAGCATCTCATTAAGTATATGCATTCAGAGCTTCCCTGCTGCACTGACATACATTTTGAACGCTTAATCTCTCTCAAGGACAGCTCAAAGATGTGAAAGCATCTTCCACTTTGTACAAGAGCTCTTTGAGCATAGACTCAAGATGTAGGAATCCCCAGGTTGCTTCTGCCTAACTATCAGAAATTACAGTTTTGACTTTTGAAAATGTTGCTATGCCAACAAACCAGGGATATTCTGGGATTGACTCTCCATGCTACCTCATGAAACGGAGTTAGTGTGCAAAAATTTAGAGTCATGGAACCAACACAGTGTAGCAAGGAGGAGCCTGACTCTACCACACAGGTCTCTTCCACGCAAAGAAAATCAATCTTGGGTTTTCAAATGTTCCCAGAGACCCTTGCATGAAAAACAAGTGTGTGCTTCACTGGAATATGGGACTAGACCCAGCACACACCAAAGGAAGTGAAATTGAGTCTCCTCCTCGCTATTTTATGCCTGCTTGGAAAGTATTAACCATTAGTTTTAAATCCCCTCAGGTTATGCAGGGGCCAGAATACAGATCCTCTTTTAGGGATAATTCACCATTAATCTGTTTTTAAGAGATCAAAATATTTTCTTCTCTCCAGTGTTTGAGAAGAACTCAGTTCAAACCAAGAGCATTAAGTGTGGTCTGGACATGCCCAGGTCATCCTACGTTAGAGACTTCTAATCTCAGCCCTATCAACAGACCAAGTCACAGAATCACAGAGGCGTGAGGCTGGCAGGCACCTCTGGTGGTCACTTTGTCCAGCCCCTGCATTATCTTTGTGGCCCCATGTCCGTCCATTTTCCTCTTGTACAGGGGAGATCCCAAACTGGACTCCAGGTGCAGCTCCATCAATGCTGAGTAGAGTGGAAGCATCATTTCCCTTTAGCTGCTGGCAGTATTTTGCCTAATGCAGTCAAAAACACTGCTAGCTCTCTTAGTGGCAAGGGCACATTGCTGACTTGTTGAAGAATCTCAGCATCCTCAGAAAAATCCAGTTAGCTACACACAGCCACTTCTGGAACTTAGGGGGAATAAAGGGGAAGCGCCTGTTTGTTACAGGCGCTGCTAGGACTGGAGGCAGGTTTGAGAACAGAACCACCTTCTTGAAACTTAAGCTTAGAGATTTGAAAGTTTTTAGACAGCAAGCACCTAGTGTACAGTCACATACTAAAGCAATTAACTGAGGAGTTTTTAAGAAGTTGCTGGTTGAAAGTGGGCTGTCATATACAGATGCACTCAGACCACTTCAATTGCACAGTGAAGTCTTTAGTTTAATTGCACTGAAAAGAGTTTAAATTACTGCATTGTAATTTGTACTTGATGGGATACAAACGACAGCTGTGAGTGCAAACAGTTGCCACCAGTGCTCTGATGGCAGTGACTAGAGTTAAGGCACTGTAATTAAGCTGCAGGTTCTCCATACACAACGATGAGTTCTGTAGTTTGTAAATTCTGATTTCTTTAAGCCTCACCTTTGTTAAGGGGTCTGTTTCTTTGCTGTTTTAGCAATATTTTGGAAACACATATGGTCTTAGCATTAAAAGTGAGTTCAACAAAGTACTAAAGAGAAGGGCCTCTCTGTATAGAAGAAAATGGAGAAGCATGAGTGGCAGTTCAGCCTAATACCATTAATAGTGGTTGGAATAAAGGAGGAATATGGAGAAGTATGGAACATGTAACACATACATACATGTACTTCTGTATGCTCCTTGCCTGTTCCTTATCAGATCTCCAAGGTTTTCTCTTTGCCTTGCCACTATAGTCATGTTACAGGTGTAACAAGTGGTTCTTGACCCTGTCCCGTAGCTGGGAGACTAGGTAACTTCATAGCCTCCAGTGCATTTTAAGATTGTATTAGCTCAAAATTCAGCTAGTCAGAATGAACGTTTACCACATGAACAACAACAACAAAAAAAAGCAATGCTTGTGCTGCACAAATAATATTTAAGAACTCTAAGTTAACATTAATTATTTATGAAGGTTTGTGATGTGCTTTGATTTCCCACTAAATAATGAATCTTGAATAAAAAAAAATCCTTAGACTAGTGTCAAACTGTTCTATTTCAGGGGTGAGGATAGACTGCCCTTTTGGTTATAGAACAGGATGACACTGTCCTCAAAATAATGGAAATAGATATACAATAAAAGATGAAAGATAGCCTCAATCCTAGTTTAAATCTAATGTTAGATATACTATAAATATATATATATATACACATATATATATTGTTCACTTCCAGTATAGAGTAGCAGGACATATGCTATACCATGCAGTTACAAGAAGTCTAAAAAAACATCTAAAAATGAACAACAGCATGACTGTATTTAAAGTTAGGTATTCCAGATGGGAAGAGCGATAAATGTTATGGAGATAAGTAAGAACTTGGGAAAAAAGAAGGTTAAAAAAAGCTGATACAGAGCACAGTAAAACACCAAGGACTAGAGGAGCGCGTTATTAGGACTCTGTCAAACTAAAACATTTCTTAAAACATTTATCATCCTTCATAAACTTAAACATTACGTGCAATCATTAAAGACCACAGATTATATCCTTTCATGTGTTGTCAATCTTGATTCACACAAGAAGGCTGTAGGAAGATAGAAATGATTTAAGAAGACAGTGATTTATAAAATAAATGAGGAGGAATGGATCTGTCTCCAGGGAGCTGTGAGACTGTGCAGAAGAAATAACCACAGAGCTGAAGCAGGTTATCAATGGCAATAAATTTGAAATGAAACATATGCAAAGAATTGCTAACCGAATAAGGAGAGAGAAGTAATTTTTCCAGACAAGTGATCAATTGCTTTTCATTTATCAGCGTGTGGCACACAAAAGAAAAATCTGCTAATGATTTATTCTGATGACACTACTATGTTTAGAGGCTTTGTCAGTGCTGAGGTAGACTAGAATATTGTGAATATCCAAATGACTTTGAGGTAAGTTACAGAACCGAGATTAACAGCGTGTAGTGCAAGGTCTTGAATTCAGGAAAATTAACAAGTGGAAAGAAACAGCTTGTTGGCGTGTTTCATGTGGCAAAATGGAGGCTGAGAGGGGTCCAATTGCTCTGGAGAAATACATCAGTCAAGGAGGGAAAACCATGTGAAAGAACAGCACTGGCACAAAATCAAATTCAATGAAACATGCTACCAATGCATACTCTATAAATACACTACAGATTTATGTTGGAAACAAGGAGCTTTCTAACCATAACAGCATAAAGATCTGGAACTGCAGCAATAGCTTTAAGATCTTTTTTGTGTTGTTTCCTCCTTTCCATCTGGGCCAGAACCACAATTTATAGCTGACTTTTAGGAGAGTTTTTTTTTTTTTTTTTTAAATTCAACATCACTCATTATTTCAGGCCCAAACCAGCAAGCTTACTCCATATTCATACTCCCTTTGCCCCACAGTTCAGTTCACCTTTCGTGACAATACAAAATCCTGGGCTGCAATAAACATTTTGAAGGAAGAAAAAATACAAAAACTTCAGAAAAAGGCAGCACTGATCTTCTTTCAGATCCCCACTCCTTTCTTCTCATGCTCCTTTCAGTCAACTCACCTATTCTCTGAAGACCTAGTAGCTACGCTTTAAAATTGTTAGAAGCCAGAGGCAAAGAAATTTCCAAACCGCCACACTGCAAGTTGATCACACTGACACAAAAGTTTCCATTCCTCAAGCTATTTCATCCGAAGTTCAACATATCTAGCTGTTAGAGTCCAATTTAGAAAGTAAATGAGGCTTGCCAGTGTCTGAGATACTCTTCATGCCAGTGTACGTTTCATTAATTAGAAGACTCTCTCCCTCTCCATAGAGCAAGCCTCAGAAGATACCTCACTGTACACAATCATGCATATTAATATGAACGCAATTTTATTTATGAATTCTTCTACGCTTGAAATGCGATTTTAAAACATTACGTTATAATATTCTAAAGCAAGGCAAAGAAATTAAACATGCTATTGTGTTCAGAATTTTTAGCAATTTCAGAAAACACACCATTTCCATTATAAATTTATCAATATTCCAATATATTTGAGACTTTTTTTTTTTTTTTTTTTTTTTACTTACTTTACAAGCATAGCACACTGCTTACCTCATGTTTTAGATCTATAGTAAAGTCTGACTTGAGCGGTTCACTTTTCAACTTGATTGCAAGCCTATGAAATTAAAGATGAAATTTACTCACTTAAGAAAGGATATGAAAAAAAAATATTTGCTATTGTACGCAGTGAAGTGTGGCTAGTGTTTTTGACCATCTTATAAAAAAATCCCACTTCTGTATTTCTTACCCCCAAAATCAACTTGTATTTCATTTTTGTATTATTTTTTTTGTGTCTGCATACAATATGATGATGTTAATATTAGTTTTCAGCACAAACATTCTGACATATTCCTCCTGCCCAAGAAGAAAATTCTCACCTGGAGAAGACTAGAAAAGTCTGGCAAAACATTTTCAATAGGTTTAAAGCAGCAGTGTCTTTTAAGCTCCATCCATATCAGCATCTCAAACTTCAGACAATATTCTCTTTTTTTGTACTAAAAATTGCAATATTTAAGCACCTTCAATTTATGGAAAGATCTGCCTACAGCAAGATGCATTCGACTTCTGAAATATATGAACTTTTAAAATCTAATTTAAAAACGAAGTATCTAAGCTGAGCTAACCATCCAGGCTCTCTCTACAGCAAGAGAGAAACATTTCTAGAGGGCAGTGCAGTCACTGGAAAATCCAGGAATAAAACTACTGTCTGGAGGTGCCTGCATTTTTAAAATGACAGAGATGGTATTGAAAACTAGCTGACATGATGTTAACTTTTACATAGGCAGAATTTAGCAAAATATATCATGTGTACAGGCACAACAATTATACAGAGATTTTATTTCTGTTTACAAATTCTTAAGTGTAATTCTTAAGTGTTTATTTCTAATAGCTATGCATGAATGGATAGAATAAGGAGGAAATTGAATTTTGTCTAAGGAGTATTTTCAGGGTAAGTTCACAGTAGGAGTACAAATCTGTGTATGCATACCCAGAGCTAGCTGTACATTACCATGGCTAGCTGGATATCTTTGTACCTTAGATCCTCAAACTGAAGTAGACTTGCAGGTTTTAACATGGATGCTGATAATAAAAGTAACAACAGCAAGAGCCCAGCATAGGCTAGAAAACCAATGCATGAAATCAAACAGCTTGCCAGCCTGCAGTGATTGAGTATATCCCAAGCTGTCTGCCCTAGCTAAGCTGCAATCAGTATTCATAAACAGCTCAAAGTTAAAATTTGACTCTGGATATTTACATGATCTGTAGCTGTTCAAGTGCACTGCAGACATGTGTTCATCTTTTAGAGAAAATATTAACCCATATGAATTCATAGCTTGTTAAAATAATATTGATTAGCATCTAGAAAAAAATGTAGAAATTCAAAACTTAATTGCTATCAATAAACAATTAAGAAGTGATTAAAAATCCAATTCTTACTTGTTAACAAGTGGAATACTAAGTGCCCATCCAGCAGCAAAATCTGGAAATTTAAAGACTGTCGGATTTTCAGCAAAGGCATAGTGGTGAATTATTGTAGATTCTTCATCATATAATGCTTTACCTAAAAACCACTCCTGTAAAGGAATATAGGAAACAATTCATCTACAGCATCCTTTTAGTGAAGATGATGACTGCATTCATGCTGAATAAAGCAAACCTGAAAACAAAAACAAGGGAAGCATATTGTTCACAATAATTCAGACAAAAATTGGTAAGAAAATAAAGGCAGGTGCACATTGTAATTTAAAACCTCAGCACGTGCCCTGGATTCCACCTGTTCAGAGAGCACTGAATCACAGAACAGTTGAGGTTGGAAGGAAGCTCTGGGGGTCACCTGGTCCAGCCCCCTGCTCAAGCAGGGTCAGTCAGAGCAAGGTGCCCATGACTGTATCCAGCCATGTTTTGAATACATCTGTAGGAGACTCTACTGCCTCTTTGGGCAACCTGTTCCCGTCTTTGACCACCCAGATTGACTACTGATTAAGTAAGACACTCCACTCAGAAGCACTGCATTGCATTCAGGAACTTTTTATACATCCATTTTGGGTTTTCATCTGTCTATACCCTTCTCCACTAGGGAACCTAAGAAGCAAAGACATTTTAAATACCTTGATTTTCGTAACAGTTAAGTGAAGATGGTCTCAAGTATGCATTTGTAAACTAAACAAAAACAATTATTATTATTAGAATTTTTAATATACATTGAAGAATTTACCACTGATTCTGCTGTATCTGAAGATATTTAAGCAACTGAAATTCTACTTCTTTAACATTATTATCAGCTGTCCTAGTATTTCTGTTTAGAATGGATATAAAACAAGAATAGCCCCATTTTTTGCAAAGTAAGGGCTACTATGTATAATATATAATAAAATATATATATTAAAAATGTTTCTCATGGTTACAGGTACAAATGATGAAACAGAATTCTCAGTTACCCTAATGGTTATATTAAATCACTCAAGTGTGGAGTTGTCAGCAAAAATGACAGGAACTCAGACTGTCCTTTTCCTTTTTCCTGACAATTTAAAATTTATCACTAAAAAGGATTCAAATTAAGGCAATTTTTTTTCACTAAAGATACTTCTTCTCCATACTCCCCAGCATATTTCATTTTTCTCCTCCTTTAAAGGGGCAGCTGTCAGCAACAATGAAAAATGCCATACGTTAGAATAGTTCGCAAACTCGATATAAGGTAAATAAATAATTTACACAAAATTTGAGAGAAAAGGAAAAATATTCAACTAAAAGTACTATCAAAGCATCCACCTCCAAAAAACATCTGACCCCAAGAGCATCCTCCTCAGTAGCCACCTTCCTACCTCCAAGCAGAAGTAGCTATATAGGTTGTGCTAAATTTTATACCTGCCCAGAGTAAATGAGGAAAAATGTGTAATCTTACAATGTGTAAGATTTGGCCAAAGCAGGGAAAGTCAGCAAAGTGAGCTCTGCATGCACAGGACACACCTCCAGCCAAAATCAACTGGCCAGGCATGGCAGGACCATGAAAGCATGACTGCCTCACAGGACATTCGGCCTGGCAAGCATCTGGCTGCCTAGAATCAATAAAGGGACAGACAGCAGGAGCTGCTGGTGATACTTGTTTCCCCACACATACCTGAGTCAAAGCTACGGGATGGGATGCTGCCTGCTTTGAGAGCCTCACCTCTGTAAGGATCCTTTGGTGTGGCCAGCTCATGGCTAGGACCCATATAAGCAACTCAAGTTGAATTCAATGGATGCCACTCCTGCCCAGAATCCCGATCCTACAAGGGACTGATGCAGGTGTAACCTGCCTTGCATATGAATGCGTGTGTGTGAGGTGTTGAGTGCTTTCCCCCCTGAATTCTTATTTTTCTCCTCTGCTTTGATCAGCTAAACTCGGTAAAACTAAATCAAACAAAGCTTGTAGTTGACTAGTTACTTCTTCAGGTAACAAAGGCTGAAAAGTTGTTTGCTCCCAAAATCCCCACGTGCCTTCTGAGGCTGAGTGCTGTTCGGGAATCTGTTGAGGAAACAGCCAAAGTTAAACTGACACTATCCATTACATGAAAAGATAAGGATGAAGAATTTTTCCACCATTTTCTTTTTTTTTTTTTATTTTTTTTAAATCAACTACACAGGAGTTGCTGCCAGGTATCTACTTACTCAGCCCTCAACTTATATCTTCAATGATAACAGACCCTGTTTTCTCCTTCCTTTATTGCAACAATTCAATAGTGTTCAGTGGAACAATTTAAAAACAAACAAAATATTGGGAGATGAAAGAAAACGGATAAACACACTAATTTTTGAGCACAGAGATGACTGCCTTGAAAAAAATATCAAAGCCAGTCTTTAGGAGCATTTCCGCCAAATGTTTTTTAACATTTTTAGGGCCTCCAAGATTTCAAAATATTTAAAACACAAGTACTCTATTCGGTTTCAGAAACATAATAATAAGAAACAATAATAAATATTAACATTTTCATATGACAGCAATATTATTATCCTAATTACCTTAATTTTAGATGCATTTTTACATCAGAACAATCCATTAATGGCAATATTTTTTTTCAATTTCTCTATAAAATACCTAAAATTAAATCCATCCATACACCCTTCTCTGGCTTTCACAGAATATTGTTTCTGGCATTATTAAGCCACAAATCAACACAGTGAAGGCATTCCAGTTTACAGCTGATACTCCGCAGGCTGGTTTGTTTGTAAATCACTTATTTACTACACAGATATGTAGGAGGAGTTGTTCTGTGCAGGCTGGTTTTACAAGATGACATCAGTTATGTACTAAGGAACTCACAAAGTACTTTGCATATAGTTATTAAGAGCTATTAAGTCACTGCTGCCCACCAGCTTGGTTTGCTCATTCTGCATGTCTTTGGAGCCACAATCAGTCATCCTATTAGGATGATAGGAAGAGGAGTGGCACATACAGTTCGGTTTAACCTTGCTGTCTCTCATTATGAAAGCACAGATTGAATCAATTGATTATTAAATCATAGTATCACAGAGGGGTTGAGGGACACTCAGAGCAGGCTGTCCAGGACCACATCCAGGCAGCTTTTGAAGATCTCCAAGGAGGAGACTCCACAGCCTCTCTGGGCAGCCTGTGCCAGGGCTTGGTTATTCTCACATTAAAAAAAAGCAGTGTTTCCTTATGTTCAGACACAACTCATCATCTGAGTGCTGGCCTTGTCATTTTTATGTAAATCAGATATTCCTCACTGTTTATTAGTTTTACTGCAGTCAGTAATATCCTTGGTTAACTGCACAGGTCATTCTCTTAACATTCCTCTATGGTCTCCTATAGTGCTTCAACACATCTGTTTTCACTCATATTGCATTCACATCATTCCCTATAGCTCTGTCACTAACCTCTACATATTGAGATTGAAAAGCTGCAGATTCATCAGCTATTCACATGCCCCTTGTAGACCTTTTATTATGATTAATGTATATCAGCTTTTTATTATGCAGTCTGCTGACATGATAGAATGAATTATGAATGAGCTCATTCTGGTCTAGCTCATCTTAAATTATGTAAATGATGGACTACTACTTGATATAAGGAATCGGTTATGGACTGTTACACTAAGATGACTATCACTCTATAAAAGCAAAACATTTTATTTTCATTTTAAAGCAGGTCAGGACATAATTTGTCGTCGTAATAGGATTTACACACCTGCAAAGGAGAGATTTAAAATTGGTATGTAAGCAGCATCTAGAAGAAACGTTATGTTTCTGTTCAGGAAACATCAAGTAGAAGTGTTTCAGAACAGAAACAATTGGATATTCCAAAGACTTGGAAATATTCAATAGGCTGTTTTGAAGACAGTGTGTTTAAAAAATGTACAATATTTAAGTAATTATTGTTATCATTTTCAAATAGAATTGTGTGAAAATGCAACAAGGCCACGTGCCTGCAACAGAAGTAAATACACTACAATGAGATCTGGAGCAGAGTTCAATATTCAGTCAAGGTAACAATAATGAGGCAAAGCATATTTCTCATAGGAGATTTTGGCTTTTTTTACTGCAGGCTAAAGAAGGACATCAAGCTGAGGTGTTTTTCTGAACACTGAGCTGAGTTTTCTGAACTCTAAATATTAGCAGATTTCTTATTAGTTGCACTGCCAAATTCAACTGTGTTCCTTGGTGACTGCTTTTTTCTTTAGTTCCACAAGTCTTCTGGTGTTCTTCCTTTTCCAGCGGGTAAGGGTTTTATTTCTCTCTTATCACCAAGACAGTTCAGAAAGAGAATGCAAATAAAATACCCTAAAATATTAGATCAGAGACAGTTTGACTAGTATCAGTCACTCTGTCTGATGATAATCAGAGTAGAGAACAGACAAGAAAAAGGGGAGGGGAAGACACAGCAGACTGCATCCATCTTTTTACTGCTCATACATCATTTTTGGGATATCCACAGAAGGACTTCTTTTCTGCTCAATTTTAACAGTTATTCAACACCTAGACATGTTCTCATGGTTGTTCATGTTAAATACCTTGCACACTCTCAGCCTCAGCATCAAAAACTTATTCCTCTATTTTAAACTGTTTGAAAATATCTTTTCCAATCCTTGGAGCTATAAGCCATACAAGCAGTGATATGAAATTGAATTCTTGACAACTGAAATGCTTCTATAACGTGGAATCCTAAAATTCTGTGTTTATACTTCTGTACTTAAAAAAAAATGATTCCCCCATTTAGTCTAAAAACCTATTCGAGCACATTAAAAATACAATTAAATATCTAAATGTTTACTTCACCTTAGAAGCATCAAATCTTCCAAGAGTTTCTAGCAGCTTTACAACTTGTATTCTTGTATCTTCTTCACAGAAGAAAATCCACGAGGAATTCCTACCATAGGCAATGGAGAAGCTAACAAAAGAAATGATCATTTTACTACTAAACTGGCTTACAAACAGAAGGATAGATTCAACCTCCCCAAATACGAGTACTTGGCAATTAATTATTAATTTACACAGAAGCTTTTAGTATTAACGTAGAATTACATAATCAGAGCACAACAGTGAATGGATATATTGCCTCTGCTGCCATCTACTTATATAGCACTAATTAGGCTAGAAAGAAAGGAACATGAAGAACACCCACTCAAAAATGTCCACGTCCTACAGGTGTAGCCATCTATCAATTCCAAGCTTATAGGCAGCAGTTTAAGTTACCATCCCCTCTGTATCTCAACTTTCTTCCAATGAGCCTCATTATTGGGCACCTAACATTGCAATGATCCTGGAACTACCTAAGGAGATGCTTTATGACAGCTGTTTGACACTGATCACATCGTTGTCCCCAACTTAAAAACTTTATTAGCTCTTTCAATATGGTTAAACTATGCAGACCGAAGGGACTTGCCACCTTCCTCAAAGCTAACACTAATCTTGATGCAGATTTCCTGACTCCCTAATGAAGCTGTCATCTTTAACTTCTCCACTCTTCCCAAATGATTTTTCCACAACTTAACAAAAAAAAAAAAAAAAAAAAAAAAAGCCTTAAAAATTCATGACATTGTAATGCTGGGATTAAAAAAAATAATCAATCTTGAATTGTCCTTCTCACAGCTTTTATGTTGGTTCAATTAAAGAAATCATCTGAGGAGAGGGATAAGAAATTGGCTTCTGTAGACATCACAGCCTTCTTCTCTGCAGCACTGCTTACTGATAAAATCAGCAATGAAAATAAACAACAGAAATGTAAGTCGGGAAAAATAAGTAAAATAGGGTGATAGGATTATTTATGTTTTAGGGAACTATTTTCTTTAGAAAACAAAACAAATAGAAAAAAAAAAAAACACAACAAACAACATTGTCTGAAAAACATTTCTGCTAGAGCATGAGACATCTGCATCTACGGGTCTTCAAATAATGTGCTAGAAGCACCAGATGGTTGCCTGGTACTAAACCAGTTTATTTTTTATATTCTGGGATAAGTCACATATTCCTGTAAAGCTACGCTTCCTCTGTGTCTTGCAATGGTATTTGATCAGTCACTGCTTTCTGCTTTTGATATTTGATTTGCTCAAGTATAATAGCTAGAAGAACTCATGCTTCATTCATCCTTTCAGTTTGTAAAATCATGTACTTGTTGTCTTCTCAACACCGAAACCTAGGCACTTCTGTCATTCAGGTAACAAACAAAATACAATCAGCTAGGAAAAACCTAGTTGACAACACTTCCTAGTTGTTCCTTCTAAAACCTGCCGAATAAGTATCTGGATGGGTATCACATAACTTCATGTTTTTAAATATGCACAGTATTCAGTGCCTATGAAGGCTGAAGGCTTTTCTCTTGTGTTTTAGTGAACATCTAGAACTTCAGGAGAGAGACATCTGGATTTATATGAAAGCAGGTGGGTGAAGGACAAGCAGAAAACAAGCAGAAAGCTGCATGTCAATGGATGTGTTATGACTGCATCTTCAGAAAGTAAATCTTCCTAATTAACCTCTGCCCAAGAACTAAAATGTAAGAATTTTTTAACCATTTAGATGCCTCCTTAAAATTACTGTCAAATATGAAATTGAGGGAAGCCATTCTTGTGAAAGCAGTTTTCAGGTAAGAATGCATCTAACATCACAATTCCTAGCAATTCAGCTCCTGCAGAACGGGATGATCCCTTGAATCTTTCTCTCTTCCTCCTCTTCTTTACATTGAAAACACCTAACTAGTACAAGCCCCACAGCATGAACTTACTTCTAAATTACTGTAAGCATTTATTCTGCCAAAAATGATAAAAGAAACAAGCACAAGGAACTTGATATTCCAGAATTCTCTTCAAGATAAAAATCTGAAAAGTGATTTTTCTTTTTTGATTCCTTAAAAAATCTCTTCTATCAGACAAATGAGTATCTGTATTTTTTCATCTGAGTTTTGCTACCTTGTAAGAGCTGTATCTGAAAGCCTTGTCATTGAGACATAAATAATTCAGAAGAGAAGCCATTAGGTCACTGAAAGGTGAGCAAAGAAGGAAAAACAAAGTTGACATAGCTGGAACATCATCTTCCTGTTTTTCAATTTACTTCAGTTCTCCTTGTGCATCTTTTTCACGTGCATCTTAAAAGATAACCACTACATATGCACCATTTTCATGTTTCTGCTCATACAGAAAGCAATGGAAAACAGGAAAGAAAACAGTATGAAAATCCTGTTCTGTAATCAGTCCGATGCAAAACCCCAAAACCAAACCAAGAAATATCTTTTTGAGTACCTCTAGTAACATTATTGCTCTTCTGATGTGCCATTAGCTAAACCAAACCTCAAGAGGCTGCAGAGCCTCTGGCATCAATTTCAAAAGCAATTCTGAGGCAAAAGACAGCCTTCAGCTTCAGGTCTTTCTCAAACAGGAATTGTTGCTTTCTAACAATTTGTAACATACTACCATGTAAATGCTGCGAAGTCTTCCTCAGAGCAATCTGCATAAGCTAAAATGAAAAGATATTTGAAATTCCCTGTGTCCTCTGACCATGGTAAGATGAAAATTGGCCATAAAAACTTCTAAAAAGATGTCAAAACCTATACCTTTCCTCTGTGGAGGAGCACCGCCTCTTAGGAACACTGTGAGCAATGGAAGATAGAAACCCAATACAGATATTATTACTTTTTTTTTTTTTTTTTTTAAATGATTTATCCTCTTCATTCAGCCAAGTAATCTGAAAAGTCAAAGATTCTGAAATACCTTACACTTTACACTGTGAGCAAATGGAAAAATACACATTTTAAAATGGTATTTCTTTAGACTAGTTTCCTTTTCTAAAAAATTTTAAGTCCCTTTTGAGTGGACCTCAAAGTCCTAACTTTATGAGGCAGGTAGTTGTTCGCTTATGTTATATTATCACTTCTATAATTGTTCTTAAATTTAGAACGTCCTTCTCTGATTTAATGAAATTTAACTGAGAACTGCTTTAGAAAGCTAAAAAAAAAAAAAAAAAGAGCAAGAAAGTAAAAACATAAGGTAACAACTCTGATCCAAAAACTGTTGCTTCTGTGAAAAATTAAGTCTGAGTAATTCATAGCTATATTCTTTAAGTATTAATTAACCTGAAAATTTTATATATTAACCTGAAAATAACCAGCATTTATTACACTTACTCTCTCATTAATGGCAATATGGTCCATGCACCTTCATGCCTGTCGATCTCATGAATAAGCAGGACTATAGGTAATTCCTTTAAGAAAAATAAATACACTCTTGTTAAACACAAATAATAAACCTTTTTTTCCCTATACACCAGCTAATCTTAAAAAAAAAAAAAAAAAAAAAATCTGCAATAACTACTTGGTTCTTCATTGCTTTTACTGGTATGCAGCCCTGCAGAACAGATGATTTAAAACGGTATGAAGTAAGGTGACCTACAATTTAGAGAAAGTGCCTCTTACAACTCATGATTTCTTAATTCTGTATTACATATAAAGCTAATATACTTTGAGATAAATATTTTTCAGAAATCCCATGTAATCAATGAAGCAACATATCATTTTCATTTATCTTACCGTAAAAATCTCATACTGCAAAGAAAGACATAAATAACGTAGGCTATTTTACAAAGGCTCCCATTGACAGTCTCATTACAGAGTTTACAAGATTTTTTATTTGCTAAATTCAGCTTTAAATGATCACAGTAACACCATGACAGAAACTCACAGGTTTAAACAAAAATCAAGATGAAGGTTTAACATTTTTTTTTGTACTGAAAAAGTAAAAAAGCATCCTACAAACCAAAATCTTCCTATAATTTTTTTGTTCTTTTGTTACTTGAAAACTCTTTGGTGTGGCATATCAAGACGTTTAGCAGAAAAGTCTGGAGAAAGTTCCCAAGAAAACATCCTTTAAAGATCGCCCATCGATAAACCAAATAGGGAAATTTACTCAGTAGTTCATACATGTAAAAGGTGGGAAATATATAATGCATGCTATATAGGCAGTACCTTACTCCATTGATTTACTAGCTGTTCATTCACAAGTACAATTCTCTACTGCAGCACCACGAGGGTCACAACAGCTTCACAAATGACCAAAACCTCCCTGTTGGACTATTGCAGCAGTAGTGACACAAATATCTTCCTAGCAGACAAGCCTAACCTCCCAAACGGTTTGTCTAAACTTTGCCAGCAGCCAAGCATATTCCATTGCAAAAATTCACCTAACAAAGAGCTGGTGGGGTAAATGCATTTCAATACGAGTGACTTACTACTTGCAGGCACATGGTCCCAGCTTTCCATTACGCGAACTGTTCGGTAATGTGGTTAAAGACTCGTCTCCATAAACACAAAGAAGCACAGAGCAAGAGTGACAAGGGAGGAGAAACCACAAGTCAGATGGGTCCACATGTCCGTGTAGGAACTGGGCAGAGTGAGGTGTGTGTCAGTGCCATGAGCATCAAAAGCTGGGCTAGGAGGAGACAAGAGAAGGAGGAGAGGCCTGGGAGACGAGTACTAAAGCAGCCGTGAACTGGGGCACACACTGGAGAGACCAAGGAGCCTGACAGCTGGTTACTGGAGGGACCAGGAGGTCCCAGCTACTGGAGAACCTCTTGGGAGCAGGCGTCAGCTACTGGTAGGGCTGCCAGTCTGCACCAGCTCCTGGAAAGACCCCCGTGCAAGTGGGTGGCAGGGAGGTTGGGGAGGGTAGGGGTCAACTACTGGATAGCCCGAGCATCCAAAGCTTCTGGGAGGATCTACACAGGATTCATAGCGTGTGTGTGTGTGCAAGCAGTGCTGTGGTTTGTGTCTGTGCTGATCCACAGCTGAGAAAATACTGCGTGGAAGTGTGCACGTACCTTTTGGGAATGCATGCTTGGCCTCACTACTGGCTGCTCGTAGAGACACAGGACTGCAGCCTCGGCTGGGCTAGCAAAGTCTGCAGCTCCCACCACGAAGTGCCTTCATCTCCCACGGGTTTAATTCCTTTCCACTTACACCACGCACATGCCAGTCATTTCTGGCTTGATGAATGCTTCCCATGAACGTAAGCTGATGTCATTGGCATAAAATTCACATCAAAACACAAAAATATTTTATTCTCTAAGTAACGCTGTACGATAAAGTTTACACTTGTTGCTATGTCAGGTTTACATTAAAACCTTTTTAAGGGCAGTTAAGCCATGGCAACTTGGCATACATAAAACCCCCAAGTTCCATACACTAAAGAAAACATCTCTATCGCTCTAGAGAATAAACTGTGTCTTTCAGGATTGCATTAACTCTATCAAATATAACTACCTACTTCTTTTTTATTATTATTATGTTCTTGTGAATGACACAGATTGAAAATGAACTATGCCAAAACCTTAATTTGGACCAGGATATTTAGCTGCATCTAAAACATGAGCTGTTCTGATTTATGGCTCTAGTTCAAACCAATCTATCAAAATGCTTCTAGCTGCAGTTTCGATTTATTGCAAACCCACAAAGTCCAGAGCTTTTTACTGGATGGGGCAGATCTTAGTAAGAGTATGATCAACATCTGGTGTTTCACAACGATCTAAATACACTTTATGGAGAAACAATAAAAATGCTCTCTTTGGGGATTGCAGATAAGAAGGTAAAAGGACAAACCTCTGTCTTTACATGAACAGCTGATTTTACATGCATACAAACCCTACAGTTGTGCTACGATTTGCATATGGCCACGGATTTTATTTCATGTGGAGTCAGACTGAGATACAGACAGTTAATATCAACATATTCAGTGTCTATATTACATTAAAGGCTGAAGTTGTACTCTTTTAAGTTACATTTTCCATGCAAAAGGTATGAAATTATGTGATTTAGGAAGCTCTACCACTTACTCTGGTATCTCCACTTTAACAGAAAGAACTCTTTCCTTTATGCAGATCAAAGGGGTAACGATACAGAAATGGTGCTCTTTCTTGAGCCAATCTGATACTTTGAAAAGGTGTCCTTTCTCTCTGACATTTTCATAAGCCTGCTCTCTTTCTGTCCCTACACAAGTCCCTCTAAAACACGAAAATACACCTCTGGCGTATATCACTCTTTCAACTCATCTCTAACAATGCATCAACTCTGATTTAGCAAGTGAAATGCTTAAAAGAACTGTACAGATAGAATAGCCTCCTCCTCTCCCCCCCCCCCCAATAAAAAATAAATAAAAACTACTAACCAGGATGACCTTTGTTGCTTTTCCTTTCTTATTTTATGCGTTTTCACTCAATCTATTCATTTTACTTATTCTCCTTTGGTACAAATATAGAAAAAGGGCAAAAGGTAAGCAACAGCAGCTTTGGGAAGCAAAAGGGCATACACAGACTGGCTTATAGAGGATGGCTAGATAACCAAAGTAGTGATAAGCTTACAGTAAGTCAGATACGGCTTCTGTGCATCTCAAAAACTCTCCTCCAAATGCTCAAGTCCTTACAACATCTATACCCTGTGCTGTATTCACTAATTTTCTTTACCTTGAAAGTATCATGCTTCCACAATTACAGAGCCCGTATGCCTTCACAGAGATTAACACTTTAACTTCTTCACTGAAAGGGTTGTGAGGCATTGGAACAGGCTGCCCAGGGAAGTGGTGGAGTCACCATCCTTGGAAGTCTTCAAAAGACGTTTAGATGTAGAGCTTAGGGATATGGTTTAGTGGAGGGCTGTTAGCGTTAGGTTGGAGGTTGGACTCGATGACCTTGAGGTCTCTTCCAACCTAGAAAATTCTGTGATTCTGTGATTCTGTGAAATTTCACTTACACCACGTGTAATCTAAATAAGATAATGTAATCACTTTTAATGACCAAGAAACCATCCTCTCCACTTTCACAATCGAGCTGGCTTTAAAAAGGCAAAAAGCAGAAAATGGAATCTCTTGTGGCCTGAAATAAAGCGTAAACCACTTTAGCTCCAAGTGTCACCTGCTGTATCAGCACGCCGAGCGCAGCAATACCTGCCACACGCTACAGCTGTGAATTCTGCACACAAAATAACCCCTACGCAATGTGTGACTAAAGGAGTTAGATCCACATCTTTAAACCAATTCATAAACATTGACACAGCCTCTTATCTTTAAAATTCTGTATGATATAAAAATGTAAATAAATGGAAAATGCATCTTTAAAAACATTTAGTATTACTTCTAGCAGTTGAAGTACAAGGATGCTGGTGATATGCTCAGTTTCACAGTAAATCAGCAGCAGAACTGGAATCATAAACTCTGGCTCTTGAATCCAAATATTACAAGTCATCCTCGTCTCTCTGTTCTACTCTCAGATGCCTAGTTATCATTTTGAAAATGTACCAACTTTCCTGAAAATATTATGTGCAGTTTCAAAGGGTTCAGGGAAAGGCCACAGCAGTACACTGCCTCCATAAATCAAGAGAAAGATGCCGTGTATACATCTGGCTTCAGCTGATCTTACATTAAGGAATGATGGAAGCATTTACCCAGTCACACCGAGGCAATAACTGCAACTTAAGAAAGTGATTTGAAGTGTCTGTGACTATAACTTGAAGTAAGAGGCAAAAAAGAAGGAATAGTTGTAGAAGAAGAAGAATTTTAATTAATTTTCCTACTGTACATTATATTGAAAATCCTCAGCACACAACCCTGCGAAGCATACACGAATGCATACCCAAAGCACTGACTGCTGAGTGCCCACACGCCAGATCCAACAACTCAACGCCTGACAAAATAGCTGCAGTAAGTATTTGTATTTGAAAGCCCGTTTTAGGCAGTTAGTTTATTGCATAAGGATTGATTTTACAACTGTTTCATCATGAAAATAAAGCTTTCTGCAACGATATATTGTTTCAAACCCCAACAATTATCATTGCTCTCACTTTTTCATGTGGCTAAGATGCTGGTAGCCATGGATTTTTGGATTTTACCAGGCTGCTCCTCAACAATAGCTGGAGTAAATTTCAGCATGCTTATTACAGTGCTGTCAATTGCTAACGCGCTGCCTAGAGTTCCCACAATTAGAAAATCAGTAAAAAAAATATCTGGTAAGGTTCTTGTTATCCAAAAAGAATTATTTGTTTCAGCAGTCATCAGCGTTCATTTGGTTTGCATTATGTTCATGGCTCCACAGGTTTTTCCTCAAATACTGGTACAATCAGGTCTCCTGCAGCAAACTGAGAAACAGGCATTCAACTCAGAATTTTTAAGTGTGCCTGTTTTCCACTGCTAGGAGAAGAAAATGTGTTTACATTGATACACTTGCCTCCAATCTTCTAGGTGAAAATGTGCACAGATTATCATTCAGATGATGAGGACATGAAAAGACTCAAAAAACCACTAAAATGAAAAAAAAAAACAATTCAAAATATATGTTCATCAACAAATTAATTACACCCCACCCCCTCCAAAAGTGTCTAAAAATATAAAATAGTTCTAACTCAATCTCTTTTTAATCTAGACCGGCTACATGTTTCAAAGACCAAAATGAAGTCCGGAGTCTTCAATTAGTGCTTGCTAACAGAGTTAGCAACTCCTGACTTTCTGAACTGACCGACATAAAAAGCTAATTAACTCCATTCTTATAATTACTGCGATGTGAACAGCATTCAGAGGTCTTGCCCCACTTCAAAATGATTACCATAATTGTTAATACTTACCAAAAAAGAGAGATATTTACTAATTGAAGTTCAAACCTAATGAGAAGATTGAGACCTAGACCCAAACTAGTTCCTACTAACCCGGCTCTATCTATTCAGACTAGGCTAGCCCAGCATGCATTTTTGTGCATTTTTTTCTACTCACTGCATCTTCTTGCACCACAGAGTGCACAAATTATATTCCTTTGGGATGAAACTAAACCAAAAGATGTGCTGCATCTGCAAACAGATCTCCAGTTCTCAGAAACAAGTCAGAACTAGTCCAGTGTAAACCTCCTCGAAACATGGTGTAACATGGGTGCTAGCTCCTCTGCAACAACTGCACTGGGCTGTCTATTTGTTCCTATTGCAACACGCTACTTGTTTATGTAGAAATAGCCTAAATAAGCTACTATAGGACATTTACTATAGTTTCAGGGATTTAAACTGGGATTTAATAATACAATTCTATGAATTTTAAATCAGTCCAACTTGAGCAGCAGTCAGAATTCTGGAAACTAAGACAAGCATTTGAACTTGCCAATTATAAAGTGTAGCTTTTGAGGAAGACACTTAATAAAGATAAAACAGATCTCACCAGTTTATTCTGCATTTCCTTTTCCTTCCCTAGAATTATCCAACATCTTCCCTGTTCTGTTCTTCTGACAGATAATTATCATCAACATCCCAAAGGAAGATTATTTTGTAACAAGACAAAAAATGTGGAAAAATCCAGAAGCAACTTAAGTGTTTATTACAATAAATGCTACCAGACATGTATGTAATGTGACAGTAGCCTAGAATGACAATAAATTGCACTGAAGCACCAGTTGCTTGCTCATCACTTGTCTGGATAAAAACCAGTCTTAACTACTGTCTGCACAGCTCACAGTTTGCAAGAATCCCATATAAAATTGATCATATAGAAGACAGACATGACATATAGTACACAGATATTATTCATGAACGCAAGTATTAGTGATGAACCATAATAATTATATTACCAACTGATCTGGATAAAATTCTCAATTTAGGAAGTCTGTTGATGATAGATTTTGCTTTCAAGCAAAAAAAAAAATCTAACATGATCAGCCACAATAAATCTTTTCTCATCCAAATCTAATGCATAAAGACATTGCAAACAAATTATTTTTTTTTTTGTTGTTTTGTTTTTTGAGGAGGGGGAGGTTGTTGCTCATTTTTTTTATTAGAAAATTGACCTTTCAAAACCTATGTAGTCCGTCCTAATGTCAGCTAGTTTGCAAAACCCACACGTACATAGAAATGGGGGGCAGTTTACTTCCGTTCTTCTCTGCCTGTAATGAAGCCTCTAGATCACTCTTATTCGCTCTTCACAAAGAAAGATATACCTTGGCAAAATTGTTTCATTCAAATTTCATGATTTATGTAGAGATTATCGTAGAAGAGCCTGAGAGGCAGTGCTTAAATCACTTAAACTGGCCAATTTCATGGATACATTTTGCTCTGACATGATTTGGTCACCTCCAAGGAGACTCAGAGATTCGAGGAGGCCACTGATAAAAGGCTGTAACTTCTTCCTTCCTCCCTTCTGCTGCAATATCATTACTCCAATTTTTTATTCCCCTTTGAGGGACTTGAATTCTGGAAGAATTAAGAGTGTCAGATGCTCCATGTACCCATAAGCATCTCTGCCCTCACCACAGAAGCTCAGGCTGTGTCGTCTCAGCAAGATACCTTCACACAATCATTGCCAGGCATGTGCCACGTGCATCATTTTGCTGTGGAAAGAGCCCCACTGATCAGCCAGAGACAAGCAAGAATCAGGCCAACCAGAGTGGAATATAACATCTGTGATACTCATCTTCACAATGAGTTTCAGTATAGACTGCCACCTGAGCTTCGTTTTACCTAGAGGGGAAAGCAATGGAAAGCTAATGTAGAAGGAGCACTGGAGAGCCTCGTTCTTCATAAATGAAGTCAATAAAAACTGTCCACCAACAGGCAAGATAAACTGACATCTTAAGGGATAAACATTTTAAGAACTAAAGGTGACAGAAACAATTTGTGAGACTGCAGAATTTATTTGGCCTGAATAAATCCTTGCAGCTGAAAAGAAAGCTGTTTGTAGGAAGGAAGCAGACCTGTACACTAACATGGTAACAAAAAAATGTCATTTGATCTAATAACACTGGGAAATAAAATAGTGATGTGTAAACCAGCTCTGTTCTAACAACAACAAAAAAAGGGGAGGATCATAAAGTTGAATCATTCTACACATGGAGATTGATTGGCAAGACTGAATGCAGCCCAACGCTTTACTTAAATAATTCATTAAGCTTTGTTAAAACTGCAAGATCAAGAAGTGAAACACCTGACCAGTCACAGGTGGAATCGGCTTCCATGGTGTGGGAAGCTGTTCTAGAATCCAAAATTTGAGGAAGAAATCTGTGAGTTGAAGCCTCAGATCCATTATGGATGGGGCTGCACTGATGGTATTAATTTTAAAAGGCCTCCAGCAAATTAAGCCTATGAATAGCTCTGCTAAATATACTCTTCTAAATATACAGATTAAACAAATCAGTCGCAGTGAAGAAGTTCTTCCACCAAATTTTATAAGCAAAGCTTCATTAACATGCACGTAGGCTTTACAGTCACGGTAAAACACAGAACTGTTCAGACCTACTCCAATACTCAGAATCCCTGGAGAAATCCAGCTACAGAGTTTGTTGGAAAAGTATCCCTGTTCCTTTGTGGAATACATTTAATAAGGAACAAAATAGAGAAACTATGACTACAGCCCAAGGAAAACATAGATGCGTTTTTCAGAGTTATTTCCACCTCAGCCTGATACAGTATTTAGAAATTTCTTTCAGGTGAGATATGGGCACCAGAACTCACAGTGGGAATAGTATCCAACAATAACAGAAAAATATTTAATGAAGCATTTAGACAACAGAACTTCACCTAGAATCCTCCAAAGAATCTGAAAGCAGACGTGGAAGTTGAGCTAGGAAAAACTTTAGAAAACATTAATTCACCCAGACAAGGAATGCATGTCCCACAGGAAAATTAAAAAGCAAAGAAAATATACTCTAGAAATCCCCCCAAAGTAGTCTTTCACAGATGGTCAAAACACGAGCAAGAACAATTTGGAGATCATTTCAGACAGGAATATGGTGAATGTATACATTAAAATTCAAGTGAGCTCTTTAGACTTGCTTCCTCTCAACGCTTTAGCAAGGAAATCTGTCATTTTGTTGAAGCAGTGCAATGGTGCTGCCAGTACAGCCTAGGTAATTAAAAGTAGCAGATTTTTAAAGCACATAATGCCACACTCAACAGCAATTGGCACACGAACAATAGATACCGAGGCCATGACTCTGATGGCATAACAAAACAAAGCTGAGACACGCGCCAAGAGGCTTTTCCAGGTTACAGAGGACACAAAGCAGCAAGGACACAAAGTTATGGTCACTGGGTGTTGGAGGCAAAAAACCACAGCCTTCTGTAAGCATGAACCTGTCAGGTAACAGACTGAACTTCTGCGGCACAAACCAACAGCCAGCTGGGTTTCTGATCAGCTTTATTCCTTCTTCACTTCTGGACAAATGCATTTTGCAATTTTTTTTTTTTATTTTTTTTTTTAAATAAGAAAGAACACAACTACAGGATGCTTCTAACATTTGTCACCTGTTTTTACTTTCGCCCAAACACTTCAAAACCCTGAACTGGAAAGTCACAGATTGACAAAGAAACATTATTATGAAAACTCAATAAAAACATTAAGCGAAGCAAGCATTTACTCAAGCAGTATGGGTATTTTCTGTGTACGTTTCCATATTTATGAATGTCCTTGTTTCATTTAAACTGAACTTAATAATCACTACAGTAGTAGTCCCTGACCTCAGAAACAGCGTTTCCCTTTATATGCAGGACTAGTTTAAATCTGTGATACTTCATTTCTATGAGATGGTACAAATTACATGATTTCACTCAAAAATAAGTAAGCCTAATGGTAAAAGTACTGCAAACTAGAGCTAGAACACTTCTGTGTAATGGAGTTCATATGTCACATCATCTGTTATTCATATGAAAGTATGTGATACTCATTTTTGTTCTCCAATAGTACCTGGTATCAGTCTTAAAATCTTCCTCTTACATTCTTGGTTCTTAAACAAGAATGCAGTGAATATTACTCATTTCCCAATTTGCTCTATTTCTTCTGGTTAATATATACAGGATACCATTTGATCTCTAAGCTTTTCAGAAAATAAATAAAAGCTTTCTGAATATGATAAATTGTTTGAGGGTGTTCAATACAAGAAACTTCAAGGAAAGGAAAAAAAAGTATTTAAACTATTTTACTAGTTTTCATAAAGAAATATGCAGCAGTCCTTTGTCTTCAAAACAGTATCATGATCACAGGCAATTAAATAGCATTAACTGCATCAAAAACAGCATTTCAGACAAAATCCATCATTTTTAGTGACAGTATTTTATCTGTGTTTTAGTCTTAAATGTAATAACCAAAAAAAGTAATATTGTTGCTAAATTTTTAAAGAAGATGGAAAGAACAGTCTCAAATATTACAATATCATAAACTAGCAACTTGTTTCTTTTTTTTTTTTTTTTTTTTCCCCCTTAGGAAGGTCTGGTTTACAGAGCTTCTTAGAATAGAAAACTCAGAAAATTAATAAAATTGGTGAAAATCTTAAACTTTCATCATTATGTTCTAGACCTTGTTTAATGTATCTCAAGAGTTTTGGTTAATATTTAATAAATATTGATTAATTACGCTTTAAGGAATGAAAACAATACTGACATCTACTGGTGACCACAGTTATAGATTAAATTCACTTTTTTTAAATGCAAAATGAAAGAAATGGACAAATTACTTGTAAAGATGTAAATATGAATGTGAGTGATATAATCCATTTTAAAGCAATGCAGATACGCTAGTGCCATTAAAAAATAAATATATCAACCAATTTGTTTCTACTTCTCATTTTAAAATAGTGAAAATAACCCATGAATTCTTAGGGACTAAATATCTACTGCTTGGTACTGTGAAACAGGCAAGTGAACCTGGATACAGATGATCTAGTCTTTTGTTTTTAAACTGCCATTGTTCTTTAAAATATAAGGATTTAGCTTCCTATACCTGCAAGTAACAATTTCATATATACTCTTATTAATGAAAAATGCAAACTTCAAATGCTGATGGGCAGTGTTCTGGTGACCTTCTGTCTCTTCTCCATAATTAGTACTATTTGGTTATGCCTTTCCATGGCCTACAGTGGAACTGAGAGTTTACAAAAAGCAGGCAGCACACCCCAAGTACATGCCAGCTATACTCATTTTTTCCTGTACATTAATGGCTTTCCCCTTTTCCCAGATTTCAGGTATGAAATTTTTGCTGTGATATAGTTTCATCACTGCTTCTCTAAAATTCCATAAATGCTGTTTAACAGGTAGCACTTACCGTTGGAAGAGCATTACTGTTTCAGCATCCCCACAAAGGAATCTCCTTAACAACAAAATAATTTTTCCTAAAACCAATTCAGTTTGCTAAAGGCTGAGGGACTCACAGGTATAACTTGATTTTACCTCTCTCACATAAAATGTGCTTACGCTCCTGCCTCACAGAAACTATTTACATTTCCACTTATTGATCTTTTAATCATTCATATTCTGCACTACCAATTAAGAGAATTCACCTGAAATCCTTATTTTTAACAATTAAAGTCATAATCCCCTCTGCACACTTGCTTCAACCCCTAAGAGGACTCTGCAGAGCAAAGGCTGTTCACATGACTGATTTCATTAAGGGATTAAAAAGTACATTTAGAATGAATTTAATTGCAATAGTTTTGATAAGCTTGCATAAACGAAGTCTAAAGCAACCAAGAACATAATTTAGGCACTCCAGTTCAGGGCCAAGATACACCAGACACAATTTAAATCAAACTTATTTTTCCTTTACACCAAAGATCCTGGATCTGAAAAGTAGGTCCAGTAACCTCACAGCAGGCTGTATCATATGCAACCCTCTCCTACTTTTTCTTTTTTTTTTTTTTTATTTTTAATTTTTATTAAAGACAGAGAAAATAAAGCCTTGTTTATATACATCTTAACCTTCAATGCAAGGCTCTTAAAAAAAAAAAAAAATCTAACAAACTCTTCTCTTCAGGCTAAAGATTTACAAGTAAAATTTCTTATCAGAGTTATGTTAAAATCAGAGCCAAACAGGATGCTACAGTTGTGCAATGAAATTCTGACCAAAATCTACATTACAGCATTTGCATTTTCATCCACACTAATAAAACAATGTACTGACCTAAAAATTATCCTAAGTATTACTAGAGTGATTATGTTGTTTACCTCATAAAGAAAGCACCTTTTTATTTTTTAATTAGAAAAAAAAAAAAAAAAAAAAAAAAAAACACAGTTAACAGTTTGCCAGTAGCATGGCAAAACTACTCTTCAGTTTTTGCTTTTTATCACTTCTATATTGAATGCCTTCCAGGAAGTTCAAATTAAAATCATTTGGTGATAAATTGTGGTGAACAATTAGTGAATAACCATTGAAACAATTTTCTTATACGCACACGGAAGACAATTAACAAAGGCAATACAATGGAACAGAAAAAGGGTATAAATAGAAAACTATTTTTTAATAAAATGCAGGAAAAACATAGATAAGGCACAATCTGTATTATCTTAACTTACCTTCCCAAGATCTGCAGCCTGTTTCAAAATATCTCTTTTTAGATCTTCTGCTCTCTTGGAATGAAATGAATTACTTTGGCTCTGGATGACAAATACAATTTCTTTTAATTCTGTGAACCAAAAAAAATAAACAGATTTAAAAGACAAAAGAGATTATTTTCAACTGTTCCCAAGCAGCTGAGAACCCAGTTGTGGGTGCCAATTATTACACAGCAAGCTATTTCTTTAGTTATACAAACATTTCAGGAAAATAGTAACAAGGTGTAATTTCACACAAAAATAAATCCAAGACAATCCTTTTAAGGATTAACATACAAAAACCATGTCTTGGGGATGAGATCTGCAGCAACAAATAAAATTATGCATACAGAAGGAGTTGCCACATTGAGGAAATTGCTTTTCCTCCCTTAGCCCTGCACTCCCAGTTACAACCGAGTTAAACATTACAGTCAGAGACCAGCACCCACCTCACTAGCCAGTGGATGAACATAAATTGGAAAAGAGGATTCCTCAATAAAGAACTTAAGACCTTAGCTGGAAGCAAATATTAGATGGAGTGAGACACACATGAGAACATTGAGGTATTACTTTTATATGATAGGGCAGTATCAATACCTCATGTGTTTCTTCACAGTGTTCAAAGCCATCACAACTAAGAATTTTCAGTGGGAAAGGAGACTGAGAAATTTGAAAGAAAGTAATTAAGTGGCTTTGCCACTTAATGGCACTTATGGACAGAAAAAAAAAGTGCTTATTGAAAAGTACAAGTAGATGATTAAGATGATACCATGGGGAAACTGTAGATTACAGATCAAGTTTTCTTGACGATAGTAGATAGCTTTGAAAGTGTGAAGGAATTATTTTGAGGAAAACATGCATTTGACCCAGTTCATACACAGCAGAGGATAGGAAGGTAAAAGGAAGAGGAGAGAACAGGTACCCCTTCAAAAATTCTTACAAGTTTGACAGAAAGTTTGCAGGTGAGGGAAGTCAGGATGTAATAGCTTAGAAGTCAAAGTCAACAACTAACCAATTACAGGCTAAAAGAGAAAAAAAAAAAAAAGGACAGTAACAAACTTTCTCAGAGCTCAAGGAGATAAACATAGGACTAATGGGGAGCGAGAGGATTGAAGACTGCATTTAAATTCTGGTAAAATCAAGGTGACAGTCGGATCAAGCATATGAGAGAAGAGATTCTAGTTAATTCAAGGAGAAGACAGCACAGAAAAGGGAGCTGAATTAATGCTTAAAGGTAACATCACTCCAAAATGTGACAGGAGGAAAGAAATCAATGAAGAAGTCTCATGGGATTTGTGCAGAACGTTAAAAATGTGGAAAATAAACAGAGCACACCTATATATATATGTGTATATATATGTATATATTGTTTATAGGTATACAGGTAACAGAAAATATGTAGGAGTCAAACTTCAGAAAAGCAAAACTTCAAGACTATTCATTAAGAACATTATGAAATCTGGCAGAAAAAAAATATAGATAAACCCTGTAGGAGAGCTTTTTAAGATCAGTTACTGGCACTCCATTGAAACAAAGCTTTCACTGGGGTATAGGAGAGATCACACTGAAGACAGTCCAGAAGAGAAAGTTCAGTAGAGAAAATCCAGAGTCATAGTTGCCTGAAAACAGGCAGACTTTACTACAGGCAATGTCTGTGTGAAGACAAACCTCCCAAGGGCTGAGCACTCAGACGAGGCAGATGGAGCTTCTTGTCAGGCAGCAGAGCATTTCAGCACTTTTAATCTGCAGCGCCACTGCGGCAGAAATTCAAATTTTATATCATGCAATATTTATTTGCAAAATGTGTACTCTTGCATTGTAGATCAAGTAGATCAAATCTAGGAAGTCCTTGTGTCACACTGAGATTTTGACCTCTGGGATAAAAATGCTACCTTGGCAAATAGAGTAGAAGGAACGAACAGTGGAACGACAAAGATGGAGAGAATAAATGCTCAAAGAAAGAGAGAAATAGTCTCAAAGAGACTGAGCACATGAAGAAGGATCACAAAAACAAAATAGTGGCAATAAAAAGGATACTAACCCCAAATAATCCTCACTAAGTTTACAAGAACATTACAGTCTCCAACATCTGACCACTGGTTACACTCCTTTGTTGTTCTGCAGTTTCTTGCTTGTTAATTTAGACCTACGACAGCTCAGAGTTGCCAGTTACATGTTTTTCTGCCTTTCCTGATATCCTTTTCCCTCAATTTGTTAGCTTATTCACCAAGACAAACCCTGAACATGTCAAATCGTGCAAGGTTTCTGGTGATAAAGATGGGGAGACGGCGTAAGTACTGACATAGATCTAAGCTCCGACTTCACATTTTTCCCAAATAACACTCCTGCCTGTTCTACCCCAACCCTACAAACTGCTTAAAAACACCTTGCACAATAAAATCTTCTAAATAGCAACTGCTAGCTAGCACAAAATTTGCTATTTTTTCCTGTGCAGAAATTAAAATCAGCGCAAAATTTAAAATTACACTTCACTGATGCTAGCAGGAGTCAAAAGGCTACATCTATATGCACAACACTGAAAACATCCCTAGAGATAAAAAGTAAAAACTAGACTGCTTTGTCTAATTGCTGGTTTACTATCGGTAATACACAAACATCTGAATTACAGCCAGTTTCACTTACGGTACATTTAACAACAGCTGTGATATCCCCCAACGAAATACTTTCGAGGAGTGCTCTAACAGCCAGTCTGGTGTTACTGCTTTAATCCAGTGGAAAGCGTTTCCTCCAGCACAGGTACCTTAAAATAGTTCACGAACGGAAATATTCTCTGTATTGAAACGTCAACAGAAAGCACGTAGAATTTTCACCTCTTTATTGCACACCTGAACTGTTTCTCAAGCTGAGAAATAGCCAACCAAGCAAGACAAAGAAGAGAGTTTTTTTCCAGAAGAGCTACTAATACACTGATTTTCTTTCTCCTGTTGTCTTCTTTTCTCATTTATTTCCCTCAGGCATTTCTGTACCTGGAAAATATCTTGAACAATCTCAAATGCTCGCTGATTGGAAAGGTGCTCCAAGTTCACAATGAAAAAAAAAAAGAAAGAATTGGGAAAGAGGAAGACAGCAACTTGTGTTAATACAACCATATCTGATTGCTAAGCAGAATGGAGAGGTAATGAACTTTTAACGAGCCATTATCAGCAGTGTGTGTTTTAGAGAGTATACAGTGGCTATGCAAAATACACCTTCTTTGGAGTTATCACTAAATTAATTGAAAGGTGAAAGTGGGGAAATATTGCAATTTGAAAGACTAGCATTGAAGTATGAGGACCAGCACAAGAAAATGACCCATGTGATATCAGGATTTTTTTTTGGCAAAGATCATGATTTTTTTTTTGGCAAAGTTTCACCATAAAAAGTTGTTTGAGACAATTCAGAACTACTGAAAACATTAAAACAAACATTTCAGGGGAAAATAAATAAATATTTAAAAAGGAAAAAGAGGACAAAAGCTCCAAATACTGGAAGAATGTATGATGATGCTATTGCTTGCTAGCCTTTTCTTCTAGCCAGTCAGGATGCAAGAAACCCAAATTCTCATCTGTGAGGCAGATGTGGGCTTGAATATCTGCCTTAAATGTCTTGGGTTTCTGGTTTTTCAAGTCAGACTCTTAATTACCAGGCTGCTGGTATACTCTGAGGTGGGTCTCACCATTCCCTCCTATTGGTCTAGAAATGGAGAAGAACGAAAACAACTCCTGAGCTTCCAAATTTCATTACTCTCCTTGAACAGTGGGTATCTCGATGCCTTTCTCTAACTCGCTGAATATTGAAACACATCATTAGGAAGGCAGAATAGGCATCAACAGAAAAGACAGAGCATTACATGATGATTTATACACTTCCCTGGAGCATGGGTGACATGGTCCAAATCATTTCTGGCAAAGAAGCCAATGATACCTACATCTTTAAAACTGCTAGCGTGCACTCTTAGCACTGGTCTATTAGGTAAATGAATGCTGCTGACATATTTGCAGCTCAGTCAATGGTGCTTAAACCTAGCTCTTCTTTTCTTTGGGTTTTTCTTTCCAAAGAAATGATGGAAAGAAAATCAACTTAAGTCTATCTGCACAATGGAAAAAGAGTTTTTATTCCAGTAAGAAAGAACAAAACGTCTCTTAATTTTTGTCTAAATAATAAACTGCAGAAGCACCGTGATGCTTTAACTCACAAACTGTAGACTCTAGTACATGTATCAAAAAACTCCGCTTCCAACGTCAGTATCAAAAAATTAGGCCACTTGCATATTCTGTAGGCTTCCATGGTATGCCAACTCTACAAGCAACTTGAAACTCCAAATCAGGATCTTGTACTTCAAGAATTTTACTGCAGCATAGTATAAAGTTAAACCCACAGTTAAAGATAAATCGTTTCTCACACTACGAACAATAACTTGCAAATGCGTTTAGAGGAAATTATTTGGATCTTTCTGGATTAAAAGCAGTGTGTCTTTATATATAGATAAACGTGCACACACACATATACAAGCAATCTCAAACGTGTGTGTTTATTTATAATATATTCAACATGCATTGTAATGACTGGTGGTCTGTTTATGGCCTGCAGCATGAGAACTGAAAGTCATCCTAACTTCAAACACTAACTCTCAACAGTTTGCATGCTTGTGGTACTTCTGCTTTCTGATTTTACTAAGCCATTTGCCTTATTAGCATCTAAAAGAAAAGCCTTTAAAATCAGTTCCAAACACGCCATGTTTTTGAGAACACTTCTTAAAATTGGCAATAATAGTGCCCTGTTCCTTAACAAATTGCATACCCTTTTTACACTTTTGTGATAACATTAAGTATGTTGCTTACCACTTCAGAACTCATGATTTGTGTTAATACTTACTTAGAAAGAAAGGTCTGTCACCTATAATATTTGCTCTGATACTAAAGAAATCCTTATTGATAAATTACAGTTCCCTACCTTACACCTTTGCAGGCAGAGAGTGATTTTCAAGATGATTTTTCCATGCGTCTCATGCTCATAATATCAAATACTTAACCAGCAGGGTTTAAACCTTGCAAGTTGTTCTCACCTTTCCACCCAGGCTTCCCACAGTAATTCTTAGAGAGCCTGGATAACAAGCAGAACTCAGCCAGGCAGGATATTAAAAGGACATTACTGAGAAAAACCCCTTTGATCCTTTCAGAGTATTGCGGGTGTTTGCAGATCAGAGGAGGTAAAATATCACCACATTTGCAAGAATCAAATCCAAGAAAAGAAGCCTTAGTACTACTGCACCCTTTTCACATAACATGTAAGAAAAGAAACAAAAAAATCCCCTCCAAAACAAATAACCCCCCACCCCAGAGCCAAAAGCTGGTAGACGTGGTGAAATGAATAGCTCCAGAGGACAACTCAACCTACCTCGGATCTCAGTCATCCTCTGGAAGTCGCCCTCTCATTCCACACGAGGGATCTAACACTCAAGTTAAGCGCTTGAGTTTCCAAAGAAGGTGAAATCACTGTACCCTAGCTCCAGTCAATACAGTGCTCACCCAGTGACCCTCTGCATCCTCTGTCTTTAGGTTTCCTAACCCACTGAATTAAGCAGATGCGAAAGGATAAGCTTAATCATCACTAGCAAGAGAAGGGCCAATACTACAGACAGGATCAATGCCAATTAGTTCTTCAACACCTGCGCTGAAGCTGGACTACAGCCTACAAAGTTTGTAAACTGCAGCCTCAGAAGCTGCCAAATCCTGCCTAGAGCCTCAAGCTATAAATAACTCCACTGATCCTCACTGCCAATGTCATCTACTTCATTGAAGCAATGATAAATATTCAATAAACTTTCTCAATTATCTACTCTGTCTATACTCACCCACGAAGATTTGTCCTACGTTCTCAGAAATCACAACACATATCAAACTTACGCAAGGTTCTCAGCAGAAGTGTTACTCCCAGAACCCAACCTTCACACGTTTAAACATATGGCAGATGAGTAATTGCTACGCTTATGTGAAACAGCCAGTGCCTCACTTCAAGAAGAGATCTGCTTTCATTATTCAAAAATGCTAAAAGCTGAAAATATTGCTGGTCAGTAATAGCCTACCTCCTGGGGACAAATGCACCCAATGTTAAAAGTACCTACATGCCCATCTGAGGGGCAAGGCTTTTCACCGCGGTGCGGCAGTGTTGGCCCAACATCAGCACTGGTCTTGTGTCTGGGCTGTAACATCCATGCAAGAAAATTCAGAAAGCCACGTCACATTCTGGGTGGGCAACGGGCTAACAGTTTGAAAAAGATGATGAAAAAAATGAAATGATGAAAAAAAAAATGACAGGAACTAAGAACCATCAAGAATTTCACTCTGATTCACGTCCTGTGATTCTACCCTCCTAAAAGAAACACTTGAAAACATACATATTAGAAAAGCTTTTATTTTTTTTAATAGGTAGGGTCTCCATTAAAAAAGATAGAGAACACAAGAAATGATGTATTGGATCCTCCTAGTCCAGTTTACTGTCTTTAACAACTGCAACAGGAAACATTATGTAGGGACACCACACTTCACTTTATCCAGAACTCCTCATACTCCACCAGCATCTGCAACTAATGGATTAGGAAATGCTAGAGAATAAATCACTGCCTGTTTCTCCTCCCATACATTTTCGGGCTTGATCCTCTTGAAATCTGCCAGTACTGTCAGCTTCCTGCTGTAACAAGTTCCTAAATTTTGCTACCTGCTGTATAAAATACTTTTGTTTGTCTGCTTTTAAGGAAAGAAATGGCAGATGGTAGCTACATCAGTAATGTACCATCGTAACATGCCTATATATAGCTTTCCTACGTAATGAGATTTTATAGAAAGTTATGAAAACAGAGCATTGGCAAAAGCCAAAAGAAGCCTGTCGATGCCTCTCTGGATGTTTTATGAGGTGAGACACAACAGGTCTGCAGAGGGTGATAAAAGCAGCAACCAGAACCTGGTTACGCTAAGAGATTCAACAGAAAGAGATGAAAGAACACAGACTAAGGAAAATGCCTTCATTTGACACCACATAAGGAAAGGTGATCAAGAAAGGAGAGTAATAAAACTTCTATAACAAGGTCCTGACCTTTCAGTGATAAAATGGGAGCTAAGTGGGTCAAGGGGAGAATAGTTAGCTGTCCTAGAGACAGAGCTTGCAACTAGGTTCAAAACAGTCCAACTCCACAAAACAAACAAACAACAGATCTCAGTGCCGTTAAGAGTTCTGTCAGCAACTCCAGTAAAAGCACGATAATGTTCCTGGCGTTCAGCTTTGAAGTCAGAATGAACTCTCAACATCCGAGAAATATGGTCAACATGTCTCGTTTTAGAACAAGCAGATCTGGGTCCTCGGGGTATAGAAGAATGAGAAATACCATAACAGTCTGAATTTATTTTACCACTTAGTATGCCATTAATGTTTAAGAAAGGTGTCAAATACTTGTTCCTACAAAGTTATTACCAGTAACTAATTGTAATTCCAGTTATTACAATCATAATCAGAGCCTGGCAGACTGGTAGCATTCAGTTCCATGTTAAATTTTTACAGGAACTGCTACTACATATCATGAAATTTGATTTAAAATTCTGTGTATGACAAAAAGCAATGCATCAATTTCATAGTGCAAGCGCACATTTTCAGGGAAAAAAAAAAAGCTTAACTACAAGGATTGCAAATACAAATGAAGATCAAGAAGCTTATGTCTGATGAGACTACATGAGCAAGGAAAACAAAAAAGTATTTGGGAATCAGCAGTTAATTAGCAGTGCTGTTGAGCATTTAGCCACTGCTCAGAGACTCGCTTTTTGAAGCATAACCATGTTTTATTTATACAAAAAAGACAGACACAAATAAAAATGAACTAGCTGGACTCAAAACAATCTTGGAATGCAGAAACTTCAATACAAGGTTAGTACAAGTTTGCACAAAACAATTTTGTACTTACCTCTGCTTCTTTTGCTCATTGTTCCACTTTTTTCAGACTTCTGGAAGGGGAAAAAGGAAAATTAGGATGCAGGCGAAAACTCAAGTATTTCTGTAGAGTGGTAAACAATATGACGATAAAACATTTTACAATACCTTTATTAAAGAGCAAAACAAATTGTTTACAATTGTTTTCCTGTTATACTCCTGCTTAAAAAGAGTAATCCTGAAGAGTTCTAGGAGTTACCTCAGATTTCACGTGAGAAACTATTTTGAAACTAAAACAGCGCAAAAGCTTTCATAAATTATATCCTATGGAAGAATGATAAAACTCTACATTTATGCTGGATTTAGGTGGTTCTGGCATTTCACAAGGAGTAACAAAACCATGATGACGCTATCTAGTCTGCCGTATGCATGGCAGTGTAACAGGAGTTTGCAGTTGGGATCTTTTTAATTTCTGAAAACCACTGTAGATTCAGCAATGATCATCATGTGCAAAAAAAATATTTAGAAACACACATCTCTGACCATACTTCTATTGGATTTGATGTGAGATCACTAGATTTAAAAGACTTGTTATAGATCCTAACTCTTGATTAGTTCCAGTATTTTTATTTGATTTTTCTCCATTAAATCTTCTATGTAAACACACACGTCTGTTACAAATGTATAAACGTGTACGTGTGTGCATGTATATACATAAATCTGTAAGTAGAGGTCTGTTAAAAGACATGCACGCACACACACATTATGCTCTTTAATTGAACGCCAGGGCTAGCTCTGACCATTTGTTCTTCTAATCTGTTAATTTGAAATTTCATAAGCAAGCTTTACCTGAGATGTGATCTGGGTAGCAATAAAGCTCATTTGACAGGAAGGCAGCCATTTCCCTCTCAATGTATAGTACAGTTAACAAAATGGAGAAGAAAGGAAGACACATTGCTAACGAATAAGAAAGGTGATCGAGAACCATTCTGGACAACATGTAATGATACTATATATATAAGTTTCTAATGTACTTCCCAGGTTCTCTTGGAAAAAGAAAAATTTTCTCAATTATACTTTTGTTCCACATTAAAACTTCAAAATAATAATAATTCTCTTAATGAAAATGTCACAATAAATGAGAAAATTCAATGTAAGAAAGAATCAAAGGTGGCAAGTATAAGTTTATTCCAGTCATTCTAAGAATCCAGGGGATAAATTAAGATGCTAACAATACCAGAATTACATGTCCTGTGTGTCCCAGGAAAGACATCTTGCTTGACAGACCAGGATAACAAGCGACAATGAGCACCACTGAAGTCCTAATGATGTCACAGATGTTAAGACTTTTTCCTCTGGTCTCTTCTAGATGATTTTATAATGGCTGTAAAATGTTTCTGCTCTGGCAATTAAAATTTATTACCTGCAGCACCGGTAGTTCAGTTGTATCTTCTGCATCGTCAAGAACTACATTTAGAGCAAAAGCTGAAAGAAAAAGCAGATGTTTTTAGATACTATAGGAGCTGATTTTCACACTTGACAAAGCTCCACAGAAAAAGAAAAAAAGAAGTTCAATTTTTCACATTGTATGATACTATATTGATAATCTTACAGGAACATAAGACAGTCCTTTCTGACCAAACCTATACTTTTCATGCCTGACAGTTCTATTCCTGCACATCTAAAAAAAAAAGACAAACCAAAAACCACTCCGATGTGAAGCCAATTTACCTTGGCTTCAAGGCAAGAAAACCCCATTAAAAAAAACACAACACATCTGTTCGGTACAATAGTTCACCTGACAAGAGCATAATGTGCTATCACATGGGGACCTGTACTCCGCTCTGCCTTCAGGTGAAGGTTTGGATTATCAAAGCTTCGCTTGGAACCACAGAAATGACATCACTGATGTAAATTTGAGTCAAAGATGGTGAATAGAAACCTTGAATGTCACCTTTGAACATGTCTAAATTGCTGATGTGTTAGAGACCTAAATAAGTGTTTTAAAAAAAGAAGAGACCCAGCAGAGCAGATTTGCACAAACTTCCTGTCCTAAGTCTTTAACACTGACACCTCCCTAAGCATATCCTCTTGGTTTGCATTAGGGAGAAAAAAAAAAAAACAAAACAAAACAACTAAGAAAGGATTCTGTATTTTTTTTGATTGCCTTCCTGTTGATGGAGTCTAATCGATTTGTCTCAGTTGTAAAGCAGTAATCCTATTAACATAAGAAAGCTTTGCTAAGATTCTTCATAACGACTCTTTTTGTTGAGTGTACTGAAGATATGCAAATTAAAACTAATTGCTGTGACTTGGAAGGAACTAAAGGTACTTCTCGTCAAATAGATGATTTTCTTAAAAACTGAGAAAAAAAAACGAGATTCAAGTGGAGTGTCTCACTGCAATTTTAAATTATTTACCATTTGAAACTGATTTCAAAGTGAATTACCGGCAACCCTCAGTTCCTTAGGCTGGAAATCTGGGATGTAGGAAAGGGAGAAGACAAGACTGTGCAAAGCCTGTGATGCTCCACCTCTGATTGCCTCTAATCCTAAACTGTTTCAACTGGAGACCAAATCTGATGAAATATCCAGGAGCTGTGTTTCCCACTGACACCTTAGGTCATCTCAAATCACACCACTAGATGTAGACATCCCCCAGCTTATTTTAACACAATAGACTCATGTTGGCTGTTGCCACATTTCAATAAGACATCAAGCCAGGAAGAAGAAAACAGGGTACAAATGGGGGTCACCCCCCCCTTCCTTCCACCCCAAAAGTCAGCCTCAGGAAATGTTTCCCACTTCTCTTTCGAAAGGGCACAGCAAATATCTCAATCTGACTATTAAATACCTTTCTGACTGCTTGTTCTGATCATTTTCATCCTCTTCTTCCAGCCTAACACTCCTCAGGACACCAGATAAGGGATTATCTTCCCTTACACAAACCAGACCCACATTCTACCAGACGTGATCCAAATCACACGATGAACACCAACACCCTTATTCTGAGAGATGTCTTCACTGCACAGCAC
This sequence comes from Aythya fuligula, assembly GCF_009819795.1. Taxonomy (NCBI): domain Eukaryota; kingdom Metazoa; phylum Chordata; class Aves; order Anseriformes; family Anatidae; genus Aythya; species Aythya fuligula. The sequence goes on from NC_045559.1 coordinate 184,379,315, forward strand.
TACCAAGAAGCATCACCACGTAAATTTGGCTTATTTGCAGAAATCAACACAAGCAGAAGTTTCACGGGTTTGTTTTCATTCTGCACAGGAGGAATGGCACACAGAGAGCTGAAACAGCTGTGCCTGACAGGCGGCGCTGCCTCCCTCACCGTAACATTGAATAACCCGTGCCACACAGCTCCAAGATTTATGAAATGTTAATGTGTGTGATGCTTGAAACAAAACAAACAAGACTTAGATATACTGGAAAAAAAAGGCCTGCTCCACACTGCATCTTTCTGAGAACACACATAAAGCTCCTCAAGGAATTATTTTAACATCTTTGTATCACAGAACCACGCAACACTTGAGGTTGCGAAGGACTTCTGCAGAACATTTAGTCCAACCGCACCAATCAAGGCATCTTCTTTCTTCCCTCCCTGCCCTGTACAGGTATTTACACATTAGAAAGACACCCCTGGAGCCTTCTCCTCTCCAGGCTGAGCAGCCCCAGTTCTCTCAGCCTTTCCTCATATGTCAGGCTCTCCAATCCATTAACAACCATCAAGGACCTTTGCTGGGTTCACTCCAGTACATCCATGTCTCTCTCGTACTAGGAAGCCCAAGATTGGACACTGCACCCTCGGTGTGCCTCACCTGTGCTGAGCAAAATCACAGAACCATTAAAGTTGGACAAGCCCTCCAAGATCACCTGGTCCAACCATCCCCCTACCACCAATGTCACCCACCAAACCGTGTCCCCAGGCACCACGTCCAACCTCTCCTTGAACACCCCCAGGGACGGTGACTCCACCACCTCCCTGGGCAACCCGTCCCAGTGCCTGACTGCTCTTTCTGAGCAGAAATGTCTCCTCATTTCCAACCTGAACCTCCCCTGGCACAGCTTGAGGCCACTCCCTCTAGTCCTATCACTGGTTACCTGTGAGAAGAGGCCGACCCCCAGCTCCCCACACCTTCCTTTCAGGCAGTTGCAGAGAGCAATGAGGTCTCCCCTGAGCCTCCTCTTCCCCAGACCAAACACCCCCAGCTCCCTCAGCTGCTCCTCACAGCACTTGTGCTCCAGGCCCTTCACCAGCTCCATAGCCCTTCTCTGGACACCTTCCAGGGCCTCGATGTCCTTCTTGTACCGAGGGGCCCAAAATCAAACCCAGTACATGGCACCGTGCAGGTTCCTGGTCAGCTTTGTCCACCAGGAGCCCCGGGCCCTTCCTGCAGAGCTGCTGGCCAGACTGCGAGCCCCCCGTTTGCACTGGTGTGGGGGACAGTTCTTCCCCAGGGGAAGGACGTGGCATATTTCCCTTTGTTGAAGTTGATGGGATTCCTGCCATCCCACTTCCCCAGCCTGTTGAGGTCCCTCTGAGTGGCAGCACAGGCAGCTCGTCCTCATTTCACAACATACACAAACTTGCTGTGGGTACCACTGTCCAGGCGTGACATCCTGGCAGGCAGTGCTGACTCCTTGCTAACACTGAGATAAACAGCACCTACTGCTTCCCCACACCCACCAGCACAGGCATTTCATTGCAGAAGTCTGTGGGGTTGCTCAAGCATCGTTTCCTCTTCATAGAAACACGCTGATGTTTCCTGATCAACTTCTTGTCCTACATGTGTTTGGAAAGGGTTTCCAGGCTTATTTGCTCCACCACCTTCACTGGGGCAGAGAATCAGAAAAAAGGCAGACCTCAAGGGTTGAGATAAGGACAGTACAGCAGGACAGAAAAGGAAGGGAAAATAGTGATAGAATATATGAAACAAGTGATGCACGATGGAATTGCTCACCACCCGCTGACCGATGCCCAGCCAGACCCCAAGCAATGGCCATCCTACCCCGGCCACATGGCACGGAATATATTTGGGTCCTGGCTGTCCCCTCCCAGCTCCTCGTGCACCCCCAGGTACCTCCCTGCCAGGGCAGCGTGAGGAGCTGAACAGTCCTTAGTCTGTGTGAGTGCTGCTCTGCAGCAACTACAACATCCCTGTGTCAAAAATCATAAAAAATCCATCCAAATTTCATCAAAAATCCAAAGCACAGCACCACTTGAGCCTCTACAAAGGAAATTAACTCTCTCCCAGCCCTAACCAGGGCACACAGATTCTCTTCCTTGCCCTTCCTGAAGACAAGTATTTGCTCTCTTATAGTCACAAGTGGCCTTACAACAATGCCGCCAAGCTCCATCAGCACTCCCATGGGCTTCTGGATGTCCTGTTTGTTTAAAGGTTCCTTAAACTGGCCCTGCTACAGTAAGATGAAGTCTTTTTGCTTCAGACTCTCTGATGAGTCTTATGGCCCTGGGATTGCTGAAGGTTAAGCCTTACCAGCAGAAATGGGGAACTCAAAACCTTCTTTGCCTTGGTCTTCTATATCCTGCCAGTTCACCTCCTCCATTTAACATATTTTTCCTAGTCTCCCTCTCTTTTGCTGTCAGTGCAGCTGCAGAAGCCCTTCTTGCCTTCCACATCCCTCACCAGATTCAACTCCAGCTGACTTTTGCTTTCCTAACCCCATCCCTGCACACTCAGCATCTCTGTGTTACTCCCAGGGTGACCTGACCTTGCTTCTACCTCTTGTATCTGAGTTTTCAGCAGGAACTTTTTCATCCCTGTGGGCTTCTTGGCGTCTTCCTTTGCCTTCCTGCACGCAGGGATGGACCATTCTTCAGCTTCCAAGAGGTGAACCTTCAAAACCAGCCAGCAGTCCTGGACCATCTCCCACACCAGTCATTCTGTGCTGTTGCAGAGGGCGGTCAAATGAATATGCCTGGCTGAAAATGATTTTGTTGCAGCTGACCTTAATAAAGGGCAAGTTCAACACTGACACATACCATTTATTAAACAAACTGAACTCTGACAGCGATGAATGGTAAGTCTCCCTCTATACCTTTACCCTTACAGAGATTTCAGACGTGCTGCCTCCCCATCTTTTCCAACAGTTAAACTTGTTTAAATGATTCTGTATCTTTTACTTTAAATATCATAAGAAGATTATTTTTTTTTCCAGCTCATGCATTTTAAGGATGAGACAAGAATTGTTGATTATTTTTAAACTACTGAAGCACTACTGACCCTCAAAGACACTCCAAAGAAGCCTCAAGGGTCTTCACCCAACAGCATCTGAGTTTTTCACCCAGGCAGAGCATATGAGTTTATTTTAGCAATGATTATGCCACGGTCCCTGGACAACATTATTAGAAAATATGTTATGATCACACAATATAATTTGATACGAGCAAAGCAGTCTTCAGGATTAAACAGGTGTGTACTTGTGGGGTAACAAATCTTACTAACACACGGCCAAGATGAACTGCTCTGGCTAAGCAACCTGATCTCTCAGCCTGGACACAAATATCCTCTTTTAGGGATTTATCAGGAAAAAAAAAAAAAGAAAAAAAAAAAGTGGAGCGAGGAGAACATGCTAAGTCCAGCTGGTGTAACACTCATCAACAACGGGGTCATGGGGTTGAAGGGAAATACAGTGCCTGGAAGCCAGTGGTCACCTCTAAGATGAATTCATCCACCCACAATTAATTCCCCAGAAGTTTCTGAAAACATTATGCCCAGAAGCAGAGCACAGACAGAAAAAAAAAAAAAACTAACTACAGGCACAGGTCATGGCCACTCAGTTGCACAACACAGGTGGGAACTAGAAGCTCTGTGGAAAGAGCATCTTTTTGTTGTGTGTGTGGTACACAAACAGAGAAGTTTGACCAATATCTGGGAACTTACAGATGCTAACGGTAAAAAAAAAAAAAAAAAAAAAAAACTTTTCATGCCCAAATATCATTACTAATTCAGAAAACTGCAGCAGATTTCTTTCAGCACAGAATTCCCTGAGAAAGGCACCAATCTCTGGAGTTAGAGCTACCTCTGCCACAGCCAGGATTTGCCCCTATCCCTTTGATTCTGTTGAGGTAAAACAAACTTCAAGTGGGCCACTGACTTATCGCTGGGCACTGAGAATATATATTAACCAAAATAAAAAAATCACCTGGTAATAATAGTTCAAACTCTGTAGGCACCACCAAGACCAAAAGGTTAGGGTGATAAATGATACAATTTCTCATAATCAAAGCTATCTAAGCAAAAAACAAACAAACAAAAACCCAGCAGCACTGTAATAGATGCAAGCTGTAATTCTGTTTTGTCACTTTGTTACTTAATGCATTGTGTTCATTGACATTTGTTACCACACGCAGCTATTTACATGCTCTGGCACAAGCAGCCAGAAGCTGCACGTGTCGATTGCCAGTCCTCACCTCCTCCTGCTCGAGGACTGAGGCTAGGAAAAGAAAGGAAAGCAAAGAAACTTTAGACACATCTTAAAGCTCTTTCTTTTCATCAAGCTTATCGTTATTTCCTTTGAAAGCGGGGCCAAAATCAACTGAAATGCTAGACAACATTTCTGTATCAATTTCCACAAAAATTGGAAATTTAATCAGAGAACGGAATAAAAGCCACTTCAATTGCTAATTATTTTTCTCAGTCGTTTCACTATTTCAACCAAAATTTTGGTGAGCAAGGAGATTTGCTTATGGCACTAGAAAATACATTAAAAACCCACAATTTATTTTCATCAATCAGCAGCTGAACTGCATGAATACATACTAACAAACTGTTAGGAAAGTGGAAATAAATACTGTAGATTAAATATAATATACTATATAATGTAATACAACTGTACTATAAAAGTAGAAGCAATCCTCTTTTTCAGTATTACCCTTTCATGTATAAACAACGACTATGATTAGATGTCCTTTGAGTGCAAAGGATGTTGTTAACTGAGGAGTTGCCTCTTTTGCCTTCGTAGAGAAAAACGATTCGAGGCAATGCTTCTGGTGCTCTTCTCTCTGATGGTCTGATTCAAGGCCGCCTGAACCACTTCACCAAGCTGTGGGTTGACTTAAATGAGCTACAGAGAAGTTGTGATTCGATGACTTACGTACAGCAAAACCACAATTAATAACCACTTCAAATAACAAAAGCTGTGCACAATAGACAAAACACTTAAAAAGATTTCCTTATACTTCTGATTATAATTTAATGAAAGGCCTATTTTTGCTTTGGCTGGAGGCTGCTTGTTTTTCTTCCCCCCATATTTTCAGAAAACCTGAGAGTCTACAGATTGACATGATTCCAGAGAAAATCTGCACTGCCACTGTCAGTCAAAGAGATAGGATCTTCCATAATGAGACAGCATGAGAGCACTAGCAGGCAAAATAAATTAGTTTTATGTATTTACATCCATGTTTTAATGACATTTCTTTATTGTTGCTACCCTACAAGCATCAAAGAACCCGATCTAACCAGGTAAGGCTGAAGACTGGGAAGAAAGCAGGGGGAAGAGGAGGTAATGCGAGCAAGTTTTCAGCATCTGAAGCTTTTTATAAAATAAAAGCAACTCATTTTGTTCTTTTACTAATTTATTTAAGCTCATAGCACATATAGGAAGAAGTCAGCTAAAACCACCACTTGTAAACCACTGAAATGTCTAAGCGAGCACTGTATACACCAGTACCTTTATAAAGGTGACCAAAGAAAAAACATGGAAGAAAAAGCATCACTATTCCTTCTGATTGTCTGAAAGCCAGACCAAACAAAATCACCTGAACACATCTCCCCATTCTGCAAGGTGTCACCTGCAAGCTGGAATTTATAAAATGACAACTAACAGACGTGCTGTTTTCTCCTGTGAAATGAAATCCAAATGATTTCCAACAGCAAAGCTGATTGCTTTGCAAATTTATTACCCTTGCCATCTCAAAAGCCTACAGTACTTACAAAAGGACTTTACAATAAAAAGATATTAAAAAAAAAAAAAGACAGAAGAAAGCCTTGATATTGCAAAAAGCTTTAGGTAAGCAAATTTTATAGCAGCATCTACAAAGCAAGAGATAACTGCACAAGCAAGAACACGAGTTTTTCCACTTCTGTCTATAAAACATATTTATATACACATACACACACAGGGAAATTGAAGCTGCTATCCTCAGTGTTATCACAACCCTCTTAGAAGTTACGGGTGCCACAACATCTTGCTGAACCACTGGAGGAAAAATTATTCATTCTTACAGGCATGAAACACAGCTTCAGGACGAGCAGTAGGGCATCAGGACTGCAAAGCCCAAGCTGCACGGGTAAAAGGAAGAATGTTTTACAAGGCAAAAAGCAAAATATCACCCTTTCGCGTTGCTAAAAACTGGATTTATTTGTACGAGGTTTCTCCGGCAGGATTTTGATCCACGAGCCACGCTAGCAGAAGGCAATCAAACCCAAAGGCTCAGAATGAGCTGATGAGCCCATGCTGACAGAGCCTGGGTGCGTTTGGGAACACAAATAAGGAGAAACTGAACAGCTGTGAACATTTATTTCAGCTTTCCGCACTTCAGGCAACAGCTCCTAACTCCAAGAGCCCGTGGCGAGCCGACTGCTGACAAACCCTTCTCTCGCAATCTCCCCCCACCTGCCTAGAAAAGGTCTCTAGAAATCAAGACACATCGAGAAATGAGGTTTTATTTTTTCTTTCGCGATGAAGGAAACTGGGCAGCGTTTCTCCCCTCAGAGACACCCGCTCTCAGTCCGGGAGCGCAGGACTCAGGGGGGCGGTTTCCACACGCTGTTGAAGGGTTATTGAGGGAAAAAGGGGTTGTTGAAGGAAAGATTTTTGACGGAAAGAGTTGCTGAGGGCAGGGCTGTTGAGGGAAGGGGTTTTTCGAGGGCTGCCCCCTGCCCGTGGAGCCGCCGCCGCCTCCCCTCAGGCGGCGCCGTGGCGGGAAGCTGAGGGGAGCCCGAGCGGCAGAGCCCCGCTGCCCGCCCTCAAACAAAGTTGAGGGGAAGGGCGAAGGGCCGGGGTGCCCCGTCCCCTTCCCTCCCGTCCCATCCCATCCCGTCCCCTGCCCTCCTCCCTTCACCCTCGCCATGGCGTCCCGGCCGCCGGTCACTCACCGCGGCTCCGGGGCGGCGGGAGGAGGACGAGGACGTGGGCGCAAGCGGCGAGGAGCAGCCAGCGCTCGCAGCCGGGCTGCCGCCGAGCCATGGCGGCGGGGGAAGGAGAGGAGAGGAGCGGGGAGGGGGGCACGGCGCTGCCCGCCTCTGCCGAGCGGCCTCCGGCTGGTGGCGGTGCCGCCGCTGCCTGCCCGCCCTCCTCCCCTCCCTCCCCCGCCAGGGCCCGGCAGGACCGGGCGCCAGCGCCGGGAGGAGGAGGAGGAGGAGAAGGAGGAGGAAGGGAGGGAGGGAGGCGCAGTGGGGCCCCGGCGCCCTCTGGCGGGCGGCCGCCCGCCCGCTCCGGCCTCTCGCCCCTGTGGTGACTGCCTGAGGGGCGGCTGCGGCCGGAGGATTTTTAAAATTTAAAAGTCCTTAATTCTAAAAACCGTGAATAATGAAACGTGCCCGCATTTATAGCTACAGACCGTGTGGTTACGGGCTATAAAGTTATGGATCATATAGGTATGGACTAAGTTCGCAATATTAAAGCCCCAAATCCTCCTGACAAGCACAGCGCTCCGTAACCAGCATCAAGCAGCCATTACCAAAAAAAACAATTAAGATGTCCTTAGTTCTTAATGCTCAATTGCAAACTCCACAGGAGGTCCTCCAACAAGGTTTCTCCATTGTCCAAGGTTTTTTTTTTTCTTTTTTTTTTCTTCATTTCTCATGAGCAAACTTAAATATTGTCAAATGATATCCAGCACTCCTACAGAAACACAGTCCAAATTAACAAGTGGCCTAATACAGCCCTAAATGCCTCACAAAGTGTTGTGCCAGAGTGTGCTAAGCCTCCAGGCAGTCACCCCATAACTCCCTGTGTAACCCCATAGCCCTTGGACTGCCATGAACAGGCCACAAGTTTTTTATTGAATGTGTATTTTTTATTGAATGTGTATATTGTGTGTGTGTGTGATTCTGTGTGTAAGGCCTCGGGGTTGCAGCCAGTCTGAACTTTCTTGACCTGCCCGCGCATTTGTTTCAGTTTGTTTAGCTGTGACAGCCTGTTCTCTAATCGACCAGGTGTCCAAGACTACAATTGTCTATCTTTCTTGATCCGCAGATCAGTGGAGAAAGATCACAAATATGAAAGCTTGTTCACAAACAAAAAATGACTCCACATGTATTCTGGAGTGAGTGTGAAGCAAAGGCGTAGAAACCAAGTGGTGTATGTGCAATGTTAACTGCGCTGTCATTTTTTCACCATTTACTGTCATTTTTTTTCATTTGTAGCAACGAGGCCTGCATTAATAATGAGAATTAATAATCCTTTACATTTTATTTAACAAAAAAAAATCTTGCTTTTACTTACATGTAAGGTGTAGGTCCTCTGTGCCCTTAAAAGCAATTTAGAGTGTGACACCTGGCATTTCGAGGTAACAATTGCTTACACACTGGGTACTTATAGGCATGAATTCTCTAAAGATCTGTATGTACACATTTTCCCATCAAACACAGAAGATTTCCATTGCAGACACTCCCCTCGTACTAACCCAATCACTCAGTACCCACTGATGTTACTGGACACATCTGGTTCAGCCTCCAGGAAAACCATAAACTGCCTGTTTTTAATTCAGTAAGGCCAACAGCACAGTACCTGACCTAGACCTTTCATAAATACTCTGCAGCTTTTAGATCTACTGCCTTCTTTTCCTGACAGATCAAGCATTCAGTAGGGTACCTTAAGTATGCCAGAGAGGTGATTTTGAAGATGAATGGAAATCTTTTCATAGTGATAAATGTTCACTCTCATTGCAAGTTCAGTCAAGCGCATCTATATCACCGTAACTCGGTAGCAGACTTCACACTTCCCTTAAAACCACCTCAATAGAAATATATTAGCCAGACTTCTTTGGGGATTTAGACTTGCTAAATCTAGTTGCATAGATCCATCTTATATTACTTGGTGTTGGAGAGAAGGGGAAAATTGGACGCAAGAGTGAGCAACCACAGTTTGTTATTTCCCTTACAGAACAATCTCTTTTTGCTGACATTCTAATTCACTAAATAAGTTACTGGCCTCAAGAACAATTATTCTTATACAAAGGAAGTAGAAACCTTCATACTATGTTTATTTCTCTAATTCTACATGCATGCTCATTACCAGGAAAAAAAGTATTAAGTTATCCTTCAATTTCTAAACCCATAACAATATAAAAGTTATGAATCCTTCTGCGTATCATGTATATCTGCATTTGATTGTTTTTCCCTGTAGGTTTCAGACACGTTTCCTGCCCTTTCTCCTATTTCTCTGTTCTGCGCTGGTTTCTGCAAGTATGCATGTAACAGTGGTCGTGCCCTCAACAGTGGGGATAAACACGTTACTTCTCACTTTCAAGATGGTTGAGAAACACCCATATTCGAATGTTTCCCTACCCTGCAGTCATTAAGAAAAAAAAAAAAAAAGATGGGATATGGTCAATGTTTTGGTTTCGCTCAAGTATAATAGAATTTTTACTGTAACAACCTTACTCAAAATATGGAACTCTTACATATATCGTAATGTTCTCCAACTGTTAAGAAGAACACCACTTAAATGTTTTATATTCAGGGCTGTGAAGGGGAAGAAATAAATCCTTTTTTTTCGATTCTACTGTACATACAAACTCAGATTATGTTTGTTTGTTGTTCTAACTACCCCACTGAGAATTTCCAATTCAGGAAGGATGAAAATAAGGAACTTTCTTGTATGGAATACAGAAGTTCAGAGCAACACTAAACTTCCTTTCCTGATAATATTACATATATCATACATTAATAACTAATTCAAATGTAGCACTGATGCTGTCCCATGTTTTATATTAATTAGGGGGACTTTAAATCCCAAAGAAATACTGTCAAATATATATGCATAGAGTTATGCATATTGAATTTATTTTGTCCTTGTAGGACGTCTTTTCCAGATATTAAATACAAGTTAAGCATTTCAAATAATTTATTCTTCACAGATGACATATTTAGAAGAAAACAAAGCAAAAAAAGGGCATGTTTTCCAGAACTAAAAGTAAATCAGGACTTTCTGTAAAAAGAGTAATTAAAAAAGTAAATGACTGTGTCCTCTGAAAACTTGCAATAGCATGTGTGTTACAGAAATTTTACATCTGTTTTACTATATTTTAGTCAATAAAATTTAGTATAGTAGTGTAAACTGTGAGAATACAAGGCCTGTAGAATTTCTGAGGTTTTTTTACTTACCAATTTGTGAAAGATTTGCTGCTTTACTTCAGCTTGACAGTTTGATCCAAAAGACAGAGCAATATTTCACCAATTAAAAATTGTCCAAGATTTGAATGAGTACAACTTTTCAGCTATTATTTTGTTCCTAAAACCACTTTATGTGCCTAAACAGTTAGAGATCAACAGGACCTCTCACATGGTAAATTTAAGTCTTTACAACTCTTAATAGATCCAATGTTACTATTTTAAGCTTTTTCGTGTATCGAGTGGCTGCAAGAAGGTAGAGAATCCAGAGTCCCAATGGAGAAAGAAGCTTGTAGTAGTTATGGCAAGTGTTTATTATTATACAAAGCATAAGAATAAACTTTCACAATATATACTTGTGTTCCAACTGTGCCGTTTGGGCTAATGTTTTATTCAGTTCTTCCTTTACATAAACCAAAGAACAGATAATGTTTCTAGCCCAGAACAAAATGCTCAGATAGTCATGTCAGAAAAATAGGCAACAGTGGGAGAAGTTCCAAGGTAGAAGATGACAACCTAGTCCACTTATTTATTATGCATGCTTGGGATGGAAGAGGGGGACATCACAATACAGGTAATTCAGCATCTTTGAATCATAAAGACTAAGCCATGGGTGAGAATCAGGAGTTCTGTCAATTCATGGAACATGACACAGATCCCCAGCATCTTGAGAAAGCTGCTTTAGGCATCAGTGCTTCAATCTCCTTTTTAGTCCCCACCTTAAAATGTCTGATCGGATCATTCTTGTAAGTATCACTGCACATCTTTTGCCTCTGCACTGCCAGATTCCAGATGTGATTTACCTTCTGAAATGCATAATCTCAGAGAAACAAATGGTGATGCTTATTACTCAGGTAGTGTAAAGAATATAACCTATAGCTGCAGTTTGTCAAGTTTAACGTTTCCTAAATTTGTACTTTAAAATGTGCAATAGCAGTAAAACAAGAGGTCTGTGTAGGAGAGATGCAACCTTGGAAACTGCAATACTTTGGAAGGTGAAGCTAGAAACTAAATTTCCTCCTTCTCCCCAGGCCCCCGAAGCCTTTATTCCCTCGTTCCCACAGGATCATAGCTTAGTTGCAGAATCTGATCCTTTATTGTTCTTGCCATATTGTTTCAGGCCTTAAATTTCAATGACTGTATTCTAGTGCATCCTCAGATGTGCAAAGTCACCGTGTTGGCTTTAGTCATTCTGCACCCCTAAATTTCTACCTCCTCTTTGGCTTTGTTCTAACTACTACAGTATTTTGAAACTATCTAAAATATATATATATATATATAAAATATATATATATATATCAAACTGCCCAAACTGCCAGTGTCCAGTGGAAAGCACATAAAGCACATTATACCTAAGCTAGTATTAACATTTTGTAACATTCAACCATGTACAATTATCATTTTTTTTTGCTTTTCTACTTTTGGAAACTCAGTGTTTTGTCCAGCTTTATTTGATAAGATTACTTCTGAAAGCAAATTATTTGATTAGAAATTATCTAGGTTCAGAACCGAGCGTTTTAAGTGATTTAATCCCATATGATATTGACAGAATGATTCAGTTATAAATTATTTAATCCAAGATTTTTGAAAAACTCTTTCAGAATCAGTATCTGCAGACAAATAGCTGTCAGGCTAAAATTATGGGGGAAAAACCTTATTTTGATTTCTTGAGACTCTTGGGTGATGAGAAGAAGATGATTTTTGCATCTGTCTTTGTATTGCACACAGTCAAGGAGAAACAAGGGTAATGCTTCTAGAGGCAAATGTAGAGGAATGAAGCTTTTCAGCCTTGATTATAAACCACGGGCATATTGCCGACTCCTTTGGTCAAATGAACAGCCTGCCTAGAAGAACTGTCAGGCTTGATACTCTTTCCTGTTTTGTCTCCTGCTGCTTCCATCTGACACAAAATTGCCTCTACCAAGCATATCAGAGCTCTTTGTATTTTCCCCGCTGAAGTGCAGCTATGTGAAAATAACAGACATTAGTCCTAAAGTACTTGATAGTCTCTTTTTATCAATATATGAAAATACCACCTGAATGGAGAGAGTCACAGTATAGTTGAACAACAAGGGCTCTAAGTGAGCAAAACGACACAGAAACCAAATGTACCCATATGTTATAAAGAGCTTAGCGGACATGTTGACTATTTTCCCTTCTTCTGTTCCCACAGGAAAAGAAAGAGTAGTATAAAGAATTGCCTTCCCTTCTCCACTGTGCACTCGGTCATAGTGGCAGGAAGAAAAACAAGGTGAGCTGCTCAAGGAACACTGCAGTGAACAGGCAAATAGTGGCCTCTGATTTTGTCTCAGCTACTTTTCTGCTGTTTTGATGTGCTCTCTCAAGGGTTCCATCAGCTGCTGAGTTTACTGCCTCAACATTACAATTCTCACAAGTGGCTTCCACGTATTTTATAGTTTTATTACACCTGCACTGTAAGCTATGAGAGTTTGGGAACCAAGTCAAGAGTTGTTATGACATCCCAACATGGCAGCAAAAAAAAATTAATAAAAAAAACACACCTCCCAAGGAGTAGGACAGACAAGTAGGCATTCAGAGATGTCCAAAGAGTGTGCAACATCCAGAGTAGATTTCAAACCCAGGAAAAATCCATCCTGCAAGATGGCGATACCAAAGACTTTGGGGTATGTCTGTATTACAATGGTTAATGCCAGTAATCCCAAGAAATTCAGGGGATTATACTCTCATCAGAACACTGTAAGCAATGGCAGGACTATAAGAGCTAGATTCTTTAGCTGAAGTAGCTCTCCTGTGATCCAGCTTGGGTGTGCACAATAATCACGCCCCAGAAGGAGTAAGGTTGGAAAATCCTCACTAGCTGGTAGGTCTCCACATTTTATTTTAATGTAAATAGATTAGGCATAGTTTTCTCATTTAGTCATGTCTCCATAGCTTCGTAGCTACATGGTTTCTTAAATCCTTTGCTCTTATCTTAATGACACTTGAGAGAAAGCTCATCTCTAGTTGAGTAGCTAATGCCAACGTTATTTCTATAGGAGTGGGCTTCAAACCAGGACACATGGATACTCTCACAGCATCCCAGCACATAGGGTTTTAAAAAGCTAGTGAGTTGCATGAACTGATACAGAGAAGAGCCCTCTTTTCATAGAATCATGATCATTATCAGCCAGGTACGCTTTCTGGTGTAGAGCAAGATAACAAGAGGGAGTCCAAACCTCAAAGATCCCAAAAAAGCTTTGACAATGACATCGTAGTGCTAGGTTGCACCCTGATATCTGAAGCTGCTTAACACAGAGTGATAAACCACAGCAGCTGCCTTCATACTGACAACTCTGGGCTATACAGGCAGCTGCTGGCCTTATTTAATCACTGTCCCGAACAATTCCTGTAGGGATGCACCTTCAGCATGCTTGCAGATGACTCCAAGCTGGGGGAATAGTCAAAATCCCGGAGGGCAAGTTATGAAATGTGTCTTAGGAGCCACTACAGTCTGGTGCCACTTCAGAGCAACTGCACTTACTGCAGCCTGTATTAGCCTCAAAGCTGTTTTAAATTATCTCCACCAGCAACTGCTCCCTTAGGACTACTTCTTCTGCTTTTGATAGAGAAATTCAAATGGAATTGGATCACAAAATACACATGTCATGTGTGGTACAGAGCCACTCACATACAACAGCATCAAATGAACATGATGCATGAAAAAAAGTCAAAGATGTTTAGGACATTGATGTCAAAACCATAAAGAAAAAAATACAGAAGCAAAATATGCAGTTCTAAATCAAAAATGCTGTTAAGACTCTTTGGAAAAAAATGCTTTTTGGACATGCCCAGTATGCTATAGTGTTTATCAGCAGTAACAAAACTTTATGTCACTCTACAAAAACACCACAAACCCTGAGAAAATGCTTAAGAGATGCACAGTAAGCCCCAGCAACTGGAGCCGTGTGTAAACAGTGTGGAAAACAACTGGAGTGTTGAATTTTACCTAAAAAGCTGTACAGGCTTGGTGTGCTGGGTCTGGCCAGGATGGAGTTAACTTTCTTCACAGCAGCCCTTTTGCTGCTGTCCTTCCACCCCATCCCGTCCCATCCATTGAGGGAGAAGCTGGGAGGGGACACAGCTGGAAACACAGACCTGAACTGGCCAAAGGGATACTTCACACCGTGTAACCCGGTGCTCAGCAAGAAAAACTGGGTTAGAGGAAGAAGGGGGGAGCTGAACTCCAGTGTGGCTGTTGCTTGGAGACTGGCTAACATTGCACTGCTTGTGAGAGGTGGTGACTTACTGCCTTTGCGTCACTTCATGTTGTTTTTCTTCTTTCCCCTCTTTCTTTTATTTATTAAACTGTCTTTTTCTCAACCCACAAGTTTTCTCGCATTTGCTCTTCCTTTCTCCCCTGTTCTGCTGGACAAAGGGGTGAGAGTGAGCAAGCAGCTGTGTGGGTGTTTACCTGCTGGCCAGGGTCAACCTACAACACTCAGCAGTGATGTTCTCAATAACAATTTTGTCTTTTCATCACCATTATTTGGCAGAGAATGTGCTTGGAAGGGCCTTGATCTGATAAGTAGGCTTGAAAGACAAATTATTGTTTCCAACAGATTCTACTACAGAATGTACAGTATTAAAATTATGTGAAGGGGAGGATTGGGACAGGATTTATGAATTAAGTGACCTCTTTTAGGAATGAGAAGGAATGAGGTTTCCTTCAGTGTACTCACAGTCACATGCTGCCTCTCAAAGCATGGAGACACCACAAATCAAAACCATCTACCAGTTATGCAAGACTCCCATGCCCTGGCTCACACTGAGCACCAAATTCAGCGATCAAAATGAACCCCTATGAAAGGAAAAATACAATCCAGGACATCACTTCTTCAGTCACAGCCCCTAGTCCTCCTCTGCCCCTTTCCAGTTCTAGTCAGAAGGCACAATGAACTGGGTAAAACCATTTTGAGAGTTTGAAACACCCATCATCAGAAGTTGCTATGCAAAAATAAGCTCGGTATTTGCCTCTACTTATGTTTAGAATATTTATTTATTTATTTATCTTTCCCTCTGATCTTACCTGTTTCAGTTTTAGGACTTTACATCTTGTTTTATCATTTATGGGCCTAGAAAAAAAAAAAAATCCTTATATATTTTTTCAGTAATATTACCAGAATTCAGAAATAGTATCAAGCTTCTTCTCTTTTTTATTTTTTTCCACTTAAGAATAGAGGAGTGGGATTCTTCTTATGTTGAGCCACTCACTGAACCTCAGTGGTTCTCCCACTGTATATTTAAAGCTTCTGTCCACCTTTCAGGTCTGAAACTGGATTGTGTGTTGCTCCAAGTTTACTTGTAAGCCTTTAAATATTTGTAGAAGGAAAGATCTTCAACTTGCAACACTGCACTGTGATCAGTTTTGGAGCAGCATAAACAGGTATAGCTGGTCAGATAACGCATTACAAATAGAAAACCCAGTAAATTTATTTTAATAATCCATTTGTGAGTTTTATATTTGGGTCAGATTCTACCGAATGCATTTCTTACAAGGCTTGAACTTACACTGCAAACTTCTACGGGTTCATAAACAGTTTATAACAGATACTATGGATATTTGATTTGTTATTGTGTCTGATATCTCATTTGATGGCAACATTTTCAAAAAATAAGCAATATTTTTATGCTGATTTCTATTTAGCCCCAAGTTTAGGATTAACAGCAAACAATCATTCAGTTAGCCTTTATCCAAAACCTATTGTTTTGCTTCAAATACAGCCAGAAACTGAAGATTAATCCAAATACTGTATTCTTTTTTACATGTCTGTCCCGCAGTAGTAAGCACTGTATAACTGGTCAGTCAATTTTCAAAATGAAACCTCTGTTGACTTAATCTAATGGTAACATGTTTTTAGTTATCTACCATTTGAATATTTGTTCTGTACAGTAAATTAACTCCAGGGGAAAATAAAAAATAATACTTAAAAAAAAAAAAAAAAACACATATATATAAAAATATACGCACACATGCCAATAGCTAAAATAAGTATTTGTCATATGTTTTATACCACTAATGTATTAATTTCAAAAGTGGAATACATGTAAGTGTTTCCTGATCTAAAACAAACTTTGTACCTGCCAGCAAGAAGATTAAGATCCAATTAAAAAGACCTAAATACATTGTAAAAGTAAGCTGCTTAGAGGAGATGTGGCATTTGCAGAAGCATATAACAATATCCGCTATGTCAGCTATGTCACCAGTGCAAAGCAGCTTTTAATTCAGAAATCATTTTAAACTGAAGGAGATGAGAATAAACCACACAAGAGCAATTCCTGCTTTCTGCATTACTGCACAGCTTCACTGTAGGTTGGCTGGGGCACACACGCACGAAAGCAGATGGGATGAGAAGCACATCTTTCTGTTTTCAGCAGAAAGCTTCACAGATGATCTGTAGATCAGCACTTGAAACAAGAGTTCCTTAAATTAAGCAACATCAGTTCTTAGTCAGAAATCCTTTACCATTTAGAGCAAGATGATTACTTAAAAGCAAGCTAAAAAAAAAAAAAAAAAAAATACATAGACAGTTATTAGTTCTGCTTTCTGACTTGCCTTATATAGTTATGCTGGAAGAAAAAAAGAAGCAGAACCAGCATAGTACAACTTGATAGGAGGTTTACGTGAGGCTATAGTGCCCCCCAATGTCCACATGTTATAGATAGGCTTGTTTTTCTTTACTGAGAAAACAAGCAAAACAGAAAACAAGCAAAACAAAAAAGCAGCAACTATGAAATGCTTATTAATAATCATTCCTATATGCCAAAACTCAGCTCAGAAATAAAATTAGAGTGTGATGAGTTTCAAAACTTAAATATTTCTTATTTCTTTTGCTTTGTCTTGAATTCCTTGTAAAATGGATATTAGCAAAGTTTGGGTAAATTCAGACAAGCTGTAAAAGTTCCTAAGTTGCTTGTTATTTTAGTTTCCCCACCTTTTGGGCCCATCTGGTTAGAGCCTCTCGTCTTCAGCATGTTGCATGTGCATGGGCTTTCCTGGGACACCATGAAAATCAAACCTCTTGCATGACAATCCAGTTCCATCCATTGAGCCTTGAATCTAGCCCGTGTTCAAAGGTCAAACCTTTTTCTTTTTTTTTTAAAAAAAAAAGGCAGCCATCCATTACTATAAAGAATTTGTATTGGAAAAGTCTACCAGGAGATCATTAATGACAGTCACTGTTAAATGTGTACACCTCATTTTTATTTTGAATTTTGCTCTCATCCTTATAGGAGAGGAATATTAGATGACTATGTATAAACTTAAAAAAATAAATAAAAGTCCTCCACTAAGAATACTTTTGTGGTGCAAGTAAATTGAAGTCTCTAAATAAATCTAAGTAACGGATTACTTATACCACTTTACAGAGTATGCTATTCGTACTACACACAATAAATCATACTTTAATTTACACAAGTGTCCAGATCACATAAAGTTGTCTTGTGCTAAGAGCTGTATCTCTGCAGTGGAACATTGTGATGAAGTTTTTCTGATAGTGCTTCCTTCACGCTTACCAGTCCTTTCTACAGCTAAGGATTTAGGTTATCTTATTTTCACCACAGATTCATAACTGAACCTTATGTCCACCTAACAAATAAACAAGCTCCTTTCATAGTCCCTCAAGTTCCACAATACACTTAGTATTTCTTAGTCAAGCATATCCTGTTTTCTTTTTTTCTTTTAAAGAATCATTTATAAAAGCCTTGGATGTACCACCTTTCAGACATTTCTGATGGAGGAGAAAGCAATCAGGCCTTTTAAAGCACTTACGCAGCCTGCTGATTTTTAACTTTTAATATCTGATACTGTATTCAGTGTTTGTTTGTAGCTCTCACATGAAGACAATCTGAAGGTTTAAATTCTCAAAATACATTTTATGAAGTTTTCTGTGACAGCGTGCTTAAGACGGTTGTGTATTTATAATAGCTAATTTATTCTAAGTATAGACGTGCACATGCTATAAATGCTAAAAGAAAACCCTCTTGCAGTACTCCATTTGTTTGTGGCAATTGTTTACTTAGTGACTATGCAAGCAGGCAAATAACAAACCTAGCAGCCTTTTCTTAGGAAACAATATATGAAAATGTTGGACTTCTTGTAAACACAGACACACACCATGCCACGCACAGACACTTTAGAAGATGATTACAAAAAGATTAACTACAGATGTAATAAAGGCTGGCTCTTTCAAAGCATGCTTGCAGTAAAGTGCAGTGGAGCTATATCTCGTTATCTGCTTTTTCATGCTGTCCAGGCCTAACTGCTTAGTCAGTATATGTTCAGCAAGCTGTTGAAAAAGAAAAATTAATTTCTTAGTATAGATATTTGAGTGTTGCTTGGCTTTTTTTAGTTCACATAAAAATCAAAGTTTGGATGGTCTTTGAAGTGCTTGGGATATTTTCTAATGAAAAAAAAAAAGTTTGGATTGCTGTCAGAAATTCATCGCAAGTACATGTCATACTAATATTGCAAGTGTTATTTTTAAAACATTCTACCGATGTTGAAAGCACAAGAAGTCTGCATAATCCCTGCACATCTCATTAGCACTGAGTCATACGAAGGATACATAATGATTTGGCAGCATATTGCCAGATGGTTTGCTATCAGATCAAGGAGTAATAACTCAGCTTCTTTTTCTCCATTACAACCCCCTCCCCCCAAATTTTCATTTACATCCATTTTCATTTTCTCTGTTTAAAAATAAGATCCGGTTTCTTTGATTTGATATACACAAACCAGTCAAAATCACTTTTTTTTTTTTTTTAATCCACTCTGCCTCTTTGCAATCTTTTTACGTTTACAAATGTATTTATTTTATTAATTGCACTTAGGCACCAGACAGTTTATGCAATCAAATTCTGTATTTATTTAAAAACTGTACAACTCTTCTCTCTTTCCAATTAGTGATGTGTAGCTGGTCACCTACATGAAATTTGTTTTGCACCATAATCGGATTGTCTTTTCTCTTGCTCAAAACACTTCTTGTGTCCAAGCAACAAGGAAAAAAAAAAAATTATGAGGGAATTGCAAACAGATAATCACTCAAATTCTTTATTTAGATTCACGAATACTTAAGGCTTAGTATTATTTGGTGCTTCTGAACACCTTTTAACATTATTATTTGTTTTAATTTTAAGTCATTCATGGTACACTTACCATACTGTGAGAAGTTTATTAAGTACAAAGCAAATAGTTTTAGTGTTCCTTTTCCTGAAGTCTTCACATTTTCCAGTAGGACAATCCAGCTGATTAAGTGAAGGCATTAAAACATCTGTATAGGTAAGTGATTAAGACTGCAGTGTTTACAATAACCTCGGCACTATAACTTTTAACTTACCTTCTCCAACATTGCATTATTTAGTTTCATTGTTTGTTTTGAAATCCCAAGAATGCTTAACCAATGTGAGACAGTAATGGTAGTTTCCCAGCAATCAAAGCAAACACTTATAATACTTAATTTTTGAGTAACTCATGCTAACCTCAAAAGCAACGCCTGCTCCATTTTAATCCATGTTTTATAAGCACACTGCTTAGATCTGTTATTCAGTGTGAAAATTAAGTGTGGAAAAAAAAAAAGAAAAAAAAAAAGAGATCACAGAAAAAAGGACACCCTTGTACTCAGATTAAAAAGCCATTCTTGTGTTAAGAATCTTATTCAGAGTGTCAGGAAAATAAAGTGTTTCCCCCCTTGGTTACAATGGGATTTGGATCCATGCTATGCTGGGTGTTAAAGTATGCTGAGACATGGACAGAGCCAGGAAGAGTCACGTTAGAGTTTGCAAACTGCTGAGACTTACCAAGAGGCATGCAAAATCTATGAAGAATGCTTACCTTACCCAAGAGACTACTTTTTAATTTATTTATTTATTTTTATTTATTTTTTTAAAGTGGATTTTCCCCACACTAGGGATGCTCTTAACCACGCAGCTCAGATATCAACCTTGGGAAAGCAGTGCCCACTGCTTGCTGTGCTTCAAACAGCTTACATGACCACCTTGGCACATATCCTCTTCGTTCTTTCTTTCCTTCTCCAGGCTAAGTATGTGGATCAAAGTATTAACAAGGATAATGCTATAAACCCTTATCATTAATGCTTCCTATACAGAAAAGACAAAAGGCCAAATGAAAACACTTAGTTATTTGCAAGCATAATTTGACTTATCGCTTCATATAGCTGAACAAACATTTGGCATTTCATAGTATATGTGGATGTAGAAATGTATATGCCTGCAAATCCCCATGGCATTTTACTTATTACTGTCATCTGTTTCACTCACGTTGCAAAGTGTTTTTGTATATCAAAATAAACATAATACAGTGTTAACATAGTGACATGAAAATCAGTGTCAAAAAAATAAAATAAAATAACCGTAGTGCAGCATTGTATAGCAAGGAACTACTGGAGGCATGCTGCAAATTTATTCATAGTTCTGGAGAACCATGATTTGATAGGAACATCTGTCTGTCTTTGGGATAAGCAATGATCTTAAATACCCTTTACCCTTTGAAACTTAGTTTCATACCCAAGACCAAAAGAACCCTAATCTTGCCAGGTTTGCATTAAAGGCCTTCTCAAATGAGGAGAGGCAGAAAATATGAGGAACCTCAGACTGACCAGCAAGTTCATTGGGTACTATCATAGGAGCCAACTGCTTACAGTTACGGAATGCCAGCTGCAGTGAAGCTGGGACAGGCAGCCTCCAAATAGATCAGAATGATACAGCATGGGCTGGAAAGTGAGTACACACATGAAACCCCCAAATAAATGATACAGAGGTCTATACAATTTTAATGCAATGTATAGATGTTGCCTGCCTGTGCTGGGGTGGGCCTTCCTGTTTTCTGTTTAAAATAAAACACGAAGATTACGTACAGGAGGTCTGCTGGGACAGTAGAGGCAGCATTCTTTGTGCATCTCAATATCTGGGCCCCTGAAACACAGCAGAAATCCTCAGAACCCAGTAGATTCCTATGTTGTGTTCTGTGATACTTTGGCCTTCCACCAGGTCTTTAGCTAGTCTTCTTTAGTTCACCTGGGTCATGTTTTACTATGGTAATATTCACTGTGTATACACTAATGTCATTCCGACTCTACCCCACAAGACAGTTTACAAACATTAGGTTTGGTGTAAGAGATGAGATCACCCTTGTCCCAGTTTCAAATTCAGTTTCTCAACACACATTAATGCCTCTAGTTCTGGTACAGGCCACAACATAGAACATCCAGTACCAAATAAAAACAATTCCTTAAAGGCCTGATCAACTACTATTTTAAAGCATTGCTTGGGCTGATGAAGACCAGATTGCTCTTTTTTTTTTTTTTTTTTTTTTTCCAAGTCAGAGTGTGGACATAATTAAAGGTTCCTTTAACTGCCACAGACAGCAGGAGCACCTACGTAGCTCCACATGCTAACTAAGAAGCAAAGGAAAATTCACAACATATACCACGGTCACTGAACCATCTCCTTATTTACCATAAGCTAAGCACCTAAGTAGATAAGATGAGTGTTGCTCAGTCTACCCAAATATTCTAACTGTGCACGGCAACTTTAAAAAGTTGAAAAACATTGGTTAACCATTGTATATCCTGGTAATGAGCTGTGGTGGGACAAAAGAAGGGAAGGGCAGCACACCAGTTATTCTCTAAACTCACAAGCATTGCAACAAAAGTAATCCCCAGAGGAAGTTAGTTACAGTGTTCTCCCCCAACCCAAGACATTTAAGCTGTCCTTATGTGACCCTTACGTGTCCTTATGTGACCCATAGTATCTCTATTCAGAAAGGAGAGACACACACAATCTCCATATCGTCAGAAGAAAGTTCCAGGAGTTTTGAGTTTTTGTTTGTTTGTTTGTTTTTTCTTCCTAGATTGTATAAAAAGTGTATTACCTTGTCTCTAAAACATTTGGTAACTCACATCTGTAATGATTCCAGTGCTGCTGGCTGTATATACAGTGTCACAGACTAGCCAGACAGACCCAAATCTCACCATCAGGCCTAAGCAGCATTTCAACTTTAGCCAATCAATGTCACATCATTTCTTGATAGCTCTTTGATCTGATATTCGTTGGCTTCCGCCAGCAATGAAAACCACAGGGTTGTTATTCGTGGTACAACAGCCCCAGGCCAAGAAAAACTCTGCTCCTCTGCTGGGATCCCAGGTCCGTGAAGCTGCAGCCTAGCGACTGCACTGCACAACACCGTACCAAACCATCGGATAGATGGTGCCAGCAGAGTAACTTCCAAATTCACTGTTTGAGCTTAACATTTTTCTCCCTTTAGAGACCAGCTGCAAATCTGGGCAAACAGTCAAGTTTTCCGTATTTCTATTCAAGGATAAACAATTTACAGCAAAGGATGAAAAAGCAAAAGGAATGTTTGGTATCTGCTTTTATCATCTATGCTGACACTGAAACTAGCAGTTACACTGTATGTTTATCACATACACAACAGGATTTTCTAAACAACCACTGAAAATATGAGGCACGCAGCTTGTTGTTAGATAGGGCTAAGGCTGACGTACAGATGAGCTGGTAATAAAGAGACTGGATTTTCACCTTTATGCTCTATAGAAGTACTATGCAGGGTTCAAGGATAGTACTGATGCAAGGAATTAATACATTTGTAAAGAAGACAGAAGCGTTTTGAGCATATCCGCATCACCCAGGAAAAAACGGGATATTTAAACACCTTAAATAATTTGAAGAAATTGACCTCCTTGTTGAAAATTGGAAGTGCGGTATCAGGAACATTTACTGTGTCAAGCAGGGATGGAAAACCTCATCAACAGGCACACAGGCCTTAACGTTTGGCTATTTAAGTTATAAATTACATCCTCAGCTACAGCCACAGAACAGTCTCAGTGGATTTTCAGCTATCTGCCTCCTCTAAAATAAGCAAGCATTATTTTAGGGCACCAATTCCTTCCCATATATACTCAAGGGTGAAGATCCGACAGAGAACTGAATGTTAAATCTGTTGTGAAGCGAAGCTTTAGAGGTAGTTTTGTATAGCATGGTGTGTAGAAAAGGAGTAGGGGCAAAATGCTGGTATTTTGGGAGGTGTGGGGAGCTGGGGGTCGGCCTCTTCGCATAGATAACTGGTGATAGGACTAGAGGGAATGGCCTCAAGTTGTGCCAGGGGAGGTTCAGGTTGGCAATGAGGAGACATTTCTGCTCAGAAAGAGCAGTCAGGCACTGGGACGGGTTGCCCAGGGAGGTGGTGGAGTCACCGTCCCTGGGGGTGTTCAAGGAGAGGTTGGACGTGGTGCTTGGGGACATGGCTCAGTGGGTGAC
Source organism: Aythya fuligula (assembly GCF_009819795.1). Taxonomy (NCBI): domain Eukaryota; kingdom Metazoa; phylum Chordata; class Aves; order Anseriformes; family Anatidae; genus Aythya; species Aythya fuligula. Next base: position 184,402,808 of record NC_045559.1, read on the forward strand.
AGGGGTGGTAGGGGATGGTTGGACCAGGTGATCTCGGAGGGCTTTCCTAACCCTAATGTTTCTGTGATTCCACACAGGGACACCCGGGGCCACGAACCCCACGGATCAGGCAGGATCCCCGCCCCCGCCCCCACCCTCGGCCCGGCCGTTACCGGCCCGCCCCGCGCGCGCTCCCCGCCCCGCAACCTCTCCCCCCCCAGCCCCTCCCCTTCCCGCCTGACCCCGCCCCCTCCCCCCTCCGAGCCGGCGGCGTCCGCGGTCTCCATGGCAACCGCTGACGTCACGGCTCCCCCGGTGGCGCCGATTGGCGGGCAGCGTTCGAGAAGGCGGCCGAAGGCGGAAGCGGAAGCCGCACGTGGAGCCGGCGAGCGGCCGCCGCAGCTTCTGGAAACTTCGCCGCGTTGTGGTATTTAAAGCGGCGCCGCCGCCCGCCCGCCTCCCGCCCTCCGCGCCCGCGCAGCGCCCGCACCGCGCCTCGGCCATGGCCGTGGTGGGCTTCGACCTGGGCTTCCAGAGCTGCTACATCGCCGTGGCGCGGGCCGGCGGCATCGAGACGGTGGCCAACGAGTTCAGCGACCGCTGCACGCCGTGAGTACGGGGGGGGGGGGGGGGGGTGGCGGACATGGGGGGCGCGGTGCGGGGCCCCCCTCACGGCTGGAAGGTGCTGGAAGCTTCCAGGGGGTGCTGCCGGGCCGGCTGTGCCGCGAACGGGGCAGCTTGTCCCTCCTCTCCTGCCTTCCCTCCCCTGGTTTAATAAATCCCCACCGAAATCAGGGTGATTTAAGGTAAAAGCCGCCCCAGCAGGTCCGGGGGCCGAGTTAAGCCGCCTCTTGTTCTTTGCAGCTCCGTGGTTTCCTTCGGGTCCAAGAACAGAGCGATCGGCGTCTCGGCTAAAAACCAGGTAGGTCCCTTCCAGGCGCTCACAACTCTAAAACAGCCGCAGTAAGCTGCTCAAGTACTTCTGGGTGTAAAGAGTCCCTGCCCGGTACTTAAAATCAAGTAACTTAATTTTCATTGTCAGATCCTGCCCTCTGTGCCGTGCTTCCCTCAGAGAAATGCAGGGAGGCTTTGCTAGAACTTCACTGCTTTCTCTTTCATTAATAGTAATATTTTTCAACCGATCACACTCTTTCTGACAGCTTGAGCATCATATTTCTGTTCTTAATGCCTGTATGTACCGTTTTCCTTGCATTTACGGTAAAACCTTTGAATTGCTGCATAGAGCTCCTTAAAATTATACGGAACAGGAAAGTGTTGCCGAAGGTTCCTAAAGTAATTAAGGTACCTTACTGCCTTTGCTTCCACTGAAAGGTGAATGCCTGTGTGGTTTTTTGAAAATATAAATCATCAAGTTTTATTGCTTAAGCTGCTCTGAATGGGTTCTGAAGAAATACTGAATGCTTTCTTCATGGAAGTCATATTTTCATGTTAAAGGGAGAGCTAAATTCTCTCATGACTCAGAGTAACTAAATGTAGTGGTTAAATAAATCCTCAGGTATTGTCAAGCCCTGAACTGGAGGCTTGTTGCATAACTACTGCTGGTAGAGACCAAGCTTGCAGCCTCTGCTGGCCTGTGCAGATCTCTCCTGTAGTAGAAGGACTGCAGTGGGTTTCCATGGAGAGAACACTAAAGGAGACTTTTTTCCCCTGTAATATCTCACTTCTTAATTTTGAATGGCCAATGAAATGTGAATGGCTTAAATGTTTGCATCTGTGCATACGCTTCCAGTTACAGGTTAATGTTTGGAATAAAATAGTGAATATGTAACTGTTTTTTCTTTAGATAAACTTGATTTTAGCAGTGCTTTTGCTTATTTGACTGTGATTCCACTGATTAGAAACTTAACAATTCACTTGCATGCAAAAATGAGTTGTTACTCAAAACAGCAAGTGATGTAAATCTTATGTAGATGCTCTTGGGAGTGTTTCAGTGCTCTGTTAAGTGCAGCTGAAGAGTTGAAGTAAGCTGAAAGTGAAGTAGATTCTGTCTCTAAAACTGCTTTTAAAGGAATGCGCTCCCAGTGATGAATGCCTGTGAGTTCAGTTGCCTTCAGACTAACCTTTAATGTATATTAATATGTTTTCTTTGTGCTTGGTGAGCATCTATTTTTCTTGCTGTAAGTGTTCAGTCTGGCAGGTATATTGTTTCTTTTGTAAAAGTGGGAGTTCCTTCACATGAGCAACTGAGAGCTACATCTGTGTCTTTGAGTGTACTAGCTACTAAAATCAAGGAGTAAGGCGGTCCCTTTCCTTCTGTTTCCTATTTAAAAAAAAAGTTGTTGACAAGTGACTTCAACAGTGTGACTATATGAGAGCTTATAATACTCAGAGGTGATCTTTTTCCAACTTGAGGAGCTGTTGTTGGAATGTATTCTCTGAGAACTGTTTTACTCTTAAATAAGTCAGATAGCACTGCAGATGAGAGCAGTATCTTAGTTAACAGACCATAATTCTCTTTCTTAATTGTGACTAAGCAGGAAGATATTGAAACATGCTACAGATCTAATGGCATACAATTACTCTAAAAATATCTAAAGATCGTTCTCTTGGAAAAGGCTGTGAGTGTAATTCTAAATTAGGCTGTAAAAGCCATCAGAGTGTTTGTGCTTCTCTGCCCACTACATAAAAATTATTTTTGCTTGCATGTTCTTCAACAATACAGCTATGAATTACGTAGCATTCAAGTACGCTGGGGTTATGGCTATACAAATAAATGAGGCCATGCCAGGAAATGGTCTTGGACACAGCAACTTAAATATTCTATTGCATTACGGTATTGGAATAGTTTCTGGCAGGATTTCAGCCTGTACAAACTAGTGTTCCTCCCAGTAATTGTTGATTACTGTTGGGTGATTAGAATAAGCCAGGGACAGTTTGCAGGAGGAAATTTGGGTGTGACAAATTTCCCCACCCACAGCTTTTTGAAGGTTTGTCTTTAATAGTACAGATATGGCTGGATTCTTTGTTAGGGAGCTGCTCTGTTGGAGAACTCTTGTAGTTTCATAGCTTTCTAGTATGAGATGTAGCTTGAATTCTTTAATTCCATGATGGATTTTTTTTATGCAATGGGAAATTGATACTTTGAAGGTAGTGAAAGCTAGAAAAATGTTCATCATTTGACTCACTGTTATGTAGTCCATTGGTGCCTGCCTAAGGCTATTCTAGAGAAGAACATGCTTTTAGTTTCTCTCCAAAAGAATGGGTTTCATTCTACTTTGAGATCTGTGCTGTATCTCTTTTAGGACAGTCTAGCTGTCTGCTTTCTGTTCTGCATTGTATTCCTGATAAAGAATGTTTCTCTTGGTCAGTTGGTTCTGTGGGCAGCTCATGCTGTAGTTCAGTGTGTACTTTAAACTGACATTGGGACCAAAATAGTGTCTCATGCTTCTCACTGTGTCTATGAACAGTGTCCTTTTATGGTCTGCTGTAAGAATTTAAGGGACTGCTAGGTGAATGTGAATGGGGAGCTCACCTGGTTTAAGAAGAGCTGAAGGAAAAAAAAAGCGTTGAAATGAATGAGGAGGCTGATTGTCTTGAAGCTAATAATGGAATGAATAGTTCTGTGTGCTTAATGTGATGGCAATTTGTGACTAGCTGGAGGTGAGCTGGCTGGTGTTGGAGTACCAGTTCACAGATGTGGCAGATGCTTGGGAACTGGCTCTTCTTCATTTATTTGAACTGCATCTAAAGTAGATGACTAAAGAATGGGCACTATAAAATCATATTACTGCTCACCTTATTGTTTTGAGGTTTTAGAGATACTTTTATGATATTTATAGTAAATAATATATGATGGTCTGTAAGCATGTAGCCCTCTGAGTCAGATTTCTGTAGTAATGAGTTAGTGTAAGTTAGTATTAAGTACCAGATACTAATTACAGGTTCTATAGAAACTGATGTGGTAAGTGAAATTTTCTTAAAATGTGTGATGCTGGGGGGTATATAGAGCAGCACTGAATGTTGCAGGCTGATGAAGAAGAGATTTCTGAATGTCCTGTGTTTTCTTGCAGCAAATCACTCATGCCCACAACACAGTATCTAACTTCAAGAGGTTCCATGGCCGCGCATTTAATGATCCTTTTGTTCAAAAGGAAAAAGAGAAGTTGAGTTATGATCTAGTTCCTATGAAGAATGGTGGAGTTGGAGTAAAGGTATGTTTGTGGTATAACTCTTCTTGGTTTTACATCTACATGGGAAAGTTTACATTTCAATGCCTAGTCAGCAAAATGCAAGCTTCCTTTCATTACCCTAAAGGTTTTCTTTAACCTTTCTCTTGAAGAGGAGCTCTTGTATGAATAGCCAGCTTGATCTTTAAGTAGTGCATGTTAAGTATCAAATTAAGATTCATTTGCAAGTAATTGCTGAAATACGAGCTTCCCTGTTGGCAAATTGTACATCCAGCTCAAACGTTACAGTGGAGGAACTGCTAAGATAATTACAAGGTTGTATGGCTTTACTTTGAAGTATTAACCTTTCTGTCACTCCTGTGTGGAATGCACTGCTACAGTCTAATTACATGGTTACATATTCCTTATAAAGTAGTGTGAAACTTGATTTAGAATTGTTATAAGTGAGTGATTTCCTTTAGGACTGTTTGGTATCCTGTAAGTTACTTGACTTGTAACTGGCCAGTTACAACTCAGTCTGGGTCTGAGTCTTGCTTATGCTACAAGTTCAGTGGTAAAATGTCAGCTTTTCATAGGATAGGTGCAATCAGCATTAGATTCATGTACAAAAGTGTACAAAAATAACAAAGCCTTGTAACTTCACATGTAATACTGCTTCACTAATGAAGACCCTGGCTTACTTAAGGCTGTGCATTTTGTTTGCTGCTTTTCTTTATACCTTGAACTAATGCCTCAAAACTTGAGCATAGAATCAGGCCTTGGTAATGAACAGATTGCATAAGAGATCATGCTTTAAAAGAAATGTAAGGAAGGAGAGTTGAGCTTTTTGAAAAGAGGAGGTACCTTTTCTTATATTGATTGTGACTTGTGATGTTAATGTGCATTGCAGACAGAAATTAATGTTTTCCTTTAAAGTGCATGTAGGAGTCTTTTATGTAAGTGGAAGTGTAGTGTAGTAAGAGAACAGTGCTACTTGGTATCTCTTCTTTTTTCCTCAGTCTTTGCAGAGCAAATCAGTAGCTTTTTTTTGCCTTTTTTTTCACTCTAACTGCAAAAAATAAGTTTTAAGAACTGATTCAGTCTGTCTTACTTGGTAAGACTGGGATGTTTCTCTGCTAAAAGTGAAATGCTTTGTTTTTTTTCCCATTGGAATGATGTGGATGAAAGGCAAGTACTGCTTTCAAGAATCAGTTGTTACGTGCTCCCTCACCCAATCATTGGCATTATTACCCAGGAGACTGATTCAGTAATATTTTTGTACTGTTCCCTTACCAAGAAATTAAACTTTTTGCTGAGCTTCATCTTAAGTTTTTAGTTGATTCATGTGAACTGTTGAGGAGCTTCTAACAGAAGAGCTGCACAAGTCTTGAGCAGACATATACAAGTGTCAGGAGGAAAGAGCAGGTAGTTTGGGACTTTTCTGTAGTTGATAGCTTTAAAAATAAATAAAAATTAATGACTTTACTGTCTGGCATGACATGTGACCCAGCCTTATTTGTTCTAGGCTCAATCACTTCTAAAATCACTATAAACTCAAGTTAATTTCTTCATCTGTAATATTGATGCTGTTTTCAGTGTTTTAAATCTGAAAATGTAATTATTGCTTCTGTAGACATCTAACTGGTAAATTGTAAATTGCAGTTCTATAATAAACTAATTAAGCATGTCAAGGTTAAATTATTAGTCAGCCTAGCAAAATTAATTTTTCTTCCCATTGAAATGATGGTATTACTTTCCCTATTTCTTCTATTCAGGTCATGTACATGGATGAGGAGCATATCTTCAGTGTGGAGCAGATTTCAGCTATGTTGTTGACTAAATTGAAGGAGACTGCGGAGAGTAACCTGAAAAAGCCAGTAACAGACTGTGTTATTTCTGTAAGCAATTGTAGTGTGCAGGAACATCATGTCTTTTAAACTTCCACTATTGAGGACATTTTGTTTCTATTCATGTATACTGAAAAAGAACACCAGATAAGTGCTTACAAAGGGATTAATCCTAACTAGCTTTAGAGCTTCTGACTTAAAGAAGTCCCAGGGCTACTTCCATATTCCAGTCCCTGAGCCAGTTCATGAACTCATTCCCTTAGGAAATGTGTGAATTTTGGGACAAAGAATGCCCCTGATCCAGTTGTTTACCCTTCTGCAACTTCATTCCATGACTAAGCACACTCAAAGATACCTTTATTTATCAAAGTTTACCCTCTGGCAGATGAAATTAATTAACTTTGTTTTTTCAATGTGACTGTACAAGAGAACTATCTCAGATCAAGAACAGTCATTCCATTCTAAAGTATAAAATACCATCTGCCTCTGTGTTCACTGATTGAACAAATCTGTCTCCTGTTGTATCTATAAGTATTTGAGTCTGTTGAGAAGAGTTTGTCTACTTGATATCTGAGACATCACAGGTCACTGTCCAAAGCTGATGAGAGAGATCTGTAGCAAATTATCAATGTACTCCTTCAGAATCTTACCACTTGTCTGAAGTCATTTTGGCCAAAGCAGTTTCTCTGTATCACTTAATTGGCAGATTCTGTCTCTATCTCCATAACACCTTGTTTTATATTTTGCACCAGTATTTATGGTCCCTGGTATTTGTATATAAATAATTCAATTGCTTCTTGCTCATGTATGCTCATTTAAAATAGTGGATGTTTGTTTAATTTAATCTCAGCTTGACTGAGTAGAGTACTTAAAATCTTGGTTCAGCAAACTAGTTACATGTTTAAAACTTGCAGTGAGCCCCATTCTTGAAGATGAGGAATAGATACAATTTCTATGAATGCTTTCAGATTAACAGTCTGTCTCATTTTCTGGTATTACTAACTTCTCATTCTCACCTGCTTTCTTCAGGTTCCATCATTTTTCACAGATGCTGAAAGGAGGTCTGTTCTGGATGCAGCCCAGATTGTTGGATTAAACTGTCTTAGATTAATGAATGATATGACAGCTGGTAAGTACAGAAGACAGCAGTTTCTTCAAAGTGTGCCTATGGCAGCAGGTGTATGTAGTTACTCCAGGAAACAGTGCTGGCTTTAAAAATTGGACATGCAACAAACATTCTAAACACCTGTTTCTCTTCTCTTTATTTTGCATCTTCCGTATTAATGTCTTGTGTGAAGGGGTAGAAGAGAGAAAGCTTTAGTGGTGGTTATGTCCCTGAGGATGTACTTAGGAGTTGCTGCATGTGCTTGGACTACTTGTCAAATTAGTTTAGCATCTGTATTTCCTGGAAGAAAACCTACAATGCCTAGTTGTGGGTTCTAGGCACTCTTAAAAGAAATTCATTGATTAATTGTTAATACTTTTTAACTTCCAAAGTATTTGTTGGTATAATTGTGGTTTTAAAACAAAAATTGGGAATTGATTTCCTCCTGCTAATGTGTTAAGGACTCTAAAAATGCATTGGCATAACCAAGAGCTTGTCTGGTGTTTTCTTAAAACAAATGTTCTTATTCTAAGTTTTCCTACATTCCCTGTTTGCATCTGGGGTCTACTTCTTAAATATTGTAATGATTAGCACTTGTTTCCTGATTAGTACTACTTTCCTCCAGCACTTTGATAATCCTTAGCCCTCCTCTGGACTTGCTCTAAAACTCCATTTCCTCCTCATGCTGGGGGCCCCGGAGCTGAACACAGGGCTCCTGGTGGGGTCTCACAAGAGCAGAGAGGGAGAGTCACCTCTTGCCATGCTGGCCACGCTGCTTTTGATGCAGCCCAGGATATGGTAGGTCTCTGGGCTACAAGTGCACATCGCTGACTCACGTGGAGCTGCTCATCAACCAATACCACCAAGTCCTTCTCTTCAGGGCTGCTTGCAGTCCACCCAGCTGTATTGGCACTTGGGCTTGTTGAACCTCATGAGGTTCTCACAGGCCCACCTCTCAGACCTGTCCAGGTCCTTCTGGATGGTGTCCTTTCCCTCTAGAGTATTGACTGTACCACCCAGCTTGGTGTCACCAGTGAACCTGCAGAGGGTGCAGTTGATCCCACTGTCTGTATTGCCAGTGAAGATGTAAATGGTGCTGGTCCCAATACTGACCCTTGAGGAACACCACTCATCAGTGTTCTCCACTTGGACACTGAGCTGTTGACCAGAACACTGAATGTGACCATCCAGCTGATTCCATTCTTAGTGGTCCATCCATCAAATCCATGTCTCTCCAATTTAGAGACAAGGATATCATGCAGGGCAGTGTCAAATGCTTTGCACAGTTCTGGGTAGATAATGTCAGCTGCTCTTCCTCTAAGGAAGATAATTTTAAGGGTGTAAGTAATTTTTGACAGAAATTGATGGAATGGTATCTTAAAGTTTTTCTGTAATAATTTTCAGATGAGTATCTGGTAAAGCATAAGATTCCGAATAAACATAGATGCTTGGTCAGTATGACTCTTATGTTGAATGCAATGTATTTGCACCTAATGAAGAGCAAATCCGACAGTATCATTATAGAAGCCGTATGTGCCTGTTTCCATCATCTAGTCTTAGCTTAATTCTTTATATAGCAAAGAGTGCTCTAGGAAATGTGATAATGTGAATTCTTGAGCTGGGTAAGTGGGGAGCCCACATCAGGTATACTTTTTAGTAAGGATCCTTAGAAGCTTTGCCACTGGAATGAGCAATTCACAAAAATGTAGATCTTTCATCTTAGTACCAGCAGCTTTCCTTTATTGTACAACAAAGCATTTCTCATTTTCTTCTCCTTACCTAGTAAGGCTACTGAGTACTGTCCAGCACTTTCTAATTTTAAGTGTTACAGTCTTTGATAATATCTGTGGGGGGTGGGGTCCTTAGTTATAGTAGAGCAGAAAATAAAAAACTTTGTATTTTCTAAAGAGACAAATTCTGTGATTTTCTTCATAAGACTTGACTTGGGAACAAAGGTAACTTGTTCAGCATGCTCAAAAAAATACAAACACTGTGTTGGTCTTGTTCATTCACATTTCAATCAAATCTAGATCTCAAGGATATAGCACTTGGATGTATTCCATGCAATATAGTTGGGGTTTAGTTAAGCACCTGTTCATGACCTGGCTGTGGGAGGGATTGATTGGGGGGGGGGCTAGAATTTATAGACTCCCAAGGAATCTACACAGATGAGAATGAGTGTACAAAGTGCAGGGCAACTTTATTGGACACCAGAATCCATAAGTCTCAAGCCACTGATCAATGGGAAATGAGGCTGAACTTGTTCCAAATAGTCACATCAAAACCAGTAGATCCAGATTAAGGAAGTTAGTGAGCCAGTGTCCCTTCCTCCTTACATGAGAAGGTGTCAGTGTGGTAATAAAGCATTGTTCCTCAGAGTATGTGTTCTCTGCCTTCCTAACCACCTTCGCTAATGTTCTAATTCTCTTGCCTGATAATCTGGCTAGGAGCCTGGCCTATTATCTTCAGTTTGGGGTTTCTTCTGGCTAGAAAATGTGAGAATGTGCATTTACATATGCCAAAATCTGAGCCTTTCCTACATAACTGTGTAGGTGAAACTCTCTAGGCCTTTATTTTTCTTTAATTACTGCATCAGCCTCCCGCCTCACTGTGACACTGCTATATATCCAAAATGCTGCAGCAAAACTGTTACTGTTCTGTCCTTTGACTGTATCACCCTGTGTTTATATGCCACACTGGCTTCTGTTCCACACTTCCGCAGCACTTCACAACTTTTGCCTGCCTGATGCTCTGTGTAGACTGAGATTGTTCCCTTTTGCAGCCTCTCCTGACCATTCATAGCATTCCAAGTCATGACCTTCATGCCTGGGAGATGCTTTTTAAATTCAAAACTGGGTTTTTCTTATTAAAGCACTCTGCATCTTTGATTACTATGAGACACTAAAAACTGAGCTGTTAGTAAACAGATCAAAGGAGATTAACCCTTCAAACAGGCTCATGGATTCTTAGTTTTGCATGCTTAAACATTTAGGGACAGAGCATACATGTGACTGAGGAAGGACTTGCTTCTTGGGTCCTACAGCATCCATGTTAATGGAGTAAAGCTTTCATGTAGGAAAGACCTTGCATAGGTGAATGTCTTTCCTGGCTGCTCTTCATTCTGTAGCTTAATGTTTGCAGGGATGTGATGGCATTCAATTGTAGACTAACCAGAGGTTACATTGATATCTCTTTTTTTTTTTTTTCAGTGGCTCTGAATTATGGAATTTATAAACAAGACCTTCCAGCACCTGAAGAGAAGCCACGAATAGTTGTGTTTGTTGATATGGGACATTCTGCGTTTCAAGTATCAGCCTGTGCATTCAACAAGAGTAAACTAAAGGTAGTAAGATTAAATGAAGATGAAAGACTTCTGAGACAGTAGAATCAGCTGTATAAACCTGTTTTTAAAATTCTGAAATAATTCTTGCATTTGAGGTGCAAAGAAGATTTTATCAGTATTCTTCATTAGGATGACTTTAAATGGAGGCTGTAAATTGCTCTGTAATACACCGATGTGAGATACGTAGTGTAATTACTACCTCTTAAACTAAGTGGATGGATTAAAATTGTGAGTACTTAGGATTGTCACCTCCTGAGGTTTACTTCCCCTGTAAAATTGAAAAGCAACTTTTTACAGATGTGGTTATATAAATACTTAAGCCAAACACAGGCTGACTTGCCCCTCACCTTTTTCAAAACAAATGCTTGCTGTTATTGAAAGACTACCGTTTTGGTTTCTGTTGAGTGTTAAACTAATTGTGTCCTTTAAACCAGGTACTTGGCACAGCGTTTGACCCTTTCCTAGGTGGAAGGAACTTTGATGCAAAGTTGGTAGATTACTTCTGTGCAGAAATAAAAACGAAGTACAAACTGGATCCAAAATCGAAAGTTCGAGCTCTTCTTCGTCTGTATCAGGAGTGTGAGAAGCTGAAGAAACTGATGAGTTCTAATAGCACAGACATTCCCCTAAACATTGAGTGCTTCATGAATGATACTGATGTATCTGGAAAAATGAACAGGTGAGCTCTATAGGAGATGGTTAGGTTGTTGCTTGAGTTTCTAAGTGTTAAAGTAACTAAGCTCTGATAGCTGAGCACTACGCTTCAGCCTTTGTTTTCAGTGTGATAATACATGCGTAAGAAGCTTGTTCTTCCTGTAAAATGGCACACTTAAAACCATGAGTTGATGCATGCAAACCAGGGCGGGGGGTTGGCTATTTAGGTCTGCAGTATATTTTAGGTAACCTAAATCCCATACTGCTCGTAAGATAGAAACAATTCAAGCTCTCCTTTTTTTTTTTTTTCTGCTTTTACTGAACTGTGGATATTGGGAGAGAAATGGAGGACAGAAATGGCACTTCTGGGGGTGACTTGATTATGCCCAGGGTGTAAATAGTCTTTCCCTGTGCATCTCTCCTGCATGCACTCACAGGCACAACTTCATTTGTAGTCACTGCACTGCTAATCTTCTAACTGCTGTCAAGTGAGTGTTTTTTTCTCCAGTATTTACGAAACAGATTTTCTTTGTAAAGGAAGCATGAGTGTTTTCTGCACTCTTATCTGTAACCTCTGCTTAGAGGCAAACATACAGTGCCTGCCCAAACAATACCTTCATCTTACTATGTTAGCTACATTGATAGCAGCGTAGGAAAATCTGTAAGCAGCTGTTCATGTACTGCCTTGTTGCTGGCTGTCACTTCAGCCTGCTCACAGGGGCTTAGCTTTTCAAGTCTTTTTGTAGAGTAGTTAATAAACCTGATCAGAAATCAAAATCAGTTTAGAAACAAATACCAGAAAATCTTAAGGGGAGGGGACAGTCATGGTGTGGTTGACATTTCTTTTCTTAGGTCTCAGTTTGAAGAATTGTGTGCTGACCTGCTGCAAAGGATAGAGATGCCTCTGCTTTCATTAATGGAACAAACACAGCTGAAAGTGGAAGATGTGACTGCTGTAGAGATTGTGGGAGGAGCAACGCGCATTCCTGCTGTCAAAGAGAGGATTGCTAAATTCTTTGGCAAAGATGTCAGTACAACGCTGAATGCAGATGAAGCCATAGCTAGAGGCTGTGCTCTGCAGGTATGGTACCAGCAGCACTTGAGAAACTGAGAAGTTAAATTTCCTGAGAGTGCTGTCTGAAGAGGTGGCCAAGCAGTTGTGAGAAATGGTTAAGTGTGCATACATTGCTCACTGAGTCTTTTAATGGGACTGTGCTGTTAAAGAATTCAGAGTACTCTTCTGTGGTACAACAGCTTATTTAAAGTACTGATGCTGGGTGTATTCTATAAGCAGCCTGCTCTTCTCTTCAGATGAAGGGGCCTAGGAATCTTTTCTAATGAGTGGAATTTAAGAGTCAATGTCAAGCTGAGATGTTTTTATCAATAAAGTGTACAAGATCTATGTAGAACCTAGAACATTGCAGCTCTGAATTTTCTGGTATCAAGCTTTCTGTCAATGCAAAACTGACTTTTATTCTATTTTCCCTGTCACCTCCAAATTATTTTTATACATTCTAATCAATGAACTATATTTTACAGGCAAATCACTCATTGTCTTCATTCCCTGCTTTACTCATTCCCTTATTTCGATTCTTTCTCTGACTTGTTTCTTGACCCCACTAATCGCTTTCTATCACTAGCAATCAATTGTCTGCAGGGAAGTAGAACCTGTAAAATACATGCCTAATGTTTTATTTTTTATTAACTTTAGACCTAAGTAAAGCAGCACTTCTGTTCTTTACAGTCCTGTCATTCCTTTAGACTGCTACCTTTTTCACAAGCTGCAGTAAGAATAAGGTTGAAAGTGTTGCTTACTCAAAAATAGGAACATACATGTATATCTGTGTTCTCTTACCAGACTATTGAAATCAAGCAACTCACCTAGCTCTGTTTTAGTGAAGTCACCGCAGTTCTCCTTTTTGTGTTTAAATATGTTAAAATGTTGGGGGCAGGAGCTAGAGCAATTAATTAACTGTAATGTAATGCATCTCTTTCTTTTAGTGTGCAATTCTTTCTCCAGCTTTTAAAGTGAGAGAATTCTCTGTGACAGATGCTACACCATTCCCAATATCTCTGTTGTGGAACACAGAAGCAGAGGACACTGAAGGGTAGGTAGCTCAAACTACTGTTCTGTGAAACTTTTAGCCTTCGCATTTAAAGGATAACTTTTTTTGGTTGCATTTAAACTAGGTTCTTGGCACTCTGATGCAGAAAGCCTTGTACGTCATACACCACAGATCGTTCATGGTGGAGATTCTGTTGTAAAGGCACGAGTTAAAGTTTTAGCCATAACTACCCTCATACATTAAAGATTAAAAAAAAAAAAAAAAAAAACTTGAACTGACAAGCAATATACTCTCTCGCATTACCTGTATCTGTCAGGTTTTGAAATATAAAGTGAACTACAAAAACTGTTGTATACTGATACCATTTTTCTTTATGGCTTTTTTATCCAAGGTGTTCCTAACATCTATCAAGCTTCTGGTTTCTGTAGTAATATTATGCACTATGAACATTGTAAACTTAAATGGATACTATGTGTATGGGTAGAAACAGAAGCAAAAATTTTACTCCTCTGGCTTCATAAGACAAATTTATTGGAATTGCCATGTTTGAAACTCTGACAACAGCGTGACCAGCAGGGCTAGGGAGGTGATTGTCCCCCTGTACTCAGCTCTGGTGAGGCCACACCTCGAGTACTGTGTTCAGTTTTGGGCCCCTCGCTACAAGAAGGACATCGAGGTGCTTGAGCGGGTGCAGAGAAGGGCGACGAAGCTGGTGAGGGGCCTGGAGAACAAGTCCTACGAGGAGTTGCTGAGGGAGCTGGGCTTGTTCAGCCTGGAGAAAAGGAGGCTCAGGGGTGACCTTATCGCTCTTTTTAGGTACCTCAAGGGAGGCTGTAGCGAGGTGGGGGTTGGCCTGTTCTCCCACGTGCCTGGTGACAGGACGAGGGGGAATGGGCTTAAGTTGAGCCAGGGGATTTTTAGGTTAGATGTTAGGAAGAACTTCTTCACTGAAAGGGTTGTGAGGCACTGGAACAGGCTGCCCAGGGAAGTGGTGGAGTCACCATCCCTGGAAGTCTTTAAAAGATGTTTAGATGTAGAGCTTAGGGATATGGTTTAGTGGAGGGCTGTTAGCGTTAGGTTGGAGGTTGGACTCGATGACCTTGAGGTCTCTTCCAACCTAGAAAATTCTGTGATTCTGTGACCTACATTATTAACTGTGTCATGCCTATGGGAAATACATCTTGCTGTCTAAGATGTTGGAAGTTCTGAGGTTAACTTTTGGGGAGCTTAAAGTACTAGAGTAGCTGTTCATATTCTTTTTTGCTGTTTTTTCCTTTTTTCCTTCAAGTTCTCTGTAACTCAGCTTTCTCTTTTGTATTTCTTGTGGAAACACAGAACTTCATGTTTCTTCTGTCACAGGCTTCTGAGAGCAAACTCTGGATTCCCATTCTAGGTGGAGCTCTTGTTTTCTCCCACTGAGGTTGTTAGATGAGATGCTTTCATAGGAGATTAAAAAAATGTTTGGAAATCAGAATCAGGCAGGCATAATGGCAGACAGAACCTAGAAGAAGAACATAAAATAAAGCTAGTTGTCTTTCTGTCATATCAGGGAATGAATAATAATCTGGTGTCAGTGTTCTCAAATGAGCCATAGAAGCTGAGTGAGTAAGGAATTAATGGGACTATAATTAGCCTTTTGAGACTTAAGTGAGGAACAGTGCAAATTGTGGTTTAAATTATGCTATTCCAAACTCAGAATGTCTTTGGAGGAAACAAATTTTGGAGGACTGCTGCTAAACTGCCACCTACGTCTAAAACTTCTTAAACTTACTTGCTTCTGAGACTCAAAATTAGCAGAACAGGATACTATCTGATTACAATACACAACAGTATTTTATTTTCCTTGCAGTACAGTAGAGGAGTATCTTGGAGTTGTTCAGAAGGGTAAATGTGTCAAAGCATAGTGGTGTTTTTAAAAGAGTTCTGATGCTAAATCAAGGTCTTTCAGTTCAAAGATCGTGCTAAAAGTGATTTTTTTTTTTTCCTAATCATAGGGTTCATGAAGTGTTCAGCAGGAATCATGCAGCACCTTTCTCCAAAGTTCTTACCTTCTACAGGAAAGGTCCATTTGAGCTAGAAGCATTTTATTCTGATCCTACTGGAGTCCCGTATCCAGAGACAAAAATTGGTAAGTAGCTGTCTTGGAAGTGTTGCTGTCTTAAGTTGTTTGATAGCAACGTTGGTCTTGAATCAGCTCTGTAATAGTGGTGTGCTGTGTTGCAGTAAAGCTGTGTGATGTATGTATTTAGGTCTTGGTCTCTTGAGGACTCAGTTATCGACTGTTCTGTTCCATAGGTAACCAAATTAGGATTTTGTCTGGCTTCAAAAGTTGCTTCCTTCCTATAGTGAACTGAAGGGCAACTGTAACAGAATGCTCATGACTAGAATGAGAGAATTGCAAGATCTCTTCTGCTAAAGCAGTCTAGGAACACTTGAAAAATATCTCCTTTATGTAGAGAACTTAAACGTGTGTTACACAGGAGCAGTGAAACTAGAGAATATATCTTGTTACTGGATGTTGCATTTTTTCTGTTCTTTCTGGGTGTGACATAAGTCTGCTTTGCTTAAAACTTACTGAGTGCTAAGCAGTAGGAACTGCAAGACTAAGGCGTTGATTTGAGTCCTATTGCTAATGTGAGCAGTCTTTGATCCTTTTTGACGAATTACGACATTTACAGTGATGACAGGTATGAGGAGTTCATAATTCAGTTAGAAAAATATTTTTTTGGTAAAGATAGGTCAATTAAGTGCTTGCTCTGGAGTTTTAAGCATGCAATTGGATGTTGCATTTTTGCATGTTAAAATTAAGCTAGAAGTTGTTGAATTGTCAAGTAATTGCTTGGTTTTGTTAGAAAGTTCACTGGTTACTTCTTAGACTTCAGTATTTCAGGCTGGTAGAAACAATGACAAAACTCAGGAAAATAATTTATCCCTGAGCTATTGATTGGTTAGGTATTTCATAATATAGCTGTTCAGTTTGTTAACAATACACTTACAGTTTCACCAGAATCATAGTGTGGAAGATAAACTACTAAACTTGATATGGTTGGGAGAGTGCACAGGGCAGAAACATCGGTCTGATTTACCAATACTTCACCTACTACTTAATGTACTACAAAGTCACCTATAATTTTCAGTCACCTGTAACTTCCCCAGCAGGAAAAATCAGTTATTTTTCCCTACACTGAACCACCTTCTCTGGTTGGCTCACTGAGAGCACAAAGTTCAAACACTGTCTTAGAAGCCAGTTCAGTATTTTGTAGTTCCAGAAATGACAGACTTCCTTTCATGTTAGCTATTCCTGTAAAGACTAGTAGTGGGATTTCAACTTATATGGATTTAACAAATGAGATGTTTAACTCCTTTATTGCAACTGAGTGTGGATTTTGAAAATCAGATTGGTTTCAGCTTATTCACCAATTAATTTTGCTCAGAACAGAGTCAGTTGCCCTAATGGGTGAGTCAGTAGCTCTGATGAGACTACTGAAAGAGGACAGGTCACAACTGCAGTGTTATTGGATTTACAAGAGAGGGGATTACATTCTTTGGTCTGTAAAGTAAGCTGATAAAAGATTATATGCATAAGGATCAGATCTGCTGATGATGTGCGTGTGTGTATCCAGCCAATGAGGATATCAGTAAAGCATCATCTCAGGTCACTGTTCTTGTGATATACATATAATAGGAAGGAAAACAAGTCTGTTCTTTTGAGTGTCTGATCTTGCTTTTTGTATATTGTTAAGCTAACTGTCTGCTTCTTAGTTCAAAATTTCAAACATTGCGGGAGCTACAAAACAATTTCACTTCTCCCTAGAGTAAGAGATCATGAGAGACCTATATGGATGAAAAGCTGAAAAGACATTTTTAATTATACTTATAAAAGAAAATCTATAGAAATCTATAGAAATCTAGAAATACTGTTATATCTTGTGTTGTAGGTCAACATACCACAGCACTGGCATTAGATTAAATCTTTCTAGCTTTTGTTCATTCCATGGTAGCATCACAGGTAACACAAGCAAGGGGAGCAAGCTTTTACTTTCCGTATTTATTCCATGTTTCTGTATAACTAGTGACAGGAGAACCTACCCTAGGTGATGACAATGTTATGCCTTTGTATTTGGAAGGTAAAACTGATGGAACAATAATGTTTTTGTTTTGTATTTCATAGTACTTATTTAATTGAGGGACCATGATATTAGCACAGGTATTAGTGGTGTGGTCAAATACTTTTTTGTCTGTGTGGAAGAGGAAGTATTTTTCTAGCTCTGTGATGTTACCTATTTTGTTCCACTGTGTGAATTGTGATTCGTTTGATTTCTAGGTAGGTATGTTATCCAGAATGTGGCAGCCCAGAAGGATGGAGAGAAGTCTAAAGTCAAAGTGAAAGTCCGTGTCAATACTCATGGCATTTTCAGTGTGTCCACTGCATCCATGGTAGAACCAGTTAAAAGTGAAGATAGTGAGGATGTTGGTGTTGAGACTGAAGTGGAAACCCAGGACCAGAGGCCTGCTGAAAATTCAAATGATGTGAGTTAACACTTTCTTGTGTGTGAATATCCTTGCTGATGAAAATGTGTCCTGCTGCTACATACTTGGGAAGAGGAAAAAAAATCTAAGGATGCAAAATGAGGCTAATTTTGAGATGTGCATAGCTGTTAGAAAAAACACTTATCAGAAAAGGAGAAAATCACTGCCATCTTAAAAATTATGTGGATTTTAAATTTACTTTTCAGGGAGAATGCCAAATGGCAGGAAGCAGGTTGCTTGAGGGTGTGGGGTTGCTTACAGCTGATACAGTTATCGGAGTGTTCCAGATAGGAAAACTTGGTTTGGGTTGTTAGTCATCCGTGTTCTCTGTGTCAAAAGGATTTGTGCGTAATCCTCTGTATTAGTGAAGTTTTAGAACTTCTCATGGAAGGGAAAATTGGACCAGTTTTTACAGCATTGATGGGAAGGGGAACAGTGGGGAATAACGTGGTGGACTTGATGCTTTAATATTTTTCTGAGGGGGGAAGAAACCTTAAGCTATGACTCAAATTAAAAGCCACTTTTTAAAAAGAAAGTGGTAGAATGCACACACGCAAGTATTGTACTGCCAGGGTGGCACTGGTAGGTAGCATTTTCACCAGGTCCTTCTTATCTTATTCCTAGTCTGTATCAGTTAAAGCGTGTGTGTCTGCGTGTGCACAGAATGTTTTCTAGGGCACTTGGTATAGTATGTGCATCAGAAGTGGTGCCCTGTAACTTTGATTAAATTCAAGTGCACATGCCTTCTACATCCTTTGTGCCTGGGCTTTCATTTCAGAAAAATATCCAGCAAGAGAACAGTGAGGCTGGAACACAGTCCCAGGTACAAACTGATGGTCAGCAAACGTCACAGTCTCCCCCTTCATCAGAACCTCCCTCTGAAGAAAACAAAACCCCAGATGTCAAGAAAGTGAGTGACCCTTTAACTCTGTTGAAAATGTTATACTGTATAATGGTGGCATTTAAAATTGTAATATTCCAGGGAAAAAAAATAAGGAACTTGGTACTCAAAACCTTTTTTCACTTTTAAACCTTTTAGTAATTATGAAAAATAATCTGTATATCTTGTGATGATTTTTCATAAAGAGTTTGCAAAAGAAATCCTGCAAGAAGTAAGTCCCTCTCTACCACTTCCCTGTCTTTATGCAGTCTTCTGTAGCTAATTTGGTTGAGGTGCAGACACTTCAATTTAACAGCTGTTAAGAGGCCAACTTACTAGGTGTGCTGAGAGAAGCTGGAATTAAGAACTCATAAACGGAAGGGGAGATAATCAATGTGAAAAACATGTGCCTGCATGATATTGCTAGTAGTTTCCTTTCATCCATGTAAGATGAAAAGTGTTTTTGGATTAAAATCTTGCTGCTGTCAGCACCACTAGTGAAGTGTTAAGCTGTAGAGGGGTACTTCTGGAAAAACCTGCAAATAGATGATATATCTGGGAAATGTCCTTGCTGTTGTTCAGTACTTGCTGTGAAATAGACTGGAAACAGGCTAGGATGAGAGCTGGGCTGCCTGAAGGGAAAGTGCCATGCAAGTATATTTTCAAGATTCTCAAAGAAAACAGAAAATCTCTGCATGTTCTTCCCCATGAATGTTTCTATCATCATCGTGTTAATTCATCAGAAGGAAGTCAGGAATATTATCTTATTTTTCTTCTCTCCAACTCAGACAAATGAGAAGAAAGGTGATCAGCCTCCAGAAGCTAAAAAACCCAAGATAAAGGTGAAGAATGTGGAACTGCCTATTGAAGCTAACTTGGTTTGGCAGTTAGGAAAAGATCTCCTCAATATGTATATTGAAACAGAGGTGAGTTAGTGGGGCTTAAACTGTTTTCTTGTTTGCAGCTATTAACCACTTGTCTGCTCTTCAAGGCGCAATGTCTGATACTTTACTGTAACCCTAGAGGGTAAACTCAGCTAACTTAAAGTGAGCTAATAACTGTCCAACTTTAGCACAACTGAGAAATCTTAACAAAAGATTGGAGTGTTGTTTATAACGATAGTTTCAGAGAACTGGTGCATGGAATGAAATCACAGATTGGTTCAAGCTATTGTAACCTAGAAAAGGACATTCTGTTTCTTCAGGTGAGTCTACTTGGTAGTTAAGAGAATTCCAGAAGCTAATGTGAGCTAAGGTCTGTGGGAGATTTGGGTGTTTTACACCACCCGTGCTTGTTAGAAAGCTATTTGAATATAGGTATTTTTAATTAAAATATTTTTTCTGTGATTACACAGGGTAAGATGATTATGCAAGACAAGCTGGAAAAAGAGAGAAATGATGCCAAGAATGCAGTGGAGGAATATGTGTATGAGTTCAGGGACAAATTGTCTGGACCATATGAGAAGTTTGTTTGTGAAAAGGTAGGTTATAGTTTCAGCACCTTCTCTTTAAATACTGACACAAAATATCTATTCTGTATTCCTTGGTCAAGCTTTATCACCCACCTATCATGGAAATAACTGGAAATCTTAATTCCATTGAATAATGGCTGGGGCTGATCCAGAATTAGGGTCAGGCTTAGCAAATAGTGTGTATCCCTAACAACTTCACTCCCTTTGCAACAGAACTTATTTTGCTTCCAAGTAAAGTTGTTGACTAGAAAGGGAAGCTGTGTTGAATTCACAGGTAAAACCATGAATTAAAATCGCAGCCCAATCATTGGCCTAGCCCAAGGCAAGTGGCTGTAAATGCTGCCTATGTTGCAGGTGTGTGTTCTCAGTTCAAAAGCTGGTGTGGTTTATTGAACTTAATTAGACAAAAGAAATGTTTATGTAGGAGGCCAATAATTGTTTATATTTACCAGCGTACTAGCATAGCCAATTGGTGTGTATTTTGGTGTTTGACATGTTGATTTATATTGACACACAGGATCTTCAAAGCTTCTCTGCACTCCTAACAGAGACAGAAGGCTGGCTGTATGAAGAGGGCGAGGATGAAGCTAAGCAGGTGTATGTAGACAAACTGGAGGATTTAAAGGTAGGTCTGTTATTATGCCCGAAGTGAAAAGCAAAGTTTCCAAAATACTACAGGAAACAATGTAAACAATGTTAATGAAATATGTAATGCACGGGAATTGCTTTTTCTAGAAATTAGGTACTCCAATTGAAATGCGCTATCAAGAAGCAGAGGAACGACCAAAGGTGTTAGAAGAACTGGGACACAGGCTCCAGTATTATGCCACAATAGCTGGGGAATTCAGGAATAAGGTATGTGGCCTCGAAGTACCTTCCTTTTACCACATAGGGTTTCACTGAGGCCCACCAGCTGGCAGAGGTTTCAAATTCTCTCAGATTAGCTGCAGTCTTTGGTTTTGTAGGTCACCAATTTAACACCACAAATGTTTCCTAGTACACAACAAAAACTCACACAGTGCATCATTTTCAGTTGCTTGATGCTTCTCCATGTTTTCAGGCCAAAACGTACGTTCTTAAAAGAGGAAGAGTGATTAGACTGGTCTGATTCTCAACGTTTTAAAGGCTAATTTGACTTCTTTAGAGTTGTGCTCTTCTTTCCATTCTATTGGGAACAAGAATATGGGTATGGCACTGTGCTGAGAAGCATTAGTATAAAAGCTACCTGGGAGAAACTAAAACATCGTGCATGTTTGTGTACGTGTTTCTTTTGCCAGTGCTATTTGAAGATACTTTCTTGATAAGCATGCCTGCCTCTGAAAAATTTAGTCCTCGAGTTTTAATGGGGCAGTCCACAACACCCAAAATAACTTTGAGATTTGCAACAAATAATTCTGTATTCACAGCTATAATTGCAAAATTAGCATTAAGTTAAATTATTCAGTAGTTTTATAGTCTTGAAATTAATATTAATGAATACAGTATGTTTAAGTACATCAAATCCATCTTTTGAATTCCCAGCAAAAGTCATGGGTGATGCTGCAGAATAGGTCTAGTGCCCTGGTATCAGTTAATTGTGTGACTGTTTCTGAGGCTCAGAGTTGAACAACTCTGTAACGCTTTCTATGTACAGCAGGATGGCATGTTCTTAGCTGCTCGGGGTCTGTGTAAGATTCTCAAGAAGGGAAGGAGGGTGTACTTAGCAAGAAGTGCTAAGAATGTTGTGTTATTTTATTGGCAACTTCTTTGAAGTCTGTATTTGCTCTGTGAACTAACTTTCCTATTTGAATATTGAACAAAGGAAACTTTATTTTTGTATGTACTTCTTGTCTCATGTAGCATATCTAACTTGCTGATGACTTTTTTTTGAAAATCAATGAAGATAATCTGTAAATAACTGGGATATTCTTGTAACTTGATGCCACTGAACTTGACATTATTAACTAATAAAAAATGTGTACCTTTGCAGGATGAAAAATACATCCATATTGATGAAATGGAAATGATGAAAGTAGAGAAGTGTGTTAGCGAGGTGGTAGAGTGGATGAACAATGCTGTGAGTGCACAGGCTAAGAAGAGCTTAGATCAGGATCCAGCTGTGCGTTCAAGTGAAATTAAGGCAAAGCTACAAGTAAGTACCATAAAAAACTAACTTTAGAGGCCATTTCTGAAGATAGGCTAGCATAAAAAGCTAGACTGATTTCTTGCCTCTTCCCTCCACCCCTTCCTTTCTTATTTCACCTGACTGCTCCAGTATTCTGAAAGGGTGGAAGTGTGGACAAACTGAGATTGAGTAGAAAGCAGAGGAACTGTGCCATACTGTTAATAATTTTGTGGAGCTATTGGCATTGTCTTTCAGTCACCTTAAAAACTCAGATTGTTTTTCAGAATGGCTGAAAGGTACAAAATCTTTTCTTTAAAAAAAAAAAAAGGCAAAACCAAGAAAGAAAACAATCACACATGACATTGAAAATCTTAAGTGAAGATCTTTGCCCACTGAACTTTGAGACGTAAATCTGTTATTTTATTTCAGGGTACAATATATACTTGTTAGTTTGTACTTGGGAAACAAATAAGCAAGTTTTAAAACAGCTTTTGAGGCACAGGATTCTTGACACTAGTGAAGCTGTGTCCTTAATGCATATTTTGAGCACACTTTTTCCTCTCGCTCTTTCAGGAGTTGAACAATGTCTGTGAGCCCATTGTGACCCAACCAAAACCAAAAGTTGACTCTCCGAAGGAGGAAAACCCCTTGAATGAACGGAGCGATTATAAAACTGAAGACATGGGGGAAGACGACAAAAATTCAGAAATGCCTCAACAAAATGGTGAATGTCATCCAAGTGATCAAAGCACTGTTAACATGGACTTGGACTAAACCACAGCACTTGCAGCAAGTTATTTCATCCCATGACAGAAGATATTTTTGCTGTCGTATGTGATTGGGGGGGGTGGGAATGCATTGTTTTGGGAACTATTTATATTTTTTCTTAACTTGTCTGGAATATGTTGTGTTATGGGAGGAAAGAATAGTAATAGTGTTGGTCATGACTATCCTAAAAGGAAAATTGCCTTGGTAACTTTCAGATTCCTGTGGAATTGTGAGTTCATACTAAGCTTCTGTGCAGTATTTAACCATTTGCATCACTAAAGATGAAAAGAAGCCCTTGCTCTGAAATATACTGCTCCTTCAAAAGGTTGTAATCGAAACCTTCGTAGGCATTTGTAGATGCCAAGGTAGTTTTCTTTCATCTGGACATCTGATTGGGTATGTCAATAAAAAGCCAGTGTCTGTCCCGTTCATAAGGACTTTCCAGAATAAATTCTTCTGTTCTAAGGCTTTTGGTTATTGCAGTCCAAAGCATTTATCAGACAATAAGATGGTGAAATGTGTTAGTAGCATGCAGAAACGCTTACGTTTCGTCTCTTGCTAAACAATACATTTTTCATGTGGGGTATATAAAATGAAGGAAATGCTAATTCTGTTAGTGTTATTGTGAAGCCTTTTAATGAGCTTTAAAATAAAGTTCATTTTACTGGTATCTCCTGACTTTTTTATTGTTTTGGTACTTCTGGTGTAAGCATTGACCTTCCCACTGTTGGCAACAGATAAACAAGGCTGGTTTGTTCTTCCACAAGATTAAAAAAAAAAAAAAAAACTCAACATTTAGCATACAGATAGAAGGGACATAGTTTTGTCATGGGACTCAGCAGGTCATCTTGACACTTGGACTTGATCTTTGAAGGTCATTTTCAACTTAAATGATTTTGTCTTATAAGAAAGTTGTGCAGTGAGTTCAAAGCATTAAGTTATGAATGTACAAAATCCTGTACCCTAGAGACAAGGATCTGCCAAGGATCTGCAGTTCAGAATAAGATGCTAAAAATGGCTAAATAGTTAAACTAGGCTCTAGTTTAAGTATTTTGCTCTGCATTTTTGTTGCAGACTAAACTGAAAATTTTAAAATCTTTTCATTCCATTCTGAGTACATGGCTCTGTTTAGACCGTGGTAGTAATTTAAAAATTAATAATTCCTCTAAAATCTGAAGGAGCTTAGTTTTTAGGTATGTGTAGCAGAGGTATGAGAGGTATGTGTATTTGCTGAAAAAGATCACTTGGGTTCTGAGAGAGCCATCAAACCATGGTATGGAGTTAGACACGTGAAGTCAGGAGGGAAGGATTTTTCTTCTTGGAAGCATATTCCAAAAGGTGTTACCTCTACTGATGCCTTAGAGCATAGAGTCCATGTGTAACTATGTGACACTGAATGCTGGAAGAAGCTATGGAAGTCCCATCAGATTTCAAAATCCTGTTTGAAGTGTAGAAGGTGGAGTACTTAGACACCAGTATAATGGCAGCATCAAGGGTTAACAGAAGACTATGTGCTAGTTTATCACTTGCTGAACTGGAAAGTGTTGCTCTGGCACTATAAGAGACACCAGAACTTACATTGCAAAATCAGTAGGATGCTGTAGCAGGAAACAGCCTGATCAGAGAAAGGCTTTGTGGGGACATTTTATTTTAAGTAGGATTCTGCCAGAACATCTAGTCCTGGATCTACAGAAAGAAGCTTTGCTGGCCCTGGAGTGATGAATTATGTCTTCAGTTACCTTGAGAGAAGGTACTGCTCTATTTTTCCTCTAATGAACTTTCATAAAAGAAGTCTGTACTGAGAACAGACGAGTCTGTTTTCACAGGTTTCTGGAACACTTACATAGCAGCTAATAGTGTGGTAAATGCTTGATCCCTAATGATTAAGTGGCTTATTTAAATACTTAGAGTGCTTAGGCTTTAGTCTGAGGTGAAAAAACGAAGGCAGAAATCAGTGATTCAATTTTCCCTCTTCTCCCCTCCCCCTAATTCAATGAATTTCTTGCTTTTTAATTTATCTTTTACCAGACACACATGAACGCCGTTTGTTTGTTTCCTTTTTCACCTCAACATCAGTAACAGGGAGGGGAGGATGTTTGGGATGGCAGTTTCGTTCCTTCATGCTGCAGCATGCTGAAGCAATGCTCAGCAGTGCGAGGAATTGATGGCTGGCCAGGTTAATCTTACTGGCATAGTGATTTACTGGCCTCTTACCCTGTTCCTGATTATTGCACAAAGGTCTGTCTTTCTTTTTTTCTTCTAAAGGAAGAAAACTTAATTGCTCTACAAAAAGGTTTTGAAAGCCTTTTGACAGAGTGTCTTGGATAGCGTGAGTGAAGTCATTTACTTACAACACTCGTCTCCTAAATTCCCTACAAGATCTTTACAACCGTTTTTGCTCTTACAGCATTACTAATAGGGAGAATATCCATCAGTATTCAGTGTATTCTTACTGAGATAATGGTTTTCTCAAGCTGTGTTTGGGTTCTTTGGACTTCTTTCTCAGATCATAGAGAAGTCTAAGGAATACAGTCATGAATTTCTTTTCTAGAAATGTGTGTGATGTATACAAGGAGGTCAAATCCCCTCTAAAAATATTTAATGTCATAAATGGAAAATACTCAGAGCACTTACTCTTACTGCTTTACGGGGTCATTATTAACCCTAGTTCAGAGTATAAAGATGCCTCAACTGCTATTATCTTGTCATCATAAGACTTGTGAATTAACGCTGTCTTTAAAGTGAAGTTTAAAAGCTCATACCACGTGAATTGCCTGAAATTTGATCTTCCTGTGATTCTGGATTTCACGTGATTCAAAGTTATGCGAAATACATGAGATTTACCAGTTTTATTTTCCTTTTCCATTATGTTTTTTTCAAAGGTTTGATGGAATAAAAATTTTGAAATGATGCACAGATTAACTATTGGGATAATGGGATAAACTCTCTGCACTATGAAGTATACCTCCTACAAACATAAAGAAGTTTTGGTTTACCATATGGCAGTCCACGTGGTGCATCTCAGGTTGAATTTCATTCTTTGTTTCTTAACCAGCTGTACAGAACTCAATGGCATGCACTGCTGCCTGTGCACAAACCTTAGGCACAGGTTTCCCCCAAATGTGGGGACTCCAATCTGAGTAGGTGGCTGACTTGTAGAACCAGAATGCTCCAAGCACCAGGTGAATGGGTAGATTCTGGGGCTCTGTCAGCACTCTGTAGCCTGGAATGGTGATTCTGCCTGGCTGGCTAAATCTTCCTGGTGTGGGGGGAGAAAAAAAGAAGACAAGATAACCTGGGGGAGAGGCAGGCATGCTGACTGTGCCCACAAAGGACTCCTGGAAAAAGTCTTCCAATAAACTTCCTTTTGGGGAGAGGAGGAGCGAAAGCAGGATCACAGTATTCATGTAACAAAAAGCATGAAGAGAGGAAATTGTCACCCTTAAAAACAACATATAAAAGAAGGAGGGACTTGAAGCATTGCTATGATTGATCTTTGCGTCCTGGCTCTTCACTCATGTGAACCAGGGGCGCTGGTTGTTTTAACTCTAAAAATAAAGATATTGGGCTGCCAGGTGAGTTTCTGGATGCAGCGGAGGCGAGGTATTAATTTCTCCATTACAGCTGAGCCCCTGATTACCGGGGCCTCCACTGCTCTGTTAGAGATGTGTTTGGGGCCTTTGATTATATCTATTTTGTGATTTGTCTCCCTATAATTAAGCCACAGTACACCTCTTTGAAAAATGTTCCAAAAATAAATAGATGAACAAAAAAAATCATGTTTATGCAATAGTCCAAGTCAGGCGCTTCTTAATCCGTGAACCTTGATCAATCCCCCAAACTGGTGTTGATTTCAGAGGATGGTAATTGTACTGGTTTTGGCTGGTAGAAAGCTTGTTTTCTTCACAGAGGCTTGTGTGATGCTGTGGTTTGGGTTTTTGATGAAAGCAGTGTTGGTAACACACCAATGTTTTAGTTATTGCAGAGCAGTGCTTGCACAGAGCCAAGGACTTCTCAGCTTCTGGTGCTCTGCCAGGGGGAAGGCTGGGGTTGCACGAGGTGCTGGGAGGGATTTGTTTGCTTGCTTAAAAAAAAAAAAAAAAAAAAAAGCTTAATAAAACCTTTCAACATCTGCATTTTTAGTGTTTGAGATACCTTAAATTTGGGTCTCTAGCCTTTTTGCCTGAAGGAAGTTGATTTCAAATGTGGATAGACCATATTCTTGCTTCTCAGAAAGTAGTAGGATGTACATGGGGAAGTAGGAAAAAAATTCCCTATGGAATTGACAAAAACCCATCCTGGAGGACAGGAGGACTGTCCTCATGTGTCACCTCTCATCTACTGAAACAGGGGCAGGTGCACAGGCTCCAGAGGCTGCCCCGTGCTGCCTGCAGTGATGGGTGGCTTTAAAGGCAGACCCCAACACACAGATGCTCATCCCTCTTGGGGCTCTGATGGCACGTGGTGTCTGTGCTGCTGCTGTCACCTGCAGCGTGTTTCCAGCAGCTGCATCTCCAGCTCAGGTGTATCGGAATGACCCCGAAGTAAAACCAGCACCATGAATGTCACTTGGTGTGGTTTGGGAAGCTATCGCCACCAGCGACCTCTGAGAGCAGAGCTGAGGTGTCCCGGGGTGATAATGAAGTAACCCAGTTGTGTTGCCATCGAAAAGCAGCTGTCTGTAACAGGCCTGTGCACTTGGTGGATGTTCACACAGCCTGCATACAGCTGGGTTTGTGTGTGCTAGCTGGTGATTCATATCTGCAGTAAAATAAAGGATAAATCTCTAATCATTCATCTGATTTGCAGTGGTGCATAAAAGCATGCCAATATCAACATTTCAGTGAATGACGTTTTGTGCCAGGCCAGACACAAAGCCCAGCAAATAAAAACTAAGCAATATCCCTGCCTCAGAAACGTTTTCATACAACAAAACATTAACACAGTTTCCACGCAGAGCGTGAGGCAGGCCCACATCAGTAAATAGCTTCCCCTGAACCACAAGGATTTGTGTGACACAGGGTGATCTGCCAGTGTCCTCACCGAGATCTTACTCAGTCCTTATCTCCTGCTGAATTCCAGGTAGGTTTGTCAGCGTATAGCCATTAAATTGTTTGACTTGAAATGCTACACGGGGACAAACATAGCTGTGCTAACGACAAGCCACTGCATAACCAAGGGCGGATTTATGAGCCCAGCACCACAACTATGTGGTGCTGGGCTCCCAAGGGTGCAGCCCTCAGTGCTGTGGGCACGCACACAACCTCTGCCACCAGCACCGAGATCCAGACTGCTGAGAGAGGCAGCGTGCTGCTCAGCTGCCACTTTGTCCTGGCCTGAGCCAGACAGACACGTCGTTTGTACGATTACCTGGTAATTGAAGGTCTGAGATAATGCAGCACGGGCTGTTTTAATGGACAGAAATTGCATTGCATGGGTGTCTATAACAGATCTGAAGTGGGGATGCACATCTACAGCTGCTCATTAGGGAAAATATGCTTTTCCTCCCTCCTCATATGCTTGCCACCGATGTGTGCCGCCAGCATGTGCCAGTGCCAGCAGGCAAAACGACTGGTGGGGCTCTGCTGTGCAGACTCCAGAAGCATTTCAGAACCTGCCAAAAACCAAATTGTGACACCAAAATATTTCTTGGTAACAGTAGGAGGAACCCATGGGTGGTGAAATCAGGGTTAATCAGAGAAAATCAGACTTTACCAACTTGCACCAGGGCCAGAGGTCCAGTGGATGTAAGCACACAAGAGAGGCGTGTTGCATGGTCACCAATTTAAGGTAAATATTCTGAAATGCTGAAAATCAATAAAATCTGCATTATGCATCCTTACGGATTAAAAGCAGGGGGAGAGGGAAGATTAGTTATGACTGCAACCTGAAAAGCAACTAATTCACAGTATTCTAAAACAATAAAAAATAAAAAATAAAAAATAAAAAATAAAAAATAAGCATAATCCTTTTATTTTTTTTGAAAAACTCTATCACAGACCATTTTAAAGAAATACCCTATGTAATACAGAGCTGCGATGTTCTGGGATGTGCACCATGTCTGGGGGTCAACTCTTGCCTTGAGGCCCCCTGGAAATAAGAGCTGCTGCTTCAGATCCGAGCCCAGCCATGCAAGTCCATAGAGATACCACTTGGGTAACGCCTGTGTCTGCAGCCTGGAAAGCAAAAGGAAGAAATAAATCTGTACCTTTGCTGCAAGCCTGCTTAAATATGGAAGAGTTGAGAATTGCTTTCCTGTAAAGAATGATGTTCAGTGAATAAAATGCATCGTGTTGACACAGCAAGATGCTCCCCCTTTTGCTGTACTGAAATTACTGTGAAGAAGTTCCCTGCCCTGGATTTTTTCTAAGCAATGCATTGGTTCATTGGAGCTGTCCCTTCAAAGCCTCACAAGACCTCTCCTGACGTCAGACATCAGCCCTGGCAGCTTTCATCAGGGCTGGTCAAGAAATGATGAAAACACCAGGAAACTGGAGTCTATTGAAATGGAAAGCAATCTGCCTGACCATGGCTTTCAGCACCATTTCACTTTGGGGTTAATAGAAGGAAAAGTCTGGCTGTCTCTGAAAGAGGCTGGTTTAGCATGTTTAGCATAAAAATGATTTTATTTTCCTTTAGAAAACACTTCAAATGAGGTTTTCAATCTGTTCAATAAATATACAACAGGAGTAACCTCATAAAAGTCAAAGCCAACCACTTCAATCCATCTTAAATACATTTCTGATGTTCATTTTGTGAAGACTTTGGAAATTTGGGTTATTTTCCCCATAGGCACCTTCCTCCTCCGCCAGCACAGCTGGTGGGAAGCAGACAAAGCTGGAGCATGCGTACCAAGCCAGGCTGCAGGTGGATCCTCCTGCCAAGAGGGCTGAGGCTTCAGAACATGATGGAGATCATCCGCCCAGTCCTGGACCAAAGAGACGGACAAGGTGAGGTTGACGTGGCCATGGCCACAGGTTTGTCCTCCCTGGCAATTTTTATTTTTCGATGAAAACCCCCTCTGTGGGAAGATGCCCATACCTCCTCGGCCTAGAAGGGAAACCTGGGAGACAATTTTAGTTTCAAGCCCACACAGCATGTTCTTGTGGTGGTAAAATCGCTTTTGTTCTACTATTTACCAATATCAAAACACTGAATTCAGGTTTTCATTTGAAGCAATTTCAAATTATTTTATGTGAATAAACCACTGCTTTTCGATGCAGCCCGTCTAGTCACAAATTACATGTTTATTCTTCTGTCCCACCCGATAGCTGGAACAAACCAGAGCATTCAGGGCTGCTCAGGATGTATTTGATTTATCACACACTTCTCCAAAATTAGACAGAGATGTGCTATTCACACATGGCTAATTCAAATATTCCAGCATGGCCACTTTTCTCTAGAAGGATGAAATAGAGACAATTTTCTGCTCTGGGATGACTTTTCCTCCTGGAACCTACAGTATTTTTCACTGAGGTACCTGTTCCTATGCTTAGTGCAGTAGGCTCTGCCCTACAGGCTCAACCTGGGGTTGCTACGAGGGCTGGGGACCTCCCCGGCCATCCTGGCCTTTGCAGGTGACCAGGGGACGTGCATGAACATGAGAAACCCTGTGGCCAGATCCTTCCTCATCCAACCTCTTCCACCAGGCAGCTCCTGCAGGTGTGCAGGCCCCTGGTCCTCACAGGCAGCCCCCTTGGCTTGTGCTACAGCTCCGCTTGGCTTTATTTTTCTTCTTCTTTTTTCCAGAAGCTGCAGCACAGGTTTCTTTCTGAGGCATGCGAAGCTGACTAATCCCTCAGGAATGTCTCAGGGGAGGAACTTCCCACAGAAAAGCACGGTGACTTGCAGCAACTCCCACCGGGTGCATCTGACTCTGGGGCAAGGCTCACGCAGTGCTGGGGAAGACCTAACTCACTCCTCCTCACCTCCGCAGAGGTGCAGTCACCAACCTTAGCACAATTTCCTCCTGCAGGGGAAAGAAAAAAAGCAATTCACTCCCCATTTATATTCTTTTAACCTTCTCCAATCTTTCCTCCAGAAATCAGCAGACTGCTTACCTGTCTTTAGAGCACGCAGACAATGCCCGTTGTGACCCCATATCTTCAGGCATCCATCCCAGCCTCATGTAGCACAGGACTCGGTATCGGTGCTCTTTGCTGCATGCACCAGCAATAATGCCTGCAGAGATGTAAGAGATATACACAGAAATGCACCTCCTTCCACTGCTATCAGAAGTCAAAGAGGTGATTGCTGCCCCTCCATGAGCGTTGCTGAACTCAGATAACTGCTTTCCCATTTCAAAACCCCACAATTTAATTGCCTTTTAAAAGGGAGATAAAAGGCAAAGGAAATTTGGAGTCTGAAAAGAAGCTTAAACCATTTGAATTCCCACCCTTTATGCCCACCTTCACACCCCAGCTTTCTTTTCTGCTAAAGAGCAGGGAAAAGGCTTGTCCTTTGGTCACCACTGCTAAGGTCTCAGATGTCTCAGCAGTGCGGCAATGGGGGCCAGAGGACAAATTTGAGTGGGTCTTAGTACTTAGTACTGGATGGGCATCATCTGATTGGCATGGGAGCAGGAAAATGAGCAGCATAAATAATAAAACTGTGTTTGGGAGCAGCTGCCTGGAAGACGACTGGGACATGCAGCTCAATACCTGGCAGAGAGCAGGGCATTGAAACACCACAGGAGGGAATAAATGATGTTCCTGTGGGTATATTAGAAGTGAAAAATAAAGCCCTGCACAGCTCCGTTCCTGCTTACAGATGCTTGCAAGCTGCTCGACACCTGCAGCACAGGATGGGTGCCATGTGAGGAACCTCTCTGCCCTGTCATGGAGACCACTTGGTTGACACACAGCATGCCCCATGATGGCCACCCCACATCCCCCTGGCTCCCAAGGGAAACACCCAGCTCCCTCAGCCGCTCCTCATCAGACTCGTTCTCTAGTTTCTATTTAGAAAGAACCAGAACATGGCATCAGTGGCCTCTACAGACATTAAAGTGTTCTCTGTGGACACAGAAACTATTGTAACATCTTCAGATTGGCAGAGGTAAAAGATTGGTGCTTTATGGCTCTGGCTTCTGAGCTTGCTTGTGTATTACCTGAAATTTAGATGAGAACAGCTCGGTGTTAAGCAGTCTCAGTCTGCGAGTTTCTCATTAAGCCATGTCACATGTAATGGACCCAAATCTATTACTAGTTGTGTTTTGGAGAGCAAAGCTGTGCAAATTTTCTTGAGAAGGTCTGGCCAGCAACAGCAGCTCTTCACTGAAATGACGGCCGAGGTGCTGCAAGCATTTGCCTGAGGAAAGCAGCTTTTCCTGCTAGTTGGCATTGCTTCATTGCTTCCCTGTGTTCCCCATCCTTTTCTGCTGCCATCTCCCCTTCAGGCTGTAAGTGAGTTCTGCTCCTCATCTCTGCACCTCCCCTTCAGGGGTTTAGGGAAATGGATGAGATCCCCCTCAGCCTCCTCTTCTCCAGGCTGAGCAGCCCCAGCTCTCACAGCCTCTGCTCACAGGAGAGGTGCTCCAGCCCCTTCTTCGTCTTCATGGTCCTTCACTGGGCTGTTTTTAGCTGAAAACCGTGGGGTATGTGCTTGGGCAAAAACACTCTGTGGTGGTTTTACCAAGCTGGGCAGCTGAGCTCCACCACAACCCATCTCTTCACTCCCCCTCCGCAAAGGGAAAGTGGTAGAAAATATGATAAAAAGTGCTGAGGGGTTGAGATAAGGATAAGGAGATCACTCAACAAACAGTTAGCATCACGAGGAAAACAGAGTCAGCATAGGGAGATTTATGTAATTTATTGCCTATTACTAGCAAGCAGTGAGAAATTAAAAAAAAAAAAAAAAAAAAAAAAGTATAGACACCTTCCCCCCATCTACCCTTTTCCACCTCCTCTCCCCAAGCAGCACATGGGAATGGGGAATGGGGGCTGCGGTCAGTCCCTAACGCTTCATCTCCGCTGCTCCCTCATGGTCAGTCTTCTCCTGCTCCCCGTGGGGTCCATCCCATGGATGCCGTCCTTCTGAACTGAGCCTGCAGGGGCTGCCCACAGGCAGCAGCTCTTCAAGCACTGCTCCCACACGGCTCTGTCCCACGGGGTCCATCCCCCAGGAGCAAACTGCTCCAGCACGGGTCCCCCACGGGTGGGCGGCAGCTCCCCCCAGCCCCCTGCTCCTGCGTGGGCTCCTCTCCATGGGCTGCAGCTCCGGCCCGGGGCCTGCTCCTGCGGGGGCTCTCCATGGGCCGCAGCCTCCTCCAGGCCACATCCACCTGCTCCACCGGGGGCTCCTCCACCCATGGGGGGCTGCAGCGTGGAGATCTGCTCCATGTGGGACCCATGGGCTGCAGGGGGACAGCCTGCTCCACCAGGGGCCTCTC
Organism: Aythya fuligula; assembly: GCF_009819795.1. Lineage (NCBI taxonomy): Eukaryota > Metazoa > Chordata > Aves > Anseriformes > Anatidae > Aythya > Aythya fuligula. Next base: position 184,436,072 of record NC_045559.1, read on the forward strand.
CACGGGCTGCAGGGGAGCTTTGGAGCCAGCAGACACTGGCCCTTATCTAACATCGCACTCTTCTCACAGAGGCCACTCTCCCACTGCTAAAACCTTGCCATGTGAACCCATTACATACTGGGAGCTGAGGGGTGAGGACCAGCTCCAGCGAAGCTCCCACTGAGAATAGTTTGCCCTTCTGCAAAGCATTTATAGCAGTGCGAGCTGTGGTGCTGTGCTCTAGGGTGTCTGCCATGTCCAAAGCAATGCAATGGAGCCGTGGTCCTGAGCTCATAGCTCAGCAAAGCCACCAGCAGCTCGCTTCCCACACCCAACGGCAGGTTGCTTTCTTACTGAGCACAAATGCTTTCACTCCTTTGGACTCTGAACACACCAGATCCCCTCCAGCTCTCCTGGGAGCTGCCACTGCCATGGTGCCAGCACAAGGCACCAGGGCCAGCCCTGGGCAAGGGGGAAACATCAGAGGGACCAAGTGCTGGTTTGTAGCACAGGTTAGAAATGAAGAGAGAAGCAAACCATTCTGTCATCTTGCAAACTAAACTTTGTTTTCCTAATGCAGGGGAAGAAGAATGAGCAAAGCCCAGGGCAGCTAGAAACCAGCACCATAAGTGGAGTCCAGGTCCTTTCTTCCCCTTGGAGGGTCCATCTATCTTTTTAAGCAGCCTGGAGGTTGCACAAAGTTACAAGTGTGGCTGCATCTGCTGCTGCCGAGGATTCCAGGAATCCTGCCCCGGAGTTTCAGAGCCGAGCAATTATCTATTACTAATTTTATAACCTTGAATTAAGCACGTTCTCCATTTATGATCTACCCAGGAAAAATGAGCTTTGCGAGAGTGAAAAGCAATGGGTGTTTATAGTCGGATGATGAAGTAAGAGGGTTATTGTCATTGTGCCAGTGTCAGCTATTTCAGATAACTTTATGTCTGCCTGCTGTCTGCTGAATGAAACCATAGACAACGTGATATCAGCTTTGTCTGCTGTTGCCACATTTAGTCTGGAAAAAAAAAAAATAACCTTCTTGACATCTCCTGGGTCTGCAGTGTAGATGGGCCATTAACTTTGTGCTCGCTCTTCACACCATGCAGACAATAATATTTGACTAACTCGCAGTGCCGCTGTTAAGTGATGACTGTGCTCTGCATTGAGCTTACTGGAGGGAAGGCTCTGTTCTTGCAAGCTATCACGAGAAGGATATAGAGGAACAAAATATCACCACTTGCTTGTTCTTCTCAGTGCCTGGGGACAGAGTGATACAAGGGCCTGGACTGGGAAGGGAAAGACAACTCCTCCGGTTTTGGGTTTTCATATTTCTCATGAAAATGATGATTTTTAAGATGTGTTGCTTTTGTGGTTATGCAGCAAAGAGGACCTCTGAGTAACTGAAGCAAAAGGACAATAGCCTCATCACAAGTGCTGTTCTGGATGACAGTATAGGATAGCTAAAGGGGAAAAAAAATTAAGAAATATCGCACCAGCAGTTAATTTGCACTATTTCCAACAATTCAGCTAAGACCAGAGAAAACAAATATATGGGTTTAAAGATGGTTGCTATAGAAACCAGAAGAGATTTTATAGTTGCTTATGAAAGTAATGGAGGTTCTGATTGATAAGACAATCGCCTTCCCAGAGTCACTATGGAAACCCAAGGTGACCCGCAGGAGACGTGACTCCTCTCGCTCTGCTCCTGGGGGCAGATGGAGGCAGAAGGATGGGGGAAGGTCTGGGCTGGGCGATGAAGGTCGCCGTCAGGCTAGAGATGCTCAGCACTTCACATTTCAAAGCTGTGAGAGTGCTAATCGCTGTAGTGGTGAGCTATATTTATTTACTTACCCTTGGAAGGGTTTTTCTCTCATTGAAATCGATAGGAGTTCTGCAATTGACTTCCTTGGTAGCAAAGCGGGTTTTAGAGACCTTTCTGTGTCTCCAATCCATCAAAGCAAGGAAGCACATTTGCATGTCTCCCGCTGAGCTCAATGTTTAGCAACTGCTTGTGCTTTGTTGAAACGGGGCCATGGAGCTGCTGAGCACTTTTCACCTTCTGTGATGGGAGCTGTGCATGCACCATGGTCCCAGACACAGCAAAGAAAGTGAGCTGAATATGAAAGTCCTTTTTCTTGCAGACCAAGTATTAGAGGAACCCCTCAGTTCCTCTGCTCAAGCCTAGACATAATCTAGACACATCTAAATAATTTAGAAAAATGTTTGATTCACACTACCCACATAGGAACAGATCACACAGTTTTTAATCAGTCAGAGATTTTTAGTTTGCATAATTTCCAGCGAGGCAAAAAGAACCAGCTGACAGTCTCAGAAAACCACCAACATTTCTGAGATTTCACCAAGTTTCCAGCGCTAACCTGCAGCCAGGAAGAAATGATGTAGCTCGAGAAAACCCAAGAATGCAGGTCTGATTGTCAAGAGCAGGCACCAAGCAGCAGAAGGTTACTTGCAACCCTTGGTGAGCTGCCAAAGTTGGTAAGAGCAGTCAGGAAACCAGTCCAGCCCAACCACAAGACCAGCGCCTTTTCTAACCAGCCTTGATGTGTTTCTAAAATTGCCCTCCCATGTAGGAAACCTAGCTGGGCTTGTACAATAGGTAATCCTTCAAACAGGAAAAAAAAAATGGAAAAAAAAAAAAAAAAAAAAGAGAATACTGCTTCTGCTTCCATTATCAAAGGAGACATTCAAACTTCAGGCTACTACTGGAAATGGAGGTAACACCACCGCTGTGGTGGGGCCGCAGTAACCTGGGGTGGCTGCAGGCCTGGAAGAAGGGAGAGTGGATTGGATGCACATTATCTTCAATGAAGTTCCTGCTGGTTTTAGAGATAAGCAAAATTGTTACCTATTACTAAAGCTGTCGACTCATGGCTGGAGGTAGAAATCACTGCTTTAATGGAGTCCTAATAATCCTGCTGCAAAGAATGAGAGAAAGAGAATAATATTTAATAAAAGATGTGCTCACAGCAAGGTGCAGTCTGCCAGGCTATTTTCTGTTCTGTTTGTGTGTCTGTTGAAAGGAAACACACAGATGAATAAATAAGGACAGGTTAAGGTCTTTGAATGGGTATGAATGATGTAAACATCCAATAGAGCTTTTCATCCTCAGCACTCTTGTGCTCACACTCTTGCTCATCAAATGACAGCATAGCTCATGTATATAAACACTCAACAGCCTGCTGCGAGCCATGATGTGCTCCTCCACCAGCCTCCCAAAGCACAGGTGGGCATCCAAATGTTTTCTCCCCTTGGCAAGAAGGACCACCAATGTGCCCAGGTGGCCAAGGAGGCCAATGGCATCCTGGCCTGTGTCAGAACTGGTGTGACCAGCAGGAGCAGGGAAGTGATCGTCCCCCTGTACTCGGCACTGGTGAGCTGGCACCTCGAATGTTGTGTTCAGTTTTGGGCCCCTCACTTCAAGAAGGACATCGAGGTGCTTGGGTGTGTGCAGAGAAGAACAAAAATGGTGAGGGGACTAGAAAACAAGACATAAGAGGAGCAAATGAGGGAATTGGGGTTGTTTAGTCTGGAGAAGGGGAGGCTGAGGGAAGACCTCATTGCTCCTTACAACTACCTGACAGGAGGTTGCAGCAAGGTGGGTGTGGGTGTCTTTTCTAACAAGTGGTGAGACGTGAAGAAATGGCTTCAAATTTGTCCAGGAGAGGCTTAGGTTGGACATCGGGAAGAATTTCTTGATGGAAAGGGTGGCCAACCATTGGAATGGGCTGCCCAGGGAACTGGTGGGGTCTCCGTCGCCAGAAGTATTTAAGAGCTGTGTGGATGTGGCACCAAGGGACATGGTTTAGTGGTGGGAACTGGTAGGTCAGGTTCATGGCTGGACTTGGTGATCTTGAAAGTCTTTTCCAACCCAGACAATTATATGACTCTGTGGTGGATAGCACTTCCTCACTGGTACAGGGAATGTCTCAGGAAGGTACTCTTCTGAGACATTTTTCACTCTTTTCTTTCAGGCTGAAGAGGTCTCAGGGCACTCCTCCTGTAAGCTCACGCTGATCAATATTCCCTGTGAATTATCCCAGCTTGCACAGGCTCCCCTGGGCCTCAGCAGCCTCATACAAGAGGCAAAAGCTGTCTCCTGCAAGCTGCATTTTGAAACCTGTCCAAGGAGATGATAAAACTCCCTCTCCTCCTCCCACCTTCCAATTCTAAAGAAGAAAAAACAAATGATTATGGTGGCAGCAAAGCAGGATTTTGAGAAAACAGCCCGTGAAAACAGCCCAAATCAGAGGGGTTTCAAATCCTAAAGCTCTCAACGCTGTGGGATGTGTTTTGCTTCGGTGTCCAATCCTTCAGCCCTCTGAAAAGTGACAAGTGGCTGTGAGCCTCATCGCTCTCCCCGGGTGACTTCCATAAATAAGCGAGTGGGTAGCGGAGGAACAAGCTGAGCCGGACAGGAGCTCTCATAGGCTTTCTCCGAGAATCGTGCACAGACAGTAAGCACCATCTGCTGGCTTCATCACGAAAAAGGAGATGAGAAATTGTTTTTCGTCTGGTTGCACATCTCCGCAGCTGTTCTGCCCCCAGTTTCAGGGCAAACATAAAGAAACGGGAGCAACGATGATGCTCACCAGAGCTGGGCTGTCTGGGGAGCATCACTGACCCTGCTGACAGGTAGAGGCAATGTAGGATAAATATAAGAAAGCTAAACTCAGTGAAAAATCAAAAGAATTTTAATTAGCATTCAAACTGAGCAACACTAAAGACCTTTTCACCGGTTTTTGCATTGTATTCAAAATATAAATGCTTACCTTGGGAGTTCTCCCACCGAGGACATGAGCCAAATATCAACACAGCCCTAAAAGAAAAAAAAAAAAAAAAGAGAGAGAAAGAAAGAAAGAAACAGCTAAGAAACATTTTGCAGGGAAACTCATTTTTCCCCCTCAAAGGCAGGTTTGCCCAAATAAGGATGTGGGGATTTGGCACTCGTGGAGCAGGGCAGTATTTAGCAGATGGCTAATTCATGTTGTAGATACTCATTACCAAAGGACCAGCGATTAAGGCAGCGAGAGCTGAAGGCACACATCAGCCTCAGAAAGCTGCTCGGCAATTTGCAAAGAGCAGACCCAGAGCACCAATAAAAGCACCGGATACGTGAGAATTGCCAGTTTCCAAACAACCAGCAAAGCCAGCCCCAGCCTTCGGAGCAAGACACAAAATGCCCTGAGGACAGATAATGCATGGGGAAGGCCAGATCCTGCTGGATGCTGGGAATTACAAACCTCTGGCCATTCAAGTGTGGCCCTACAGCATGGGAAGGGGCAGGAGCTGAGCTGCCCAAGTGCCTGGGGATGAGCTGGGGGAGAGGAGGGCAGCAGGGGAGCCTCCGGGTGCTGTCTGTCAAGAAGGGCTCCATCAGCACCAGGTGGGAAATAAAAGTTTGGACACCCCACTTGTTCAAGTGCTGGAGGTTTCACTTAGGGAGAACACCTCATCCCAAAGCTCTCAAACCTCTTCTTTCAGTCTCTAATCAGCCAATTAGACAACTTAATGGCAAATGTCAACTGTGTTCATGTAGTCGTAATGCACTGAGGATGCCTTACTCAGATCACGAATCAGTATTTCAGTCTTAACGCCAGCATTCAGGTCAGCTAATGTATCTTTAAGTACAACTTGACCCAACACGTATCTTTAAACATTATCCATCAACAAACCCCAGCTTCATTGCAGTCTCTGCTAAAATATCCCCATCCCTCCATCCGTGTAGCTTCACAATAACGTGTTTGCTCATTGCGAGGCTGATTGCTTTATCATCCCACTAACCCAACCTTTTCTTTGCCAAAGGTCTCGCTTTTAGTCCTGTTTGCAAATGAGTGATGCTAAGCTTCCCAAGAGCTTAATTGCTTTGGGTTGCAATACTACAGCTTAATATGGGCAGTTCTTTGTAGGTGCTTACTATATATCCTTGTAGCTCCTGGTAATAAACATCATGTGCAAAATTAACTGCAACATGGCTTGTTAATTATAAAAGGTGCACTAAAGTGTGTGTTTCATTTAACAAAATGATTAGTTATGAATATTTAATTGCAACAGCAGGCTGTTCTGTACACTGCACAGTGGTAAACAGGGACATTTTACCGCAGTGGGTCCAGCCCTGCTTTTTGTCACCTGAAAGGGAGCAGGATTAAAGCTGTGATCGGCTTCCCCAGGACAACCTGACTGGTCCCAGGGACCGGGGTCAAGCCACTTCACCAGTTTGCATGGCCAGAAATTAACCCCAAGGGGCTTGCACAAGTCCACACAACATGTAAATGCATATGCATATACTTATACCTGATCTGAAAGAGTACCATTTAATGTTTCTGTAGTATTTTGGAATCAAAACAAAATGCCTCTCTGTGGGAGATGCAACACTTTCCCCCCCATAACCACCCACAGGAGAAAAGAGCAAGTGACCAGTCTGAGGACGTTTGGGGGCCAGTTGGCCAAGCTGTGTAGTTAATCAGTGTCATCTCTCATTTGCACGGAGCGTTTCTGGGTACCAAGTACTTTGGAGGCAGTCTCTCAACAAGCATTAGCTGCCTTTCGTGCTCACTCTCCATCAAGGCCAGGATGCATCCCCACACTATGATTTATGTCTGACTTCAAGCTGAATAAACACCCAAGCATATCACAGGATCACGGAACCACAGAATCATTTTGGTTGGAAAAGACCTTCAAGATCACCAAGTCCAACCATCAACCCGACCTACCAAGTCCCATCCCTTAGTGCCACATCCACACATCTCCTGAATGCTTTCAGGGATGGGGACTCCACCACCACCCTGGGCAGCCCTTCCAATGCTTGACCACCGTCTCCATGAAGAAATTCTTCCTAATGTGCAATCTAAACCTCCCCTGGCACAACTTGAGACCATTTCCTTGTGCCCTATCACTCGTTGCCTGAGAAAAGTGACCCACACCCTCCTTGTTACAACCTCCTTTTGGTAGTTGTAGAGAGCGATGAGGTCTCCCCTCAGCCTCATCTTCTTCAGACTAAAGTGGCTAGAGCCATAAAATTAATATCATAGCAAACAATCTTTTTAATGATACAGCAAGGTGGGGGTTGGCCTGTTCTCCCACGTGCCTGGTGACAGGATGAGGGGGAATGGGCTTAAGTTGCGCCAGGGGAGTTTTAGGTTGGATGTTAGGAAGAACTTCTTTACCGAAAGGGTTGTTAGACACTGGAACAGGCTGCCCAGGGAAGTGGTGGAGTCACCATCCCTGGAAGTCTTTAAAAGACGTTTAGATGTAGAGCTTAGGGATATGGTTTAGTGGGGACTGTTAGCGTTAGGTCAGATGTTGGACTCGATGATCTTGAGGTCTCTTCCAACCTAGAAATTCTGTGATTCTGTGACTGTAGTAGAAGTATGACATGGGACTATAACTGCTGTCAAAGCCAGAGATTTGCAACAGTGTGAATGGTGACACAGAAAAGGGGGAGGATGGTGTGCTGATGCAGAAGTGGGACTGGCAGCAGGAGCAGCCATGCTCACCCGTCTTCTCCTAAATGGCGAGAGAGAACGTTGCTGTTCCTACACTCCAAGGAACGACAAGGTGATGCTGCCAAACCTGGGCTCTGTGAACAGCTGCCCTCTGACACCTCCATAGACCTCAAACACCTTGCTGAGATCATAGGCAAGTGTTATGGGACCTTCCCCAGGCTGAGCATGGTGTAGACTGCATCCTATTGAATATGTGGAGAATGAAAAACCATTGTGCCCCACTGAGGACAAGACCCTTGTTTGTTACCTGTAGCACTGACAAATTCATTATTCCACATCTTCTCTTATTGGTGGGGCTGACCTTTGTCTCCTGCCTTCACAAAGCCTCACCACTGCAATCAAATATAAGAACATGGACCTATACAATTTTCCCTTGTGTACTTGTCTGAATTAGAGTTTATGCACCTCATTTTTTGCCTTAATGTGTTTTTATTTTCCTCAAGGAAAACTTTTGCTTTTGCTAAAGTCTTGGTGTTCCTCATGTACTCCTAGAGGTAAGACTTCCCAGATGCTGAGTGAGTAAAACTCCTCTCCCAACCATTAAAGGCCTTTTTCAAATCCACCAGCAGCTCCCCCTTACAGAGCATCAGCACCTACCATCCAAACATGATGTGCTCATGAACCGTGGCTGCAATGAATGTTTTTCTGCAAGGACCACTTTCCAGATGGGAGATGCTGGAGGAAATGAAAAGGGTAGGCATTTTCAGCAAAACAAAGTGCCTCAGGGATTTCAGGTCCTCTTGCAAGCAAGAGCAGCTACTGGGAACTGGGGAACTCAAATGATGCTCATTTCCAGCAGCACCACGCTGCCTGTGCACATACATTGCCTGTACACTGCCTTGTACTTGCTGCATAGGAAGGATGATACAGTTCTGCAGATATTTCTCTATTGTGATTTTATTGTAATTTAGATTTCCTCTGCAGTGTACCATATCACAGGTAGTGGGAAGAAACACTCTTTCCTCATTATTAAAGTGAACAGTAATTTTTGTAGCTTGTATAAGCTGATGTTCAGCTACCTAAAGGTTCACAGTATGAGATTGCCTGGATCAGGATACTGCTGCATTTGGAAGAAAAAATGTAGTTTTTGCTGTGCTGGTCCTTCATCTGCAAAACAAAAAAAAAAAAAAAAAAAAAGAAAAAAGGCATAAAACCTGAATTTTTGAAGTCTGTCTGCTGCAGAAGCAGGCATGCTCCCAGCCATGTAGGGGAACACCAGGTTGTGGGGCTGAGGATGCTGCTCAACCACTTTTCCCAAGGCTGTGGGGGCAAAGGCATTGGGATGGAGAGGTTCATCCTGAATAAACCCACCTGATGAAGCACCTCATAGGCAGGGCTGAATCTAATCAAACTTGGGAGAGGTATGCTGAGGCTCAGGTGGTTTTTGAAAGGGTGGCCATCCAGCGTGTCCTGGTTGCAGTGCAGGGATAGGAGCAGAGACACTGGTGTGCAGTGTGCTTTAGGGTAGTTTGAGCCCAACTGGGGTTTCAGGATCGTTTTCCTAAATTCTTGTTCCATTTGTACAAAACCCAGAAAGAAGCTAGGATCCTCTACCAAGCAAACTGTAAAACAGAATAAAAAGTGTATTTTACAGAAATTTTTTCATAAGAAAATTTGAATCCCATTTAACACTTCCTCTGTCTAATATACCATAAACCATGACTTAAATCCTACTAATGAATCTCTGAGGCTGAGGTTCTCACTCCTGTTTTTGGTTGACTAAAAGATTTGCTCTCCAAGTTAGAGAAAAAGAAATTAAAAAAGACCCAAAGCTGTTCCACATACATTCTCACCCACTGAATTCTCCCTGTTATAGCATGGTCTATTTTCATGAAATGCCTTTCAACTCGCTCGTAACTCTTAAAAGTGTAGCTGATAGGACTTTGAGACAAGTAAGTGAAGAGGAACTGTATTAGCATGCATTGTTTTCACAACAGATTTCTAGTCAGCTGGAAATAATGGGGTTTTGCAGTCTGAGATTCAATATTGGTTTCTGGATGAGTACCAGAATTTCAGAAATAAGTGCCTTTTTTTTTTTTTTTTTCTTCCCAACATGCATCAGATTAATCCAGCTAAGGGTTCATTTTGCATAAAAGTGCCAAACCCTTCATGACTGAGCAAAATGTGGCCCCAACACTGTTCTGTTCAGTTTTCAGAGTTATCTGCAGTTATTCTACAATCCTGTTGTTTTCACTCAAGGCAAACAGCCTTCCTTCCATCTTTCCGCAACAAACAAGTAACCACTCACAAGCACAAATAATACTTATTAAATATATCATAATTTTGTTTCTACATTCTGTATTTTTTTGAATGCCTAATAATCAGGATTTCTGGAGAAATTCAGTGGCTGCAGCAGCACAGAACTGTTGAGTGATTTCTCCTGCCTGCAGGATTAGGTCCACAGAGCAGAGCCAGGTTTTAACAAACTGCTGTCTTGCCTTTCAAGCATTTTAAAACTGTATTTCACTTACTGTGCTATGTGGACTCATACACTTCTTCATTATCTGCTTAAGCTTCTCTGCACCCAATGATTTATTGTTCTTATTTTCCAGCTCCTGGCAGTAAAAGGACACACTGCTGAAAAAGATTGCATTTGGTTTGCTTAAAAATCATTCATTAGTAAGTGTGTTAATGTGAGCCTACACTTCTGAAAAAAAAAATTGTCTGGAAATACAATAATTTTCTTAAATCCATGCTGAGTTCATTATTCTAGTAGACAAGAAAATACAGCTTTGTATTAGCACCTTGGGATGGATCCTGTCACCTGACTTGGAGAAATTGTGACAACTGGGTTTAATCTCTCATGCTGCTTGCAGCCTGACTATACTATTTAATAAAATGCAAATCTGCTTGGCTACTGTTCAGTCATCTGGATACAGTGGTATCATTGCTGTTAAATAATGAAGGAAAACAAAAGCCAGGAAATATACCCAGGGCTTTCTCTGTGCTGGGAAACAAATTACGGTAATTTCAGGCTCCTTAGAAATACAGCTATTGTTGAGAAAAACATATTTTGCAGCTGGTGAGAAGTCTATGCAAGTAAGTCAAACTGCTTTAAAAATCCCACGGACCCGGTTAAGTTATGGATCTTGTGTGTACCAAGTATAACTGTGGGGCAATTTTTAATGGCTACCCAAAAGAGGCCCTCTTGCCACCTCCAGGATCATAAAATCATAGAATCACAGACTCAGTAGGGTTGGACAAGACCTCCAAGATCACCTGGTCCAACCACCCCCCTACCACCAATGTCACCCACCAAACCATGTCCCCAAGCACCACGTCCAACCTCTCCTTGAACACCCCCAGGGACGGTGACTCCACCACCTCCCTGGGCAACCCGTCCCAGTGCCTGACTGCTCTTTCTGAGCAGAAATGTCTCCTCATTTCCAACCTGAACCTCCCCTGGCCCAACCTGAAGCCATTCCCTCTAGTCTTATCACTAGGTACCATAATGGAGGCCTCCATCACACCTCTCTGACAGAGAGGCCCCTCTGATAGAACAGGTCTCTCTGAAAGGCACTCAGACCTGGAGGATCAAGATTTTGGCTGTAGAGTTGGATTAAGATGTGCTGATCATCCTCTTCTGGTCTTGAGAGAGGGATAATGTGTTTGTGAGCCTGTCTGAACAGAGGAGGCTGGCAAAGGGGGTGAGGACGGAGTGGCTGGTGCTGTTTGCCATCTGCCCAGGCAATGGATGGTGCGGGAAGGAAGGCAGAGATTCCCCTGAAGCCACTGTAGGGATGGATTATCCCCTGTGTCCTCCTGGGGCTTGTCAGGTGAACATGTGGAGCAACTTTCAGTCAGGCAGCAGGTTAGCCATGTCCCTGTCTGAGCCCTGAGGGCCCTGAGGCATGATCACATCAGGTCAAAAAGAAAACAGTGCGGCCCGTATATTATTTGAAGGGCCTCAGCACTAAGTCTAGCACTTGAACACAGCCAGCAGGGAGGTTTTGGTGCCCTGCCAGTGCTGCAGAGCTGTCAGGGTGCTGCTGGGGGGGTGCTTCATCTGCACAGCCCCCCTCATCTGCAGCTGGACCCGTGGCTCCATGGCAAGCAATTTGCAGAGCTGTGAGTAGAGGCAGAGACCTCATCACATTTTCTCCCCTCACGCACAGCCCCGCCAAGCACCTCCTGGCACATCCAGCCCCTGGTCCCATGAACTGCAGCAGGAGCAAGGATGTATTTCGCTGTATTTTTGCAGCTTGGAGGGTGAGCATAGGAACAGTGCTGCTTGTGCTGTGCCACATGCCCCTCAGTGCAGGCTGCCCAGCCTACAGCTGCCTCTCCTTCTCCATGGGTGCCACGTTTCCTCCTCCAGCAGAGATATTTCCTTCTGACAGCACTTGGCTCCTTCCCTGTTACAGAAGCAGCTGTGACTCCGATCCCAGAGCACAGCTGCCATTTCTTTTCCTAAGCTTTTTCTTCATCCCAACAGCAGGAATCATACTGAGGAAGAGTAAATCTGTCAGCAGCAAAGAGCACACATCATCAGCATCCGTAGGCTGGACAACCACTACGAGAAGGCTTCTTTCCTTCCATCTCCACCTGGGAAGGGCCCAGGGAGGCTGGAGCAATGCAGGCATCACTTGCAATGCTTGGCCCAGTCCCACCCAGTGCACCCAGTCACTGGGATTTATGGGTTTTGCTCTCTCTGGGCATTTGTTCCGATGCTTTTGTGTCTGGGGAGACCCAGAACAACCTTCCAGGTTGGTTATAAGGCACTGGGCAGGGGAACATTTGTTTGGGCAACCACTTGGAAATGAGCTGCCTGTGTACAGAGCATGCTCTGATGACACTCCTTGAGCCTTCCAGGTCAAGCCATCAATAAAACATGCACATTTCAGAGATAGAAATAACCGATGTCATATGCTTCATAAATTCCAAGGTTTCCTATCCCAAAGCTGATCGGATGTGATGATCACTGGGAAGAATGTGCTGATTAGAAGCATTAAATAGAAATAAAATACACAACACATACAAAATGTTATCCCTGCTCCAATATTTTTCTCCAATCAATGTGTGGTTCTGGCCATTTTTGTGTGTGATACGAGCGTGCATCTTTCTGATCAGTGCCACAATGAGAGAAAAATTTCCCTGACAATCATACCTGAAATGCAGAATGCAGTCTCTGAAGATCTTCTTTTGTTGCTCAGTTTTGCAAAGTAACAAAAGAAAGCAGGTGTTAAAAAAAAAAAAAAAAAAAAAAAAAAAAAAAAAAAGCATCACCCACAGTGCTATTAGTCACACAGAGTAATGCTGTGCAATGAATTATTTAGGTGCCTGGAGTGCAAGCTTCTAGAAGGGGCAGATCTGAATTAATTAGCAGACACTTTTTGCCTTTTCCTGTCATATTATTTTCTTAAACAAATTTACTGTATCTATGCAAAGAAGGTCCCATCTATTCAAGTCCCCTAAATAAAATTTTACTGCAACTATTGAAGATAAATGAGGACCCAACACTATGAAGGGAGCGGTGCCTTCTCATTGCAAGCTAAGGGTCTTCTGATAGCTGCTGGGAGCTCTCTACATCCCTTATTTTGTATGTACTTCCTAGTAAAATCAAGTGTGGATCTTGAGAAGCAAAATACTTTTCTCTGCCTTTGAAGTCATCCAGGGAAAGTGCATTTGTCTATTTTTCCCTCCTTTTGTTTGGATCAGGGAGACACGATGTTTGCTGCAAGTGCTCCAAATACCATTATTTATTCAGCAGAATGACAGACAACAGTTTTGAATTTCCACAGAGCTGCATTTGTCAATAATTTACTGCATGGATAATGTTCCTTGAGCAGTAATAACCAAGAAGGTACTGCGATGGTAAGCACTGGAACAAGCAGCACTTCACTATCAGTGTACTTTGGATGGGACTATTGGCATTACAGTTGGGGTCTGACTGGATGAACAGGACTCTGAGCACATCCTAAAGGAGAGCTGGCAGTATGAGAGCAGCAAATGAACCAGCCACACATTTATATTTAGCACAGAAAAACCTTGGGAAGGGAGTCGAGGAGGTGTAGATGCAAGTCTGCTTTGAACCCTTTCTCTAGAGGCAGTCTGAAGAGTTGCATGGACATCTCCGAGTGACCAGGGAGCCCAATTCCACCACCTACAGCCATGGTTTCTGCTGGTGAGACCTCCAGCTGGCTCCCCCATCAGCTCTTCCCAACCCTTTTGTCCCCACCACCACATGAGAGGGGACAAAAGGTTCCTTTTTGCCAGAGCTTGAGGAGGGAGAGGCTTCCCCTGCACTGGGAGCTCTCAGCCAGACTTGCCTTTAGCTCTGTTTTAAGCCCATTTTATAGCTGTCCCAGCACTGGCTGTTTGTCTTGCTGGTGGAGTCACAGGCTGGCTCCCTGACAGCTCTCTCTTGCACGTCCAGACTGTGACAAAGCACAAGGACGATCAGACAGACTCCACATGCCAGCAGAGACAATGCATATTCATGCAGTCATCATCATAAGAGCATGCAATGCTTAGCATTTATATTGAGGATTTTGCCTCCTGACTAGCAGGCATACATTAAAATCCTCATTCAGCTCCTGAATACCAATATCAGCTGCCAGTCTCCTTTCTCTCCCTGCCCTGCTTTCCTGAAAGTGAATAAATAACAACAGGCTGATGAGAGAGAAGGCGTTTCTTTATTCAGAGTGCTCAGACGTGTGGAAATCTGTTATTCACACCATGCGTGCCCAGGTCCTGCATGCAGCCCTAAGTACTGCCATTCCTCTGTGTTCATATTGCTGTGTCCTCACGGACACCCAGCCCTGCTCAGGAGACAAATCAGCCTACATTCACGGACAGAAATTTCCTCCGGTTAACTCAATCCTGTGTTTATCCTACACCTGTCTATCTGCTGCCAGAGCTTGCTTATCCTATTAGCTGTTCTTCGCTTCAGGCAATCCTGTACTCTCCAGCATCCCAATTCTCCTTCTGAAAGTGTTACCTGCCACCCACACACTCTTGTATTTTCTCCTCCATCCCTTGGAGGCTTAGTTCAGTCAGGAGAAAGAGATTTTTCTCTCAGCTCCACACGTGATGGGTTCACTGTTGGCTTGTGGCCTGGCTGACACAGGCAGGAGCCTGGAAATGACTTGCCTGAGCAGCAGGCTTCGGTTTGGGCAGCTCATGGGACGAAGATGGAAGATGTGAGCTCTCTGCCAGATCAGTTCTGCCTGTTGCAGAGCCAAGAGCTAAGGCTGTTTGAGGTTTGACTTGGAAAGCCACTTGGATATGTTTTGGGCCAGCTCATACTCTACCTACCACCTGAAGAGCTACGTCTGTAATCCAGCAAGTCATAAACAGTTTGTTTTCTTCCACACTGTTGTGTAATTAAGTTCTCACAAACTGCTACTGACAGAAATTTTGCAGGGCTGAAATGATCACAGAATCACAGAACTGTAGGGGTTGGAAGGGACCTCAAGAGATCATCGGGTCCAACCCCCTGCCAAAGCAGGTTCCCTAGAGCAGGCTGCCCAGGAAGGCGTCCAGATGGGCCTTGAATATCTCCAGAGAAGGAGACTCCACAACCTCCCTGGGCAGCCTGTCCCAGTGCTCCTTCACCCTCACCATGAAGAAGTTCTTTCGCATGTGTAGTGGGTTTATGTGGCAAGGTTTTGGTAGCAGGGAGCCATAGGGGTGGTTTCTGTGAGAAAGATCTAGAAGCTGCCCCATGTTTGGGAAGGGCCCCATTGTTTTCCAGATCCGAGCCAATAAGCGATGTTGTTTTGCGCCTCTGTGAGAGCATATTTAAGACAGGGAAAAAACGCTGCGCCACACAGCAGCCGGGAGAGTCAAGGGAGTGAGAGAACAGCCTTGCACCAAGGTCAGTGTAGAAGGAGGGGGAGAGGTGCTCCAGGCGCCGGAGCAGAAGTCCCCTGCGGCCTGTGGTGAGGACCATGGTGAAGCAGGATGTCCCCCTGCAGCCCATGGAGTACCACGGTGGAGCAGGGTTCCACGCTGCAGCCCGTGGAGGAGACCACGGTGGAGCAGGTGGCCCTGCACCGACGGAGGCTGCCGCCTGTGGAAGACCCCTGCCGGAGCAGATTCCGGGCCGGACCTGTAGCCCGTGGAGAGGAGCCCACGCAGGAGCAGGTGACCTGGCAGGAGCTGCTGCCCGTAGGGGAGCCAGGTTGGAGCAGTTTTCTCCTGAGGGATGGACCCCGTGGTACGGACCCATATCTGGAGCAGTTCTGGAAGAGCTGCTGCCTGTGGGAAGCCCACGTCGGATCAGTTCATCAAGGACTGCATCCCGTGGGTGGGACCCCAC
The DNA here is from genome assembly GCF_009819795.1 of Aythya fuligula. Lineage (NCBI taxonomy): Eukaryota > Metazoa > Chordata > Aves > Anseriformes > Anatidae > Aythya > Aythya fuligula. The sequence continues at coordinate 184,451,837 of NC_045559.1, forward strand.
AGCACAGGGGACGAGAGTGACCGAGAAGGAGCGGCAGAGAAGAAGTGCTGTAGACTGACCATAACTCCCATTCCCCCGTTCCCCTGCGCCGCTCGGGGGGAGGAGATGGAAGAGGGTGGATGGGGGGAAGGTGCTTTTGTTTTTTTTTTCCCTTTGTTTTCTCACTTCTCTCGCTTGTTAGTTGTAGGCAATAAATCTTACTATTTCCTTATGCCGAGTCTGTTTTGCCCGTTACAATAATTATTGCGTGATTTTCTCGTCCTTATCTCAATCCTTGAGCCCTTTTCACATATTTTCTCCCCATTCCTCTTTGAGGAGCGGGAGTGAGAGAGCGGCTGTGGTGGAGCTCGGCTGCCCACTCGAGCGGAACCACGACAGCATGTTGGTGCGGAACTTCCTGGGCTCCATCTTGTGGCCACAGCCCCTTGTCTTGTCCCCGCAAACCACTGAAAAGAGGTTGCCCAAATCCCTCTGTCCCCAACACCTCAGGTATTTATACACATTGATGGAATCCCCTCTCAGTCTTCTCCAGGCTGAACAGCCCCAGGTCTCTCAGCCTTTCCTCATAGGGAAGATGCTCCAGGCCCCAGATCATCTTTGTGGCCCTCCACTGGACTCTTTCCAGGAGATCCCTGTCTTTTCTGTACCAGGATGCTGAACACTTGCACACTGGTGTGTTTTCCACAAACCTGAGGCAGGTACTCCTCCATCACCCTTTCCACACCTCCTTCACCAGACTTTTGGGACAGGAGATCCATCCTTCCTCCTCCCATGCCTGGAGCAGGTCGCCTGCCTCCTGGGCTTGTTCCCAAGCTGCCTCCTTCACCAGCCTGGGGAGGTGTCACTGGCAGTGCCAGTAGTAGTGGTAGGAGCCCAACGTCTTACTACAGATGGGTAAAGAAAGACACTTGGGCAGGTTTAAAATACTGCATCTGTCTGGAAGGGCAGAATGAAAGCTCTCTGATGGCCCCTCTGCTCCACTGCTATCTTCTGGCTCTGATCTGGACCACTACAGCCAGCTCTTTCCCAGATGATGCCTGAGGACAGTCCAAAAGAGGACCTTTCCCAAAAGGGAACATGGACATCCTGCTTTCCTCTACAATCCCTAAGCATCATCTTAGCAGGCTTTGCACCCCACATAACCCCACATGTCCTCTTGCCACACTACAGGACATTCGGAGCACACCGTGTGCCGCAGTGCTGCCTTCATGTTATTTCATATGCTTTGAACTGGAAAAATCTCCCATAAACAATAACCACATCTTATAGCCTAGAGGCATTGCACAGAGTCCTGATGAGACGTGTGGCTCAGTGCTATGTGGCAGATAAGCAGCCAGCCTGCTTCAGGAGAAACAAGTTCAAAGTAGTGGCGATAGGATACTGCCTGTGCCCTTTGGCCTTGGAGCCAGGGATCAGCCCCTACCTGTCATTTATTCAGCAGTAGAGATATGAGAGAAGAGAGAGAAAACACCACTGCTTTTGGAAGGGGATAGTGAGGCAGATCATATCCTGCGTTGGCAGCCAGTGCTACTGCAGTGTTCATGTTTCCTCAGCCAAGTTACTTGAAGCTCTGGGTGCAAGCAGAGCATGCTGCAGCCATGGATATGTTGGTTGGTAGGGACCTCTGGAGGTCTCTATTCCAACCTCTTGCTCAAAGCTAGAGCTTGACCCTTCCAGCCTTGGCGTTGTCTAGCCAAGTCTTGCAAATCTCCGAGGATGGGGATTCCCCTCTCTGCATAACTGCTCCAGTAGTGTTGCATTGCTCTCCTGGTAAACCTTTTATGTCCTACCTAAGAGTCCCAGGCCACAAGTCATGGCTGTATATTATCCTGCAGGCTTTACTCAGATACCAGCTCTCTTCATCTGACTACCTCCTCTTTGCCATCATTCCCACAGGGGTAAAACTCCCTGTTAATGCCCGCAGAGAGACTTTCTTGCTCTTCTTTTGAATGTTTAGCATTCGTGACTACACAGCATGGGCACAAAAAGGTCATTATGTCCAAAGAGCTCATGTCTTGTTGCAAACCAGTACTACCTTTACAAACCAGTATTACCTTCCCCCTACAACCTTGACCAGTTGAAAAAAAGCAGACTAAAAAGTTAGGCTGCTGATGTGCCAAGAGCTCTCTCTGTGGTGCTCACTAGAATTGCCTTATTTATATTTCCTCCTTTACCACATTGCATACACTCGCTTGTATTCATGTGTTTCATATATGCCTTTTACCTATTCTTCAGCTGTAAACTCTCATGGTGCAGCTCATCACTTTCTGGGTTTGTGGAGGCAGTGTCTCAGTGGGAACCTGGTTCAGAGTCAGGGCTCCCGCGTGTCACAGCAGTTCCTGTTAACAAGAACATACTTAATACTGCGAGCAACAGACCGATGCCCTGGCTGGGGCTTTCCAGCATGCACCTTAGCTGAATCTGTGAAACACACAGATAAAAGCAGATTTAAGGGAAGGAGAAAACTGTGGTATAAAGTTCAATCCTGAAAAAGCCATTTTCAGACGACAATGATGCTCATGCTGCGAGATTACAGAAAATAATTGGTTTTGCCAGAAGAAAAGTCTGCGATTTCCAGGATGTTAGTAATCAAACACATTGTGTAACGGAGAATAATATGCACGTAGCTCAGATCCCTATAATCAGAAAACAACTTGTTTCTTCCAGGCTTCAGCATGCAGAAGAAAAAATAAAAAATAAAAAAAAAAAGCTGTTGCTGATACACACTTGAGCAGAGATTACGACTGGCAGAGCACTAACGATCCCTGCCTCCTGTAAATCCTGCCTGTGAGCATCCTTATGAAATGGTGCGACGGAGCAGTGATCCATATGGCAGGTAGCATTGCAGGTCACCCGTGAGAGCATCCTGCAGCACAATGTCATGGCTTGTCAGCATATGTGGGCTTGAAATTGTGAGGAGGTGCCTGGTTGATGCATTCCTGAGATTTTTTGTGTTATCTTTTGCAGCCACGGAGTGAGAATTATTTCTCCTAACACAGCAGCAGCGGGGGAGGAGGTGGGGGGAGGCTGTATGTGACTGCCACATTGAGCTGGTAGCGTGAAATACATGCACAAAGCTACAAGCAGGCCAAAAATTATTGAGTCCTAAGCTCTTTTCACTTCAAACTGGAATTTGTGTCGCATCCAGGGAGAAGCCAGTTACCAGAGACTGCTGTAGCCAAGACGGAGCAGTAGCAGGTGCTTGTATTTTGTCTTTAATTGGATGTTTTACTCCACTGTCTTTACTCCACTCAAGTGCCACAAAAAGCTTGCAAGATAAAACAAGGCAGGAGAGCAGGGGTGAGTGCACTTCTCTGCTTCTTTATTGCTGTGGACAGGGAAGTTAAAAGCAGAAAAGTGGAGGGGAAATGTCTGCTGACAGCAGCTAAGGACATGTTGACCACACAGTCCAGCCTCTGTGGCATGGTACATCTGTTGAAATGGGCAGAAAGGGACCAGATTCAGCTCCAGGTGTGGACACCTTGGGGTGTCATGACCTAAAGGATTACCCAGCCTGCAGGTATACAACAGGGTTTGCAGGATGCTGTAATATGCAAGGGCACAGAAGCTCTATTTCCTAAATTTCTCTATCACAGGTTACAACGAATTCCAACTATCAAGTATACCTATGATTGACAAAGCAGGTAGATATCAAGTTATTCTGAATTATTACTAGGAATGAAAACTTATATCTATATTATCAGTAGTAGCAACAATCTGTAATATAGCAGCAAGTGTGTATATATGTATATATATATAAATACTACAGCTTGCTGCAAAATTATCACTACTGAAGTAGCAAATATACTTATGATGGATTACTTATATGCATATGTGTATATATATATGTGTGTATATATATATATATATATATATATATATATACATATTATTTTTTTTCCAAGGTGCTACAGGTTCCAAGTGCTATCAAAATGATCCCAGAAGTGAGGTCAAACTGACCTCAGAAAAGGTTCAATGAGGACTGACCCCAGAAGTGGGCCCAGGAAGGGGCCCAATAAAATAATGAACAGCCTCACTTTGAAGATGATGCACATCATGGAGGTCAGAGTCAGCCAGGCATTCCCAGTGAAGGTTCAATTTGTGTAGGGAATCTTGTAGTAAAAACTGAAAAAATAAAACTGTGTAGCAGAGGAAGTTCTCAGAAAGAAAGACTCCATTCTGGATAGAAAATGAGCCATTTTTATGTCACCAAGACATAAGACAGCAAAGGACGCCATCTCTTATAGCAGCCAATGGACATTGCTAATTTATATTTTTCTCCTGAGGTAACCAATAGATGATGATTCCTATTCTCTCACACACACAAAAAAAAAGTACTTTCACCAGACTGTTTCGTTTTTTTTCAGGTAGAACATCTAATAGCAGTTGATGATTCCTACTTTCTGAAGATGTTTTCCTTTTTCCAAACTATTTTCACCCATTCCAACAAGAAGTTTTTTGTTTTTTCCCTTATGAGTAGTACCTCCAGGAAGTCTCTGCTTCTCAGGCACCCAGCTACACTTCAAGGAAGCCTTTATGGGTCATGATTATGGCTGCTCCCACCAGGGGGTGTACCAACAAGGTGGGTTTCTGTCATCTTCCTACAGCCTGGTCAATGTGTCCACTCCCTGCACCCAGTGCACTACCCATCTACAAGCCTGTCACAGCTTGCTTTCTTAGTCAAACTCCATTAAGCCCAGAATTACTGGGGGCACACAGCAGCATGTTGCCCATGGATGAGGTTTGGGGTGAGGACACAGTTTTCTAAGTGATTCTGATTACTGAGGATGACTGGAGTCTGTAATTATGACCTATAAAGCACTGCTCCCTCACTTGAACATTACTATCATAAACTATTTTAACATTTAATCATTTTTTCTGAATTTGTAAAATTGGGTAAGTCTTCTACAGGGAACTGATACCACAGAAGACAAATGGGTCACAAGGACCAGTGCCAGTTCTGTAAACTACCTGCTACCATTTATCCATGCCAAGTGTTTATTCCTTCTTTTACAGCCTCCCCCCTCACCCATGAGCAACGTGCAGCTTTTCAGCTGTTTTTCTTAGAAACTAGAGCAAGCACTCTTGCGGCAAACGATGCTCTAGGGAGAAGCTATCTGTGAGAATAGGAGCTCCGAAGCAGCAGCTGGTCTAACAAAACCATTCCAAAAACATAATTTGCAGCAGAAGCTGCATTTATATGCAAAAATGCACATTCAGGGAAGTGAATGTGCACAGCTCCTCAACAGAGCATCTTCATGGGAGAGGGAAATTTCAGTTTCTGGAGAGCAGGAGTGGTGGCTTTAATTCCTTGACAGCCATAAACAGCTGCTGAGCAATGATGATTCCTGCCAACGAGGCACTCCAGGGCTGAATCCGCACCCGTTTACTTCCAGTTTGTGAACCAAATAGGGGAGATGTCAGAGCCTGAAATAAATGTGGGTATCTGGGGGGAATGGGAGGGAAGAGCCATCTTTCTTACCTGCCAAGGTCAAACATTTCTAACCTGAGTATCTCCCTCATCTCTAGGCATCATGCAGAAAGAGGGGGACTGCATGGCCCTGCCCCGTGGCCACCTCTCTGCCCCTGGCACGGCACGCAAACCCTGCACTGAATTCACTGGTAAATCTGTAAGAGAGACATCCTGTGCTGTTAGGGTACTCCATAGCTACTTCTCCATGCATCCAGTATATACATGTATGGAGCAGGAGTGGAAATGCTCTGGAGGGTTACCTCTATTTTTGTGTTGGTTTATTTATTTATTTAGATGAATATGTACTTATTTCCTTGCATCCTGCAACTTTTAACAGAATGACTCTGAGTTCAGAGTTTTTGTGCCACAATAAACCTCCAGCCTGAGCTTGCAAAGCCATTTACTGCCTATGGTTAAACAATCTTCTTTGTAAAGAAACTAACTATAAAAATCTTCAAAACAGATTCATTACCTTTTCCTTAACAGCTGTTCTAAGACGTACTGTCATCAGTCATTTACTAATGGTTAGCAAACACTTCCCTGCTTTAATGCGTGACATATCTTGCTAAAAACATTACACCTGCTGGGTCATTTTGCTACTAAACTATAAACATTCAAAATGAGCTCTAATGCCAGATCTGTGGCCCTAGGATTTCAGCTGATAGCCCTTGCTCTGCTCTACCTCAATTTGCAAAAATGCCGAATTCCTGTTGTACCAAGTGGAATTTTCAGGGGACACAAAGAAGGTCAACAAGATGAGAAACTCATATTCTACATTCATTGAGCAAATAGTTGCAGTGAATTAAGATGTTAACCACTAACCTGCTGTGCTATTTACTTGGATATCAACATCATGCAGTGGAAAATCATCAGGTGATGGACATGTGCTCATGCCTCACTCATCAGTGGCTTAGGCTATTTCTCCGGGGTGGGCAGAGCATAGAGCATGTCCCTGTCTTCTGACGCTGGTGTATGGCAGAAGAGTCCAACAGAAGTGAAGTGAGGGTTGGGTATGTCCTCCTCTATCAGAGCTCATCTGCCTGAACTTCTCTGCCACAGCCTGAAACACAACATCTACATTATATATAGATATAGCACATGTAAAAAAAAAAATCCCACTGAAAGCTACCTCTTATCAGCCAGGATGGGAGGTAAAGGACCCATTTTGCCCTTGAAATCTTCTCTATAAAGAATGAGGAAACCTTCCAGATAGCTGCCTTCAAATCTAGTTCTGTCATGATTTGAAACTCCATGTTTCAATGTTTTTTATATATTAAAAATTGGCACCTTCCAAGAGAGATCTGTTGCCTTGTTTATCCATTTTTATTTATGTATAATATTGCAAAAAACTCACTGTGGTGTTTACTTCATGGCATTAAGCCTAGTTCTTAAGAAATAATAGAAAATATTTTTATAAGTATCCTAAAGAGAGGCATTAATCCCTGCTTCAGAGCAGACTAATTAAGCTCAAGAGCAGGAGGTGCAAAAAAAAACTGATCATTATTTATTGTCAGGTTAAAAAACCACATCATTCTGACCTTGGCACTGAAATGTCACTCCAGTTAGTAGATTTAAATACCTGTATGTGTACCTTTGTGGAGTCACTTTAATACCAAAGTAAGAGAGCAGAAAGCTGGTCCAATATTAAACTTCTTAGTGTCGTGAAGTGAACCAAATAGCATAGAACCCCAGAAGCATCCACTAGGAGCTGTATTTGTCTATTGCTACAATGCTTCAATGGCATGGCAGGGTGATGAGAGTGCTCTGTTTCAAGCAAAGCACCCAAAAGCAATTTATTTTCCTGTAAACATCAGAAATCCTTGCAGATTTGGTTTACTGAGAGAAAGAGAAGGCCAGTTACAAAGCCTCTTATGCACGCTTTCCTTCAATCCCAGTGCAGCACTCTTCATTTTCCAACTCTTTAGTGACACCATATGCTTTATAACGCTTCTACCTGAATAATTTACAAGTGAAAAGCACTCAAAGAATGTGTGAAAACATTTGCAAAGACCCTAGATGGTTTTCACTAGGCCATTGCAAGGTACATTTTTGTTGAAGCCTATTTCCATAGGAAAGTGCATCATCCAGCGAATAGCCACTTGGAATATAAACCAGGTAAGTGAAATATGAAGTGTATTTTTGCATTTTATTTGGATTTCAAAGGGCTTGAATTACTGTTTGCTTAAATCTTAAGAACATGTGGAAAATATCTAGCAAAAAATGTATGAAATAACTTCAGGTCAAGTAGTCAGCATTTACGACAACTACAGGTAAATGAAAGCGGCGTTACCGTAGCCAAATGATCAACACGGCACATTCCTACTGGGGCAGCTCACACCAACTGAGCTCTTCATTTTCACTTGGAAGAGCTTAAATACAAGTAGAAAATATGTGGAATAAAAAATACTCAGTTTCTAAGGAGTCATTTTTCATTTTGATTTTTGCAGAGCACGCCAATGGGCTGCCTAGGATGGTTTCTCCATAGTCTTCATACTCACCATGGCTGGTGAGTATTACATCCCTATTAAACACAGCACCATTATCTACTACTATCAGCTATTATTTTGGAACTGAACTATTTTATTTTTTTTCCTGGTTTTAAGTAGGGTTTTCGTTGTCATTGTTGTTGTTTTTTAACATGGAGAGAACATTTTCTGAAAGAGAAAACAACATATAATTAAGTTTCTCTTATGTAAGTCCCCCCTCATTTAAACTCACACAGAAATGGAGACACTTAGGAAATCACTTAAGGATACAATTCTTTGGAAATTATCATTACAAGAGCTACATGGCTAAATAAAAGGCATTTGATGAGGTTCAGTTTTACCCACCTGCCTTTGAAAATCTAGATAATAATGTTAATTTGTGTTCCAAAATCTTAGGACTTACTGTGCTAAGTATTCATTCCCTAGAGACAAACAGGAAAAAAAAATCTTCTATTAGAACTGAAGTTCTTTGTGCATGTAATTTTGAGAAAAAATCTGAAAGCATGATCCAAATACTGCAAGAAGAAAATAGATATTTTGATTAAATGATTTAGAATGAAATATTTTTGATACAATATTATGATTTTGGGGAGCTAATTTGTATTGTGTAACAGCTGACTCTGTCAATAGCAGATTCATTTTTATCTAATGCCACCACTCATTGGGGGGGAAAAAAAGGGAAAATAAAAAAGGAAAGGAAAGGAAAGGAAAGGAAAGGAAAGGAAAGGAAAGGAAAGGAAAGGAAAGGAAAGGAAAGGAAAGGAAAGGAAAGGAAAGGAAAGGAAAGGAAAGGAAAGGAAAGGAAAGGAAAGGAAAGGAAAGGAAAACTTTCTTTTTTTTTTCTCCTTAAAAAAAAAAAAAAAAAGAAGCAAAAATGAATCAAAGAAGCTATCCTGTTACCATAAAAGATAATAATGAGAAGAAAATGGTTGATGTCTGAGTCAATTTAACATAATCCTACCTGTTGCATTTTACTTGCATAGTCCACTCTAAAAAAAGCTTATGACAATTTCTCTCTATCCTTCCCACAAAGGCTAGTATTAAAAAACAACAGAACAAAACCAGACAAAGCTTATAGAAATGCAGGTTTTAAAATAATCTTTTGTATGTTCTGACTTCAAAACAAATGATACTGATAATTTAATGTCCTGTGTCCTTTGCTCTGCATTTTTCTAGCCAAGTATGAAATTTTCATGATAAGCAATGATTATGTTAATGATGTAGTTTATATGATAGAAGAAAAATAAAGATTGGTCCCTATGAAATAAAGATGTGGTGCTACACCTATGTCTTCTCCTGATGAGCATATAAGAATGCAATTGAAAAAATACACTTATCCTGTGCAACACTTTCAGGCTCTCTCATTTTCATTAACTTACCATCATTCTTCTGTAAGACCAGTTTTTCAATGCAAGAAAATTTTTCAATGGCAAGACTAAACCCCCAGGTGACCTCAATTCTTGGAAAAATCAGCTTTGCCTATTGATCTCATCTGAGCAATCATAACCCTGCTAATGAGATACATCTTTTAATGGCTCTTGAATGGTAATAGAGTATTAACTCCTTCAAGAAGAAGACCATGTTAATAAACATGGGGCTACTAAACAGAAAAAAATGATTCTGTGAAAACTCCACTAACTCACCCTTTGTGGTTGCTGTATGCCATAAGCCAGTGGTTATATGGACTTTTTTTTTTTTTTTTGTATTTGTTTATTCAGACCATGGGTCACATTTTTGGGTTGATTCCAGGCATCCTCTCAGCTGTGGGATCCACGAAAGCTCTTCGGGCCCAGGTGCACATCCCAGTCACATCCTGCTCCATGCTGGTACCTGTACCGTTGCCTCCCAACAAGTCCTGGCCAACAGCAACACCTCACCCCACTGCAAGTTGTTAAAAAACAACTTACTACTCATTGTTAACCTTTGTTAACAGGTCTGGCATCACTCTGTTCATCTCCTGCACTAATAAACGCAGATTTAAAACAGTTTGCCGGGTTTCCTTCTTTACCACTGCTAACAGGAGTCTATTTTTTGGGATGTGAAAGTGGCACTGCAGAATGTGGGATAGACAACAGAAAGCTGGGATTGCATGCAGAGGTCGCACACACATCTGCATGAGCAGAAAATCTCTCTGATCAGGTAATTTGCTCTCTGGCTTCCAAATATAAGATCCATCCCTGGAAAAGCAAGGATTTATATATATTTTTTCTTTGAAAATTTATGATCTTTTTGCTTTCAAGTAATTATTATTCTATTTGTACCATACAAAAAACAGACCCACAGTCTTTTTTTTTTTTTTTCTAAATGTGTATACCACAGTCATTACTCTGAGATAGGCATAAAAATATATATATATAATTTGCCTATAAAAATGATTAGATATTTCTTAATGGACTCTGAAAAACAAATCAACCCCCCCAAAACAACTCCATCCCTCCAGCCAGAATTCTACTGCCAAATGTAAGTGCTGGAGAACATCTTCAGGGGCCTAATTTTCAGAAGTGCTAAGAAGTCACAAATTCCATTAAGTCAGAGGTACCGAACAGCTTTGAAGACTGAGTGACTTGTAAATAAAAGCCTTAATGAAGATTTAGCAACCTAACTTTATGAAACAGACTTTGCAGTTTTCATTTGTATACCAAGGACAAATACTACCCCATTTCTGGGAAGAGAGAAGCTGGGACAGCAAGAAGCTGAAGGTGCCCTGAGAAGGAGTAGGTGGATGACCCATTGCCAGGACCTCATCACCTCCCGGACAAGGGGCCACCTGCACACGGTGTAGGGCTGCAGGAAGCAAGGGGTCAACCTGGGAGACGACCAGAAAAAGAGGCAGGAGAAGGGAAACTCAGGATCATCATCAAAGAAAAGGGAAACTGAAGATGCCACAACCCTGCCTCTCTGAGCAAGTTGCAGTCAAGGTGCTCTGTTTCCCTCTACTGGTAAAACTTCAGGATTATTATTTTTTTAAAATGTAAATTTGCTTTCTGCTGAAGGTTTTCTTCTGGAGGTGTCCCAGCATCATTGTGTGCCTGTGAACACTGCTCAGGTCTCTTATTTTCTTCCCAAATCTCCCCCTTCTTCTTAGCTGAGCTCTGCCATACAGCCAGCCCTGTTTAATGCTGTTGACTTCAGCAGAGCTGGGCATGAATCGAAATTATTAAGAAATATTTCAAGATGATTTATGGGTGTTTGGAAAGACTTCATTGATTTCTCAGTGTGAAAGCAATGCCACAACACTGAAGCTATTCTAGGCAACCTAATGTGCCTTTTGAAGAATTGTTGCTGTTTGGTTGTGTTCAAAAGCCAGAACAGAGATTCTGTTGTAGGAAAGTCTCAAGATTACGAGCTGGTAAGAAGATGAGGTAATTGTACACGCTGCACTGAATGCACTATCTAGGTATTTTAATAGCTCGGTTAGACCACACAGCCCACAGCCAGCTCCAGTAAGACTTCATGCATGATCCTTTACTTGCCACTGCCAAAGTAAACATCAGTGTTCACATCCATCAGTGGCCTTTAAAAGTATGCAAAATTAATTTGGGAAGGAGCTTTCTGAGCTTGCACAGACCACCTTAAAGGGACAGAGGTCCCCCAGCTTACAAATTTCTACTATTCTGGGATCTTTCAGATTTTTTCTTCCATTCCACATGACATCCTGACATCTCAGTGAGTGCAATTTTGAACTGTGGTAGCAGTAGAAGGGGTGGTGTTTTAAACTCAGAACACATTTGAGTTTTAACATGTGTAATAAAAAGAAATGGAGAATTTTAACTCCAGAAGAACCAAGTTATGGTTATACTTCTCAGCTATGAAGTGCTTTTCTTGGGGCATCCAGTCATTCATGCTCAGGTACCTCAGTTTAACATGACTGACAGATTAATTGAGCTATTGAACATGTCTTGGCACAAAATATGTTGTAACTAACTTTGGAAAGCTCTGAGCAGACTGATGGGTCCTTTGGGTGCAGCCAGAGATATTGTCATACAAACTGTTAGGTCTTCCAGTGAGGAGGCATTGAAATTAATTTACAGTTAAAGAAAGCAACTAGATGACAAAAAATGAATGCTTTTGGTCAAATTAATCTGCAGATGCCTGAGTACCAAGTTGACAACCAACACAACTTTCTTGATCACTTGTGAGTTTTTCTCTGTTATAGCAGCAGAGATTTGTAGAGATACTTTAGTCCCTTTTGTATGCATACAGAAGTGTTAAAATACATTTCATACTCTTTAGGTTCTGCTAATCAGACTGTTTTTGTTTTCACATCAATTTGTAGTTACTTTAGTTTTCCTTTTCCAACTTAATTGGAATCCACATTCTAGGAGTACAAATTACCAGCCCAGGTGAAACATCACTTTAGTCACAAAAGAAGAGTATTTAGCAAAGAGCAGCTCTAAAGATGTTCCAGGAGCACAGGCTGAGAGGTGCAGGCAGGTGGTGGGGAGGCAGGAAGCCTGCAGTCTCTTCTGTGGCTGCAGATGCTTGTGGAGGCATCCTTTATATTTGGAGTCACCTCCAGAGATTGTCCATTGCTGGGCAGACTGGAACACACTGCTCTTGTTGTCCTCATAAAGCACCAGGGTTACATTTCAGCTACTCTGACTTCAATACCTGATATTCCTAGAAGAAAACTGTTCCAGGGCCTCATTGTTCTGATGGTTAGAGTTCATTTTCTGGACATGTTCATGGTTAGTTTTTATCTGTTTGATGCTTGTTTATATTTACCATTTTTAAACTAAATAGTTCTGTACTGCCAAAGTTTAATGTGGATGAGATTTGCCCTCAGCATCTCACTTTTTGAATGCACATGTACTCTGTAACTGTAGTCAAGAAAATGCATTGTTCGTTGAAACCCTAAAACTGGGCTGTGTTGGAAAGCTTTTAACACTATGTATTAGTTCGGCAAATTCAGTAAATGTTAGAGGAGGAACTGGATTCAATTCTATATCACTGGTGGAAAATAGCTGCTTAATTCAGCCTAATCTCTACTACTCAAGATAATGGGATTCCAGGGACATTACTCTCAGATTAGCTGGAAGACCATGACTGCCTGCAATAACTGTGGGCATAATTTTGCTTCCTTCTGCAGTGTTGCTAATGTGCGAGAAAGCGTGAGCTCAGATAGATGAGCCAATCTCTGTTTGATTTGCAAGATAAGCCATTAAGAAGAAAAAAAACCAATCATTTCATAGTAAACTGTGCACAATTAACAGGCATCTGGGGAAAGCAGACATTTTTCTAGGGACATTTCTGAAAGCAGAGAAGGACCACAATAGCAAAACCACGTGAATTAGAAATAAATTCTCTGGAGAGCACAGTGTGAGAGAGAATGGATCTTTTTGTTAACCCTCAGTAAATGACGTGAAAGTGGGCAATTTTCAGATCTCACTGCCATTTGAAAGCGAGAAAGCTGGGTGATGCTGGATCATACATCACATGACTTACGGTTTCTCAGTACTCTGTGATATATTTTGCTTGGCTGGAAGCCTCCATTTTTCATACTTTTGCCCCACCATGATCTAACTAACATGAGTGCTTTAACCATGACAGTACGGCTGGGCTCTTCTTTCCTCATTCTGGTCCTTCTGGGGGTCACACAATGTGATCAGACCTTATGTAATGGAAGAGGGAAAGGAGGCACCAAGCCTTTTCCATTTCACATTATAGGGTCTCAAACTTTTTGTGAGCAAAGTGTCTAGAGCTAGAATCCCCGAGGAGAAGCTCAAAACAGCAGTGATACTTTGAATACATATGCAGCAGGTTAACACCTCTCCTCTTCCTGCATCTTTTATTTATTTATTGCTTCTGGGTTTTGTTGCACAGCATATTAATGTAGATTTCATTTAGATCAGCAAAAAGTTTAGCTTGCAGTTGAAACGTATCACAGCTCAGCAGGACTTGACGAGTGGATATGCTGAGGATTTTGTGGTCTTGTTCTCAGTTTTGCACAGATATTCCATGTACCTGGGAACATGTCCTGGTGTTTCTGTTTCTGGGACTGAAGAAAGGCAGGATTATCTATCCCCGTCTGTATAGTGCTTAGAGGTAATGGGGGAAAAGGCTTAACAGAAGCTAATATTTCCCATCTGTCAGTAGTAGAGACATAAAATGAAGCCAAAGAAGGAACACTGTACCCAAGACCAGCTTCTTCCAGCTTGCTGCCTGCGAAGGGTAGGACAAAAGTATTATTCTCTTTAATGGTTTGGTATTTGACTTTTAGGAATGAACATTTAATGGAACTTCTATGGAAAGTATCTGAATTGGGATTCATCTGCTTACTGAAGACAACTGTCAGGGTCTTTCTCAACTTGGTAAATTAGTGCCATCAAGATAGTCCAGAGAGTGATTCAAATGATCAAGTGAGGGTGTCTGCTAGGCTCCACTGGCTAAAAATAGGCATCCAGTTCTGTTTGAGATGTCCAGGGCACCCCAGTCGGTGTCTGGGCCAATTCTTAATAACTTAAATTAATTCTTCAAAATAAGTCTTTAAGACTGATGATGCCTGCCTTCATGTTCATGTATCTTATATAATAACAGTAAAATGTTAGAAGCCCATTTAAGACACCTTCTTGTACTTAAGGGAGAGCTTTAAAGCATGTTAAGCAATTCATGTGTTTTGCAGTGACTCTTCAGCAATAATAAATTCTAATCATTATGGAAATTAAATAATCTCAGTATGGCAGGCTGGAGAAATGAGCTTACAGGAACATCGTGCAGTTCAACAAAAGCAAATGCTGAGACCTGTACCTGGAGAGGAGAAATCTCGTTTACCAGTAGATGCTGGAAGCCAGATGGCTGGAAGCGATGTTTGCAGAAAAGGTGTTGGGGATCATGGTAGACACCGTCCCTGGGATTGTTCAAGGAGAGGTTGGACGTGGTGCTTAGGGACATGGTTTAGTGGGTGACATTGGTGGTAGGGTGATGGGCTGGACCAAATGATCTTGGAGGTGTTTTCCAACCTGAATGGTTCTGTGACTCTGTGTTACACTGATGAGAGGCTAGAGCCTGAGCTGGAAAACGTCATGTGGAGCATGTGGAACAGGGTGGGTAAGGCTGCAATTTGCAGGGTCCTGCAGTTTTGCCACCTAACATAACCCATAAAAGTGGCCTAAAAGAAAGCTGGAGAGGGACTCTATCAGGGAGTGTAGCCATGGAACAAGGAATAATGGCTTTGAACAAATGGAAGGGAGATTTAGAATAGATGTGATGTGAGGAAGAAATTATTCACTCAGAGCACAAAGCGCACATGGGAATTAGGGCTGAAGATTCACCTTGCTTCTGTTCATTTCTGTAAATTAATTTTAATTACATAAAAAACGGTGTTAAAAATATACCCAGGGCACAGGATGGGAGGTGCAGGGCAGTCCCTGTGGCTGAGGGGCAGCCTTTCTCTCTGGCAAGCCAAACGGCCCAGAAAAGGGACCCTCAGCCCCCCAATCCTCCTCCTTCTTCCACATGAGGGCATCTTCCAAGCTGCTCCCAACACAGCCACCTTTAGCCACGTGTGGGCCACTCCATCACAGAGGCTGGCTGATGTCACAGTGGCCACATGGACATGGAGAAGGCTGAGGTCAGCAACTTCTTTGCCTCCATCTGCACTGGTAGATGGGCTTCCCAAATCTTTCATTTCCCTGAACCTGTAAATGGAGGCTGGGGGATCAAAGTCCCACCCACTGTAAGTGAAGAACACATTCGAGACCACCTGATGAATCTAAACAGGTACAAGTATATGGCACCTGATGACATGAATCCCAGGGTCCTGAGGGAACTGCCTGATGGAGTTGTCAAGCCTCTCTCCATCATAGTTGAAAAGTCCTGGCATTCGGGCGATGTCCCTGATGAGTAGAAAAATGGAAACGTCATGCCCTTACTCTTCATCAATTAAAACAAACAATTGAACAAAGAGCACTACTCTTCAACAATTAGGAGACACTTCTGCTCAGAAAGAGCAGTCAGGCACTGGGATGGGTTGCTCAGGGAAGTGGTGGAGTCACCGTCCCTGGGGGTGTTTAACGAAAGGCTGGACCTGGTGCTTGGGGACATGGCTTAGTGGGTGACATTGGTAAGGGGATGGTTGGACCAGATGATCCTGAAAGTCTTTTCCTACCTTAATTTTCCTATGACTCTATGAGTTCAGTCTCTCATGTGTGCTGCGCATCCTCTGCCAACCCCACACACCCTCTGAACCCTGCATGTAGCCCACTGAGCTGAACACAGGATCTCCACTAGCACTGACAACAAGAGCAGTGCAGCATCACTCCCCTTGAAGTCATTGGCAGCTGTAGGCCTGACGGACTCTAAATTCTTTATACTATTGCTGAGAGCAAAGAAGAACTGATAGAGTCAATGCTCATTGCTGAAAAGGGAAGCATCCAGGAAAGAACCATTGGAAACAGGTGAGCTGAGCTACCTCAGAGCCCACCCCCAGCCCCAGGGGTGTAGGATCAGCAGTGTTAGTGCCACATCTGGCAGGCACTTTGTCAAGCTACAAAAGCTGCAACCTGCATTCTAAAACCTCAGCATGAAACTTGTCTGTTTTCACCAAACCAGAACATCATTGATGCACCTGAATCTTGGGATCCACTATAACCCTTAGATACTTTCCAGAAGAACTGCTATCGAACCAGCTTTCCCCTCTATTTTCCTCTATTCTCCCAAAGGGGTATTTCTGGCCTCAGCTCCGTACCTCAGCATGGGTACCCAGGAAATTCTACTGATTTCTTTTAGACCATCTCCAGAGCTGGTTCAGGCTGCAGATCTGCCTCTGCTCATGGCCTTTTATCACAGGTGGGTCTGTCGGGCCTTCCCGCACTGCTCTGGGGTGGCCAACAACACCTCAGGGCGGGCGGCTGAAGTACTCCACTCAATACAGACACTCGTTTGATGGGTTAATCTTTGACATTCAGCATCTGGTGCACGATCTAATTAGTTTTGCACCTTGTAGTCATAATTTCATTTACCGCGTGTGTCCCTCCTTTGCCAATGAAAACATCGTGCGAGACAGCCGAAAGCTTACTAACTTCCAGATGCACAACTTCTATTTGTCTCCCCCTACTCATGAGGCCTATCACCCAGAAGAGATGTGGGTTAATTTGACAGATTGTCCTTGACAAATGGATTTTATCTGTTACTCATTTTCACACTCACAAAGTGTTTATTCATTCCAGATTTTTTCCCCCAAAACTGAAGTTTAAAAAAGAAAAAATCCTATAATTCATTGGTGTTTTTTTTTTCTTTCTCTTCACAAGAATCCATTATAAATCAGGACCTACCCTACTGAATAAATAGCAATATTTTGTTATAAAGCCTGTGTAAGGTTAGCTGCCATTTTCCTAGGGAACTTGTTTTGCAATCCTAATTAGAGAGACTGAAAAAAATAATTAAAATAAATTACTCAGGGAAAAAAAAAAATTTTTAAATTATCTGGAGTAGATTCAAGAAGCTGTAATAAAAGTCGGTTTGATGTTGGACTTGTTGGGAGTAAAAAGAAATGATATAAGCTCAGCTAGCTGCTCTCTTGCAGGAGCTCTGAAAGTCCTGGTGCCTTTTTAACAGGATTGGTGTGAGTAAAGACACTGGAGGAGCAAAATCCAACTGGAGATTCTCTGCCAAATATTTTGCATCATCTCATCCTCCAGTTAAAAACTCAAGTCTTTTTATTCACACAGACTATGTGACGTACTGAAAGCAGGGCAGCTGCTAGAATTACTTTGCGTATATAATGAAGTTGGATCTACAAAAAGCACAGTTGCTGTTCGTGGTATTTTTGAGACAGATCAGTTCCGAGTCTGTGTGAAGGATGAGAGGGCATTTTTTTCTCCCTAACTTGAATGGATATTCTCTCTTTTACCCTTTCTAGTGATGTGGGGAGAGTGGCTCAGATTTTATCACCAGGCATGAATGAGAGGCCCATGGGAGAAATGGTCCATTTCTTCTGATGGTTCTACAGACCTTTGCATGGTGGTTTCTCATATGGGCATTAAAGGACTCCTGCCGGGGGACTGTGGGGCTTTCCAACACCCTGTTTGCTCAGAGCAGCCTTATTGCCATCGTTCACCAGTGGAAGGGTGCTTTCACCCAGCAAAGTAATTCAGTTGTGTGAATTTGTTCCTGAGCTCACACACATGCCATTGGACATGGGGGAGCAGTGGTTTGGGACTGGCATAAATACCCTCTTGTGGTTATGGTTGACGTAGCAGGAGGGAGAGGGACTTGGAGGGGAAGAGGAATGGGTAGTAGAGGGAGGGATGGCTCACACACTGCATCACTGGAGCTGCAGGCAGGACAACATTGATGTGTTCAACAGCCTTTTGGGGCCACCAGCAGACCAGAAGTGGATGCTTTCATATTGGCCCTTACCTGATGAGTTTACGGCAAAAATAAAGCTATATAAACACAAAACATGCTGCAAAATCCACCTTGGTAGGGTTTATGAGAGAGACATTTCTGTGTTAATTTTTCATAAGGGAGAGCTAAGGAAATCATGTTCTTCAACTCTGGTAGTCCTCGTGTGGGTGAGTCTGCAGCAGTTTGTGTCAAGAAACCCATCCGAGACAGTTTTCACTACATGGGGACACATTAGCAACTTTTTTTTCAGATGTATATAAGAGAAGATAATACACATTCAGGAAGATTTTGTTTGTACTGAATATCAAAAAACATGCTTTTACATGTTTATCACTATAAACTCAGCTTTGGAAAAAAAAAATCATCAAATAAAAACGTTAGGAGATGGAGAAAATGTCACATTTTTTCAGACCACAGGAGTTTGTCACCATGGAGACCCTCCTGTTTTCTGTGAGAATGACTGAAATCTTATGGATGGAGCATATGTGATAGAAGCAAAACAATATCACCACGAATTCACATTAAACATTTTAGAAAGACATTTCTGAGCACCAACCAATGTTGCCAGACTATTCATGAAGCAAAAATATGCTTCCACTTTTTTCCTTGGGAGCTTTTTCTTTCAAATGTAAAGCAACTAAAGATTTTATTTCCAAAGCTGGCTGATTTTCAAGGAACTTGTGGTACATGAGGCTGAAGGCTGGAGGACTTCACTATTGTACTGTGGTTATATACAATGAAGTTCTCTTCCTAAAGAGCAGCAGTACTTCATTTGGGCCCCATTCTGCATTCTTCAGAGGAGCAGAGCAGCTCTAAGTGATGTAATTTGGTTTTAGAAGGTCTAGTAATGAATCACAACTCCTATGGCCATATGGTATGAAGTATAGAAGCAGTGCCCACTCACCCTTGCAAATGTGCCCACTTCACACTGAATGGGTTTCGTAGGCAGCCACTTGTGCACCAGAAAAGGCACCTTCCACAACACGTAAAATGGGATGAAGCATAAAGTCAGAATAAATATCCTGATGTGCTTAAGCTAATCTAGCAGAAGGGAAATTGAGTATTTACTCTTAATCAGGATCAGATTTGTCCTGCTGGGCCATGTGGTATTAATCCATGTGGAGCCACATTTAGTGAGGATAGCAGTAAGAGCTGCTGTCCCAGGCTGAGGAGAAGACAACTGCATTCCTGCCTATGGTGCCCGCACAGCCCAAGGAGTTTGTCCGTGGTCCAGGGAGCTAGGCAGCCTCATGGAGAACAAGAAGCACAAGGCACGTTTTGAGTTGGACAGGCTGTTCTGCAGTGCCTTTGCACCAGGAATATCCAGAATGCAGCCCAGGTGCTGAGACAAAACACTGCTTGTGGTTTTCCTTTCTTCCTCAGTTATATGGGTAATAAATAATGCAAAGTAAAGGTACATGGTGTTTTCTCCATCAGTGAACAAAGTAAATAGTTGGAAAAACTAAATGGCTTCAACTTCACAGTATTGCAAATACTCTACTGAGAACAATTCAGGAAACTTGAGTTGAAAACGTAGCAAAACTGGTACTTAGCATATGTGGATGTTGGATATATATAAACTCAAAAATTACTGCAGTGAAGAGTTGTGCTAAACCAAAGCAATGTTTTTTGTCATTTCCAGAGGTGGTTTCTATGACAGTTGGCAATCAGGTTGTAATCGGCATGGTGAACCACTCCACTTTCACGGGTCCAATATTTTTTGTGTTCTACCCACTGGACTGAAATATTTGAATACAAAATTTGTCAACACAGTACTTCTATCTGACACGGAGTGAAAATGTTTAAGAGATAATATCATCTGTTTCTTTCATTGGAGCTGAACCTTCTTACAATGCGTGTAAGTTTATTTGCATTGATGATAACATCTGGGCTGTTGCAGCTGGTGCTCTGGATTTTCAGGCAGTGAAAATATGCTTTCTATAGCAATGTCTTCTTCATGAGTATTTTGAAAAGATTTGTAGGATTTGGTCCTCTCTTGTTCTGAGGTCTTCACAGTGTCTCTGCAGGTTGCTCTGATAAAGCAGTGATTATCCCATGTGAAGATAACTCTGTTAATAAATGAATGACCACAGAATTTTCTTAAACTTCTCAGGGCTTAGAGGCATGAATCTCAACTGCCTAACCCAAAGCAGCACAAAGAATTACCCCCTGTCCATGAAGAACTTGGGCGAGGGATGCCATTTTCACATGGTTGGTTAGATCTTAGATTGTCCTGTTCTACATGTATATCACCGATACCTTGGCATTGCCTTTCCTGTTCCACACTAACATTTCTGTTTCTGCTGAATTACTCACACAGCACAGCATTACCCATCAGACTTTAGAGTGATGCTTTCTGTGCCTAGTAAATCCAGCTAAGGAGGCAGTGACCAGATACTGAGTGTTTTGGGGAAGCTGAGAGCATTGCACCTTGACTTCTGGGCAACCTGAATACGCCCAGCCTGATCCATAAGAAACTCATCTTTTTGCTAGTTCCTTACAAATGTGTCACTCTGACCAAACAGATTGTCAGGTTTGGGAACTAAAAAGGACTTCATGTTTTGCTGTGGCCAGGTTTTAAATGACTTAACCTATTTGTTCTTGCTACTTTTCCTGAAAATCTATTACAGAGCCTCTCTCTCTAAGAGCTAGAAACTGTCTTCTCATTTCCAGCCAAGACTCATCTGCAGCCAATTTCCCATTTAGAATAGCTCTTTTCTCTCCCTGACATTTATACTCTGCATTTGTTCCACTTCAGATGTTCCCTGAAGATGATCTATGGGAATAGTACACTGTATTCCAGATAATGTCTCAGCATGTGTTTGTAAAGGGGTGTTAGTTTCAGGGGCAATACCTACGCAATCTCTAATCTTTACCCTGCACTGATTCAAGCAGCCCCCTTTGCTCAAAGAGTCTTTTGACACGATTTTCTTATTTTGCTGTTCGCTTTCTAATTCAACTTGAAGTTTGGCAATGCTTTCTTCTTTCCAGTACTACTTAACCAACAAGAAATGACCCTCTCTGTTAATCATGTCATCATTGCACTCTAAGTAGCCTCTGTCCTTGTTCCCCATTATTATTTTAAATGATAATTGTACATCCCATTGATCATTGTGATCTTTCCCCTTTGCTTAGAGCACAGACTTAGCAGAGTTAATGGGTATAGTTTGTATATCCTTACAGTACAGATATTGTCAGCCAGAATTGTAAGAGGTGATGATTTCAGCTGTCCTGTTGTGGTTTGGAGCAGAAACCTGCACTTTGTGGCATCAAAAACTAATTGGCTGCAATACACCATTCCTTTCTAAGCCCTAGTATAATCGCCTGTGTGAATATTTAAATTCTTTCTCAGAAACCTGAATGGTTTGGGCTCTATCACTTTGCCTGGCATCTTGCAGAAGGTGCTGTGACTATAGAGGGGTAAATATGTAAGGCAGTTTTGTTAATGCTGCCGCTCCATAAGGCCAAAGGCACTGTGATGGCACCTGTTGACTCATTTGCATGGTTCCCACCACAACGTGCCAAGTGAGGGGCTGTCCATGAGACCCAGCCGGCCTTGGGGTGGGGAAACGCAGGCACAGACACATCAGGGATTGTCTCCTGCTTTCCAGATCGTGCCCCCAGAGGCTCCAAGGAAGCACCTGGCACAACTCGGAGCCCAGCTGACAGACTAAAAATGTTGTTTTCTTTTAATTGCTAGACTTGTAAATGGGCCTGGGGAAGGAGAAGTAAAAGTTCTCCAGTCTGCAGGTTGCTTTAGGCTGGAGAAATGCTGGGGAGGCCTGGGCCCTGCAGAACCTGAGCCAGTAGGGGGGTCTGGGCTGAGGGAAGGTGCAAGGCCCCAGGCTTCTGTCCTTCAGCTCATCAGGGGCTGTTCCCCCTCAAGGCAGCTGTGACTAGGAAAGAAGTGGCTTTGGGAAGGCCTGCATGGTTCCCTTCCCCATCCAGATGATGTCCCCGTGGCAGCGTCTCATCCCAATGATGACCAAACTGCCCCAAGGGTGGCATCACCTGCGGCTGGGGCCCATGGGGGGCAGCCTCATGGAGAACCCATGGAGGTGGCACACCACGGGCACGACTGCCAGCTCCCTAAAGGCTCAGCTCCTAGGACAAGCTGCGGGCTTGCTTTCCATCACCACGGCTCTTGGTTCCTTAGGTAGGCGTCAGTGACAGCTGTGTCTGCGTGAGTCATCTCTGTGGGCACTGATGCGGCTCCGTGGGCTTGGTGGCACTTGCTAGCTCACTGCACGGGCTGCTGGCAGTCCCGGCGAAGGGACCTCTAAGCTGGGGTGTCTGGAGGACAAAGCAGGGTGTCTGCAGAGCCTGCTGCCATCCTGAGAAGAGAACAGAGAGGCCATCCCACGAGCAGATCCACAAGAGCTCTGTGAGGTGTGTGGTGTGTGTGTCTGCTCTCAGATGATGGATGTAGCCGTGGGTAATGTGGCTCGGCCATTACCAGAGTTACCATGTCATGGCATGAAATATTGACAGACTTCACAACACCGACTGCTCAACGTATCCACCGATAACCAAGCCAAATACTTGGACGAAGATGTCAAAAAAAAAAAGACACAAGGTGCCATTAGGAGGAAATAGCGAACCAGTTCATCAATGTAGGGAGAGTCTCCCAGTGACATTTTCATAACATGCACAGCCTTCTAAAAATGCAGAAGAATTAAACCATCATTTGAAGCAGCCCTCCTGAGGCTTTATTTGAATATAATATATTTCAATTACTGTGTATTCAAAATTCCCATGCTAATATACAATCTGCAGAGACTTACAATGTGTGTTGGTTGAAATCTGAGCTAAATTAATATAATCTTTTTCTTTTTCTTTTTTTTGAGACATAATTTACTTGGCTGCAAGTGTCTCAGTGAATGATGAGCAGAAAAGAGGCAAAATAACTGAAGAATGATTTTAGAAGCAACACTTGCAGGCCAATTGCTCAGAGGCAGTGCCAGAAAATAAGGCAAGACTTCTTTTATTAAACATGATTGCTGTGACCTTCGCTGGTTAACCTACAGAAGGAAAAATGAGCTATGCACTGTGTATGATTTGTTGTTATTACAGCTGGGCTGTTTTTCACTGAACCCATAAAAGCTGGAATGTTTATTTTGATTTATTTTTTTTTTCTCTCAAAAGAGCGAAAGCAAATGAAATGTCTTCTAGGACCCTTTTCTCTTTGAGAACTGTGTCTGCGAGCCCCTGCTCTCACCTCGTTTCTCTCCGTGAGCATCACAGCCATGCCTGTCCCTCCCTCCCTCCTTCCAGGGGCACCAGGTGTTATCGTCCTCTAAGTGCAGGGGCTGCAGCCGTACCTGACCCTTGGACGAGGCTAGTAGGGTAAGCTTTCTCTTCTCTATCCTCTCCCAAGGCAACCACCAATAATGCTCCCTGGAGAACACATAAATGAGAAGGAGGACAGCAATTCGATGTATTTATGCACAGCAGAGTCAAGAGGGCTGCACTGTGCTTGGGACACACACCAGCACAGTTCTGGGCATACCACAGGGACACAGATTAGCAGTAAAACCAGAGGGACAAGGACAGTACATTCACATGTGTGCTGGTGTATTCTTGTCAGTCCCTGAGGTGCTTTGCAGTGGTGCAGTAATGTATGCAGCATAATCAAGAGTGTAAGAAAATCCCCTTAGCAGCCAGACCTGGTGAGCTAATTGTGGCTTAGGTCATTTTCTATATGCTTTCCAAGATGTCTGCCTATACTTAATTAAGATGCCTAATATGTTTCGTTTAGCCCAAAAGGGTGATGGAAGAGACAGGTTATTAGTCTGGTGTCTGGGGTATTGGCAATGTTGATTTTTATGTGGATTGAAATTCAGCAGGCTTTCCGTTTCTGAGGAATAAAGTCACCGATAAGACTTAATCACACGATTACTTTAAGGAACAGACAAATCACTAAAAAAAAAATAATCTAAAATCATAAGATCTCACTGATTCATCTTTCTGTGTCATTTCTTGGCCTCAGTTCTCGCTTCAGGAAAAGTATGCTTTTAACTTATGTTGAAAACAAGGTTATTCAAAGAATATTAATTGGAGGGAACTTCTAGAAATCATTTATTCCAACCCATTTGCTAAAGTGGGGTCAGACAGTGCTGGACTATGCCCATGCCCAGGACCTTGTCCAGTTGGATTCCAAGTATCTTGAAGGATGGACTTCGCAACCTCTCTAGGCAGCCCATTTCAGTATTCTATCCCTCTTAGAGAAAAAAATATATATACACTTCTTATGTTAAAGGGAATTTCCTGTGATTCAGTTTTTTCCCATTGCCCTTCCATTGGGCACCACAGAGAAGAGTCTGAATCCCTTAGTACTTGTGGGTGGTTCCCATCAGGTCCCATGGACTTCCACATGTCCAATTTGTTTAAATGTTCAGTGAACTGGTCCTCCTCCAGTGAGAGTAAGTTTTCCTTGCTTCACACTTTCACATGAATCTCGGGAACCTGGGATTTCTGATTTCTGGTCCTATTGGAAAGACCAGAACTAAGAAGGTACTGAGCACCTCAGGCTTCTCCAGGTGGCCTTTGGCTTTCCTAACCCCATCCCTGCACACTCCAACAGTGTCTCTGTATTTCTCATGGGTGACCTGCCCCTGCTTCCACCTCTTGTGTGTTTCTTTTTTAAGTCTGACCTTCTTCAGGAGCTTTTTGTTCATCTGTTCAGGCCTTCTGCTGCCTTTGCTTGACATCTTGCATGCGGTGATAGACTATTCTTGAGCTTGCAGGAGGTGAGCATTGAAAATTAAGCAGCCCTCTTCTTTTCAGGGCTATATCCCATGGGATTCTTCCAAGCAGCAATCCAAACAGGTTGAAGTCTGCTCTCCTGAAGTCCAGGGCTGTGGTTCTGCTCTTTGCCCTGCTCCCTTCTCTCGGGATCCATCATCTCATTGTCACCACAGCCAAGGCTGCCCCTGACCTTCACATGCCTGCCCTTGTCTACCTTGTTTGTGATTCTGAGGTCCAGCAGTGAGTCTGCCCTCACCATCTCCTCAGTCGCTGTACTCCAGAGACCTCCTGCATTGCTGAAACCCTGCTGTGTTGCCCATCCAGCAGACACGGGCAGTTTCCCAGATCTTTCATCTTTAATGCTGAAGTTGTCCAGAAAGGAAGGGGGTTGCAAAATTTGAATAAAATTGGCTTAGTCAATGCTTAAGAATGGAGAAAAGATTTATTCAGACCTTTCCCTGAGGTGTCTTACAGCAAGAGCTGGATTCAGCACTGCTCAGTTGTGTGCCCACCCACAGACCCTCAGCCTTACCTGGACGGATTTGTTCTTGCAGCACCTTTCACGTTAAGGAAGCACATACATGTACTATATGGGTGACAGATGCAGGGCACCATCTCCCTCAAGGCTTTTGCTTCCCCTGCTTACTGGAACAGCAGGCCTTGGTTCAAATTTGGAGCACACGGATGAGCAGCGAGGTAACTCCAGCCTGACTTGGCCTCTTTTCCTGCCCCTGCTCTCTGAGGTCTCCTGTCTTCTTCTGCCACGGTCCAGGGCCTTGTACAGAGCCCAGACTGCATCCCGTGTGTGTGGCAGCTCTCACCCAGCGATGCAAAGTTGTGGCCAGCCATGGGCCATCCAAGCCACCGGGCCACCACTCATCGCCTCTCCTCACCACTGGTCCCAGAGGAGCTGCTGAGCACCTCACAGATATGTTTTCCCCATCCTTCCCCGTGCACCACAAGCCGTGCGGCACCCAAAAACCTGTGTCTGATGGTTACTGGCCAAGTGCCACGAAGATTTTGGCTCTCCCCATCCACTCCATGCTTGGCCACAGTCAGGGAAATTGCATAATTTCCTTCTCCAATGCAGTGTGGTAGGCCAAGGAAAATTTTGGCAGGCCCCGTCCAGCCCTTGGGCTGTGTGTTGCATATACAGTAAAATATATACGAGATCTGTGGGGTGTCTATAGGATGTCAGCAGAAAAATGAATTTTATACCACTGATCCTCACAGTCAGCTTCAGTGTACATTTGAAATATAGAGCGGGTGTGAAATGTAAGTGCTGGCTGAGGAAGAAAACTTTTATGTGAGGAGATGATTGAGTTTCAAGTGGTTTTGAGGAGGGAAAAGCCTGTGGCTGTGTGTGAACGGCCACATGCCTTCAGAGGACAAGAGGCAAAGAGCCAGGAGAAGAGAGCAGCGCCTGCGGTGTTTCACCACGAGGACCACCTACGTGTGCCTGCTGCCAAGTGCTGCTTGGCAAACAGAATGGGTGCAGCGTGTAAATAAAAGAGTTACATAAAACACCCAGGGTCCACATACGGGAAAAAAAAAAAAAAAAAAAAAAAGATTATGAGGGTCCTGGCAATGCTGAAAGTTAGCTGCCTTGCAGACAGCAGGGCTGTGGAGTTTGCTGTCTCTGGTAGGTCTCAGCCACCCTTTCTGTTTGTTTGTTTGTTTTCTTTTTTCTTCTTTTTCTTTTTCTTTTTCTTTTTCTTTTTCTTTTTCTTTTCCTTTTCCTTTTCCTTTTCCTTTTCCTTTTCCTTTTCCTTTTCCTTTTTCTTTTCCTTTTTCTTTCTCTTTCTCTTTCTCGTTCTCTTTCTCTTTCTCTTTCTCTTTCTCTTTCTCTTTCTCTTTCTCTTTCTCTTTCTCTTTCTCTTTCTCTTTCTCTTTCTCTTTCTCTTTCTCTTTTTCCAGCCTCATTTAAGCCACCCCGTCCCCAAGAACACAACGAAGAGTGCCGCTGGACTACTTCAAGTGGAGACACTTTGTGTTTCACGGCCACTTGCTCTGCTACAGGGACATTTCTGGTGCCCTTCTGACCACGGGCTCATTGGTGAGGCCTGAAGCATCCCGCAGCTGGGCAACCATGTGCCTCGGTGGGAATAAAAATCGCAGCTGTGATGCCATTAGCAATAGGGCTGCTGCCATCTGTTGGTTGGAATCACATGGGGAACAGGAGGAGTCCTCGAAGGGACAGTGCCAAGATGCAGATCTGCTGAAACAAGGGTATTTTGCTTGCAGTGACAAGTCTGATAGGATCATGTTTTGGAAATGGGGAGGGGGCACCAGGTGATTAGTCTGCATTATTGTATTATGTCCTGGCTGCCCTGCGTATCAGCTCAAGACCTTTGCTGAAGTGCTGGCTAAAGTTTTGTATTTTCAGAAAGTGTGAAATTAATTTAAACTTCACGGTTAAAGTTTGCAAAATTTTGAATAACTATTGGATAATAAGTGCCGATATACCTCAGAGACTGCATTACTATGCAGTAAAGGAAATACCCACAGAAAACATGCAAATGACATGTGGCATAGTACACAGACCTTAAAAAACCTGTGACAGAGAACATCTGTGGTTATTTCTAACCACAGACTTCTTCACTTTGTCGCCATTGCATCTTTAAAGATGATGTATTACCTTAACACATTTTAGCACACACCTCTGAATCCACATTTCCCCATATTTAAATACATGCTTTCCTTCCACAGTGATGGTCGCTTGTGTTGTGCGGACCTGACCTGGGCTCTGCTGAATGATGCCTTTGGGGGCTTTCTTGGCCCCCAAGACCCTGACCAGGCACTCACCTGGGGTCTTGGCTCTTGCCAGACCACCTACGGGGTACAAAAATGCAGGCAAAGGTCTACAAATATTTCCCTTTTTAGCAGTGCCAGCTCCAGCAGTTGGTCCTGCTGATTGCTCGTGGCCACCCCATGGCTGTGCCCTTACTAACTACTGTTCCTGGGATGGCACCGGAGGCCAAACAAGCAAACTCACGTGGACTGGAAATAACCACTCCCCTTTCTTTAATAATAGTAATAATAATAACCACTATTTTAAAGCTGCATAAATTTCCTGGACCCGTTTGTATGTCCTCCCACAAACAGCCCAGCTGATGAAGGAGAGCACCTGGGGGAGCTGCTGAATGCTGCTGCAGTGAGAGATGCCTGCCCGTGTCAGCAGGGCTGTCAGTGTAGCCCAAACTTGTAAAAGTTTTGGACCAACCTATCAAAAAATAGGTTTCATAGGCCTGTCCAAAGGCTGTAACTAACTGGGTTTTAGCATCTCTGCCCTCCAAACCCAGACCAGCTCAAAAATCACATTCACTACCTGTAGCTTTGCCCTGTTTTCTGGCTGACAGTCCCGGCCCTGAAAGATGATAAATGCTGTCCCTTCAGCTTTCTCCACAGGTCATTTGAGCAAATCTACATGCACCAAACATTTCCAGAGAGAAGGGCTTCCACAGTAAGTCAAAAGGAACCTTCCACCTCCTGTGTCCCAAATGATATAAGTATTAGGTGTTAAACATTGGACATCCCCAGCATTAAATACCTCAGCTATACAGAAATGTACTTTTATGTCCATTGGGTTCTCTCCATGCTCACTTTCCTCTGCCCTGTGCTCAACCAGTCTCCATTTTTGGAGATCAGCTACATGCAACATGCTCGGTTGCTCACCCCCCACAAAATTTCATACAAGGTTCAGAAATAGCTACTGAGCATATTGAAAAGGCATGAGACGTACTTTGGGATGTTTCTGGGCCCTGTCGCTGGAAATGCACATGGGCTGAAATACTGAACATTTCTAGTTAAAAAACATGTCTCCTGTAGGGTTGCCAAAGTTTGGGTTTGATCTAGAGATCGCGGCGTTGTGGTTTCCAGGTTTCTTTCCATGTGGCTTGAATGGAAAATGAATTCCCCAAAGCTCTCCTCATGGCTCCCATTGACTCGGGCCGAAGGATTCTTAGTCATAAGGGACCCGACAGTCATTGCCCCAAACAGTACTCCAGTCCCACTGAAGCTGAAGGTCAAGATCCTTCTGCCATGCAACCGCATTTGTTGGTTATTGCACTGGTGTTTCCCACTCGATTTCCAGTGGCTGCAGCACACGTTGAAATTTTAGGAAATGCTTTTCAATTTTTTTTTGCGGGATCTTTGCAGAATGGGTGGAAACCAGACGGAGAAGAGCCAATTTCCCCTAGCAATCTCTAACTCCAAATGAACTCTTGTTCGAATTGTAGGAAATGCTGAAGAAAGACTCACATGCTGGAAGCCTGCCTGTGGCTTTCAGCAGAGATTTAAAGGAAAATTAGCTGGTTAGGTTAAGCACTGGCTTACTCATTCTTGTAAATCACCGCTTTTCATACCTAATTCTTATTTTACTTTTTGTGCAAGAATTATAGGTTGAGGATGTGTTATAATAAGCCAAATAGATGAGCACCTACATGGTGTTTTGCAAAATTGTCAGTGAATGTAGGTTAGAGACATGCACAATGGACATGTTGACAGTGATAAGTAAAAGAGGGGATATTGGACCCTCATCATCCTTCACCAACCCATTGCTTAACTTCTGGCCCATACCTTCTCTCAATTTTGCATGTGGTCCAGGTAGCTCTCTCCAAGAAAAAGCCCAATTAGGGCTCTGGGGACAGCTCAGAGGGAACAAACTGGATCACATCAGGTCCCACTCCCTCTAGACACTATTTAAACACGATTCCAGCAGGTTTTAATTTCATTGCCCCCTTTCTAAGCCATTGTGCCTTAGCCCTTTCTTTCCCTTTGTTTGGACCAGAATCAGCTTCTGCACAGAAGCATATGGGAAACATTTTCCGTCTGAGTCATTCTTAAACATCAGTGAGAAATGTGGTTTTCTTTATATTTTTTTTTTTAATTTTATTTTTTAATTTTTTCCCTGACATGTTTCTCTCTAAGAACACAAGAAATGTCCTGGATGTTCAGACCAACATTTCTTCTAGCCAAGGACACCGTCCCTGACCATGACAGTAAGAAATGCTTCTAAGGGAGCACACATGAGGCCAGAGATTTTCTGCAGCCCTTCTCCCGTTCTCCCCCAGCAGCTGCAATTGGTGTATGAGGGCTGGTAGATGGTGCATTCCTCTGTATTTCATTTACCATAGGTTATGGACCTGTTGTCCATAAGTGTGTTTAGTCCCCTTTTGTCCTATCCCCTTTCCCTTCATATTTAAATAGATTAGTGAACCTCTGAAATTTGAAGAAGCTTTTTTATCTATCCTAACCCAATCTACTACTAGTTTTATCATGCTCCCTCCAAGTTCTAGTACGCAGGATATGACAAATAACAGTTCTGCATTCACCTCATCTACTGCCTTTATGATTTTGCAAGTGTCAGTCATACCTCCTGCCTCTGCCCTGCTGCCTTCTCTCCAAAGCTTTTTTAGCCTCTTCTTACTTTAAAATGTTTCATCATTTTAGTTCTTCCTCTCCACCTTTTCTCCACCTACATCCCATCCAGGAGAGAACATGGCATGGCATCATTGGGAATGTTTTCCATGTAGGTTTTGCAGTGCAGTTCCCTAAAGCTGGACACAGTAGCCCTGTACAAAGTGTGCTCCAGCCTCTAGGTCCCACAGTTCACCTCATTAGAGAAGATCTTGGCTGTTCTCACCACGTTTCTCCGACTACATCTGGCTGCTCAGGCCTCTGGAGGCCTGGTTGGAAAGTCCTAATTATGTGAAAATTTATGATAAACCCAGGTCAACGTGATCCCTCTCGTTCTTGTCTACATGTAGAGGGAAATGACCCATGAGGTCAACTAGTGGCTGAAAGAGTACTTTGATTTTTTATCAGTACAGCACAAAATTGCTGTTCTGAGAGACAAGATGAGTGCAAGGGATGTGACTGCAGTGTCCGGGCACATCGTGAGCGATGCTGCACCATGGCTTTGGGAAGAGCATCCCTCTGCAGGGCACTGGGGCAAACCTGCCCGCTCTGAGAGGCGGTGACAGGTTCAGCTGCTAAGGGCAGGAGTTTTCACAAGGTAATATCAAAAATAAAACCCAACAGGCCAAGGAAATTAAAAGAAAACCCCTCAGGGCTTTGAGAGCACTTGGTGGTTACTGAAGAGTTTTCTGGGAAGTGGTGTGACTGATATCTTTCCTGAAACTCTCCTGGACCCTGTCCAGCAGCCGGCCACCTACCATCACCCTGCCATGGCTGTCAGGGGGTGGGCAGCTCACCCCTGACATTCGGCAAAAGGCAAAGGCACCTCCAGCAAAAACACAACGTTAAAGGAGAGCTCTGAAAAGTCCTCGGGGTTCTGCTCAGCCCTTCCACTTCTGGTGGCATTCCTGCAGAGTTGCCTTGTGGGTTTGTCTAAAAAGCATTTCCATGACTCCTGCTGCAAGGCCTGGGCCCAAAGGCAAAAAGCAGAAAGTGGTTACGAGGAATTAGTAAGATCCTGTAGATTGTTTTTGCTTGACTCAACCCATCAGGGTTTGCTTTTTATAGCTGCATGATGCAAACTTTGTCCATCCCTGGAATAAAAATGGAAAAAGCAATGTTTATCCACCTCACGGCTGCTGCCACTTGCTGGTGTTGTGCCAGAAGCTCCCAGATGGACAAAAGGCAATTGCTGTCACTAAGAAATACTTCTTGCACATAAACTCTCACCCTCTGAGGCACAAGATGCTGGGCCCAAAGCCAGTGCCTTTACTTTTTATTGTATCCCCACACAGCCATGAAATCAAGCTGATCAGACCCAAAATGAGCCCAGTTTTCACTGATGAGCTCAGGTGGTCCATGTTGGCTACACCCAGGTTTGCAGCGAGGTCAAAACACGAGCAATGGTCGCAGGTCTTCCTGCCCCCCTTGCTGCAGCACCATCGGCTTTGGTTCACTACAGCACCCAGCTGGCTCGAAATGCAAAGGGAATCAAGTGCAGACAAAACCCAGGCTTTGGCTCCAGCATCTTCTGGGTCTTCAGAATTTATTTTTTTTTGTTTTTTGTTTTTTTTTGTTTTTTTTTTTTTGGTAGGAGGCAGTCTACTGCTAGACAGCTTTTGCCTTGCTTTCTCACTACCAGCATATCCCCCAAGAAGATGCTGCACCCCTCCTAGTCCTCCAAATCCTCCCTCCAACACACCTGCCTCCAGTCGCCATAAGGTGATGTGCTCATCTCTTCTCAGCACTGAGTTATTTCCAGACATCATCCAAGAGCTCCTTGGTGGAGCTTGAGGGACGCTTTGTGTCCCCCTTCAAGGGACAACGTGGCTGCCACGTCTCGACTGTCTCTCTGCCATATCTCCACCATATCTTGGCATTCACGTGGAGATTGGGCTTAATGGAAAATGGCTCCACCATTTCCTGGTGGGTTCCTGCCTTGCACTGACCGGCTTCTCTGTAACCACAAGTGTGTGTTTGTGTCTGTGAATTATCTCCAGCGTATCCCTATGGACACTCACAGACACCTATACACTCACAGCAGATGTATTTCTGACAGAAGATAGGCCTGATAATTACATGAATAAAATAGGACGGATAATGGAAATGAAATCAATGTACCCAGGCAGGAAATAAGCAAGTCACCAATATGAAGGGCCCATTATACTACTGACAGGTGTTTTAATATAGCTTGTGAATAAGGGATTTATTTATCAGGAAAAAAAAAAAAAAGAAAAGAAAAGAAAAAGCTAAGACAAAACCTCAGAGTCTAATTATTTATCCAGCTATGCAATTATTAGTTATAAATCTCTAAAATGGCTGAGAAAGTGTTTGGGCAGACGCCAAGTCTGGCTGTGTGAAATGCTATTGCTAGGAGCGGTGTTATTCCTGCCGATATATTATGACCAAAGACACCAGAGAATTTCCATTTTCTGGGAGCGCTGCCTTTTTGCAGCAAGAAATGTGCTCTCAGCGATGGCTTTAATATCATGTTTCAGGCTCCGGCCACACAGGGGAGGAGGAAAGGAGGTAGCTGGGCCTTGCTGGATTAAATGTCTATTATATGGTTGCCAGGGACGACAGGGAACGGGGTTTAATGACCCAGGTGTTCCCTTCATATTCTGCGCTCATATCCTCCACTATCCAAATGGTTCCTCGGGGATCTGCCTGATCAAATACGAACGGCACTAAATCCTCAGACCTGTTGGAAGAGCGTTGGCCTAAGTGATATAAGATGTGCTGAGGCAGAAAAAGAGCGTGCAAGGCAGCCGCTCACAGCTTACCCTACCCCAGCCCCAAGGCTGCCTCTGCACGCAGCAAGGCAATAACCTCTGTGGGGTCTCCTGGCATGGCGATCAAGGTACCAGTGTAAGAGCTTTGGATGCATGCCACAAGCTGGCCTGGCTCTGTGTGCCATCAATTTGGTTTTAACCATACTGACGGTGAACATAAAGAGGGAGTTATGTACCCTTGCATGGCTCCTGCAGGGCTATACCACAAATGGACACTTAGGGTAGGGGTATCTTTAGCACACCTCCCACAGATTTCTACTGCTGTACGTAATGAAAGCCCAAGAAACCGGATCGGTAAGGAACTTTAGAGCCCTTGTTAGGATAAAGCATGGTACAGTAGTCACCCATAGCAAAAAGCCAATTAGCGTTTGCCATCTAGGCTAGAAAACTCCAGACCGCAAGGATAAAGCACACTGTCATGAAGGGAACAAAACTTTTATGAACTCCTGAGCACCTGACCATTGCAAGCTGGTTTGTAGTTGGTTTCTGAGGCTGTCCACATGCTTTTCCAGGCTTGCTACACCCCCACTACAAAATAAAGAGCTGCAGCACTGACTGTGCTGGAGAAACAACTGCTGCATCACCCTCTGTGCTTCCTCAGCCCAGGAGGGATGCAGGGAGGAGGCAGCGAGCAGCCTGCCAAGTGCTGCCCTGAGCTGTGCTTCTACATTTGCTGGTGCTGAATTCGTGCTGGCTCTTACAGAAGTGTTTGCCTCAAGGTGTGCCCTGAGCCTGTGTTCGGAGGCATTTCTGCTGAAGGAGGCTGAGCATGGGATGCTGGGGGTGCAGCGCTGTAGGTGTGCTGTGTGGCATGGTGGGGCATTCATCTTGTCATTCGTGTCTTCTGCACGGCTCCCTGCTGGGCTGCTCCTGTCATACTTGCTTGAAAGAAGCATGGGTAAAGGTAGCATGACAAGCCCAGGGTGCCACTTCTTCCAAAAATGAGCCTACCCACACCCAGAACCACTTGTGCAAGCTTCAGAAGGTCCAGCGCTGTGGGTTCACAGGTGCCACCAGTCCTACAAGTGGCAGATAGGGCACAGCTTGACTCCTACACACTCCAGACACCCTGGAAGAAAACAGGCTCAGATTGGAGCTGGTGCCACTGTCTGCATTGTTATTTTTTTTGTTGGTGACAAAGATTCAGAGGGCAGCACCATGTGCCACGGGGTCTAGGTGCAGCCAAAGGATGCTGAGCACCAGCAGTAAGTGCAGCAGCAGTGGAGGGAGGACCCCAGGATGGGGTGATGTTCCTGAGCACCCGTGTGGGATCCCTTTTCAGTGGAGAATGCAGCAATGAGAGGATGTCACTGGGAGCAGGGGACGTCTGTCCAGCACCTCAGGTGGTCATCTGCTGGTGAAGGGAGAGAGCAAGCCCCGCCCAGTTATGGTCTAGAGGGACCGTGGACTAATCTTTCTTTCATTAGCAGTGCTGATTTATTTATTTTTTTTCATGCTATGCTGATAAAACCCATTTGTACCATCCCATAGTTGCTTGCTGAATCATTTGACAAAGGACCAGATTTGGCAGGGTGTCTCTTAATTGATTTCCAGCATGTGTCACCACGCTGTTCCCCTCACCTTGGTGGAGAGCCATGGTGTGCTTTGCAAAATAAGCGAGAAGAAATGCATAAAAACATAAGATCAGCTGTACTGAGTCAAACCAGAAATCCTTGCAGGCAGGATCCTGCCTCTGACAGCCGATGAGAGCAGATAGATCCCTGTGAACGGGTGCAAGCACGGGGTAAACACAGCAATACTCCCCAGGCCTCCTATAATCTCCAGCTGTATTTAAAAGCAGCATTTAACCTGCTCAGAGTGACTCCACTAATTTCATCTCCAGCACCGTAACTATCCAGCCACGGGCAGAGGCTGCACTCTGCGCCTCCCCCTCCTGCAATTTGTCTTGCAACAGCTCTGGCCTCTGTCAGACGCTTTCCGCAGGCTGCTGCAGCCCGCAGAAATGGGCAGACCTGTGCCATTTGAGGAAGAAACCATTGGATCTCATCCGTGTCTTTGTAAAGGTGGGGGTGAGACAACCCCTTTCCCAGAGCCGGAGGGGGTTCAGGGAGCTGAGAGCCGTCTCCTCCCGGTGTCTGCAAGCTACCAAATGCTCTCTGTGACGCTGCTGCCTCTCTATGCGAGGTGTAACCACATCTCAGCCATCACTACTTACTCATCACTTGCATGGTGGCTGCACGTGGAAGTCCCAACCAGAGCCCTCATGGCCTCCTTTGGGTTACCCCATGTACACCAGTGCATGATGCAGTGCCTACAGTGGGCCCACAACCATGTGGGTGACCATCTCCACCTTGTGCCCAGCAACTGATAAATACCAGGAACGTGGCTGGGGTGGGTTTGTGCTGTTTCCAGTTAGGACAGGGCACACACAGCTGGCTGGCAGCTTGTGAGACCACACATGGCTTGGGGAAACCAGGAGCTGCCTCATGGGGCCTGGGAGGCCAGCAGCGGCCTGGCCCCATGAAAGGAGCCCACCATGAGGCAAAGCGTGATGTAGGGCCCCCAAAACCACAGGGGACAGGGCAGTCTCCTGGAAACAGCTTTTAGAAATGCCAGAGCTGGGAACCCCAGGTTGCCCTGGTGAGGCTTGTGCTCGGGGTTAGCAGCAACCAAGCAGGGCCTGGTTCAGGGATGTCCCACAGGGGCTTTGGTGGCACCTCGTGAGAAGAAAAGGTGAAGGGGACGTGATGGACATGTGTGAAACAATCCTACACAAGGTGTTTCTCTGCTAAAAAGGCATCCCTGTTTATCTACCTTCCTGCTTTTCAGCTCTCCCTTTCAATAAGGCACTGTTTCACAGGCAGTCTGACGTGTGTGGGGACAGGAAAAGCTCAGCTGTATTTGCCAGGGAACTCGAGTTTCATTAGCAACCTCTGCAAGCTCAAACCGTGACATTGCTGCTGCCAGCCAGGTCCCATCAGAAGGGCTACATCCTGCTACTTCAGTTAAAAAAAAAAAAAAATCATTTAAAAAAAAAATCAATCATAAGTCCCTGCTTTGGAAAAGAAAGTACTGTTCTGCAATACAGCAAGCAGTCCAGGAGCCATTAAACCAACAGTGGGTGGGACAAGCAGTGACTCACGGGGTTTTTGGTGCCCATAACATGCCCGGACAGTTTCCTGCTGCTATTTTCCATTTGTTAGCTGTATGCCTTGTGTGGGGTTGGTGCTGCTGGAGATCTGGCCCAGCAGCAGGAAAAGGCTAGCAGAAACAAGGCACAATCGTATTTTCTGTGTGAATCCCATGGACTAGGTGAGGTGGGAGAAGTAGGCTTTTGGCTTGGCCACTCTCTGTGTGAGTCAGGGAAAGGAAACTTCTCCCACACAGGAGTGTCTCGAGACTAAAACATCGGGACAGCATTTACACTGGACAGAGGAGAAACCCCACAAGTATTTCTGTGGGGTCCCCATCTGCCCAGGCATCTTGGTTGTGCGACTGCGGCTGTGACAGATCAGGGAGCTTAGCTGGGTTGAAGATAACTTAGTAAAGGAAAAAAAAAATGTTGTCTTCAGTCAGATCAGCTCCTGCACTGGCTCACCAGGCAGACCTACCAAGGGACCTGTCTGTACCCATCAGACAGACAGGAGGGGAAATCAAGTGTGGGAAAGGGATGCAAAAGCGGGGCTGACACCAAAGGGGATGGTTGGGAAGCATGATAGGATCTGGGACAATTTGGGGAATGAAGTTGGAGTGGGGCTGAGTGTTGGGGTCATGCCACAAAAATTGTTTTCGGCACCAGTGTCTGATGAAGGCATGTGGAGCGAGATGTGCTTCAAGACACCTCAGTATTGCTGAGCATAGCTCAAGACTAAGCTCTAACCTAAACTTTGATGAATGATGGGGTATTTTGTTTTATGGAAGGAAGTAAATCTGTCTGCCATGAGGACTTGGGGCCTCCTTGGAGGTGACACAGGGACATAGCAGCTGGTGGAACCACAGCACCACAGCTGCTGGTGAAGACAAGCACCACCCTCCTGTCTGTGGAGGGCTGCTGCTGCCTTTGGAAAAGAAATTCCTGTGCTGTGGCACAGGAGGAGCATGAAGCAGGTGGCCAGGAGACACCGTGCTGTCCTGCTTCATCCCAGAGCA
The DNA here is from genome assembly GCF_009819795.1 of Aythya fuligula. Taxonomy (NCBI): domain Eukaryota; kingdom Metazoa; phylum Chordata; class Aves; order Anseriformes; family Anatidae; genus Aythya; species Aythya fuligula. The sequence continues at coordinate 184,489,210 of NC_045559.1, forward strand.
GGATTATGTCCCCCCTTCAAGGACTAAGCTGGTGCCAAAAACGCAGAATAACATTGTTTGGTGATGGGGGCTGGGGTGGCGTGCTCTTGAGAAAACACAAGGACAACAAATCAACCACAGCTCGTACAAGTGGTGGCCAGCAGCACCACCGCAGGCATCAGTCCTTCTTCTAAGCCTCATGAAGCATCCTCTGGCCTTATGAGGGGTCCCAGTGTGCAGAAAAACACTGTGGTGGAGTTGGCATTGCTACAACCCAGATTTCAACCCCCACTGTGATACCACCAGTCCTTTATTTATTTATGTATTCATGTATTTGTTTATTTATTTAGGTGAAAAAAGTCCATGCTTGCTCCCCGTGCATCACATTGTAGCTGGCCAATTGCTGTCCAGTCCCCTGCCCTTGGGGACATGTGGGATGTCCCCTGTGGGTGGCATCTGAGCAGCTCCAAAAAAAGCCAGCAAGGAGCCCCAAAAGCTCATCTGCCTGATGAAATCATCTCACAGTGAGAAGATCCTTGCAGGCAGAACTGAAAAGTTATTTATTATTTAAAAGGAGCTCACTGTGGAGGCTGCTTGCCCTTTGGTGTCCTGTACCTCACTGATGGGCCTTGGGACAGGAGCTGTCACCCAAAGGGATGGTGAAGCCCATGCACATCCCCTGGGTGCCCCAAAGGGAGGTCCTTCCCCCTCCTGGGTGCCAGCATGTCCTCTAAGGGCTCTGTGGGGATCTGCAGGATCTGCAGCTTCTCCATGTGAACGCTCACCCCATGCACTCCAGCTGGAGCATGAGATCAGCTTAGAACAACCCAGGGGATGGTTTTACCACTAGTCTTATTCTGTGCTAGCCTTTCATTTATCAAGGATGGACTATTGCCAAGCGTTACCTGCATGGCCTGATCCTGCTCCCACTGTGGGCTACAAAACGCGCACCACTGATGTGGGCAGGGCAAAGCCAGGCCAGTGCTAAATGCTTGGCAGCATCCCACCCCGACAAGGCATTGGGTTGCTTTTTGAAAGGTGTCTGTGGGTGCTAAACCAGCTTCTCTGCCAGAAAAATGCAATCTCAGGGCTGAAGATGCTGCCCAGGGTCAGTGTTTGCTCTGTGCCAGCAGAATTTCTCTCCCAGCCCTCAGAAATGTGTTTGGAAACCCGGCGCAGACACAACACAGACTGAAAGGGTGCTTGCTGGGAAGCTGGCAAATGCTGCAGGAAACTCTTGTGGGTGGCACACACAGATTTCTAATCCTACCTGCTTTTTTGGGCTCGGTGCTGAGCAGGACTGCTTGCTCTGTGAGGGGCGGGATGGGGTCCTGCTTCAAGACTGGGGTTCCGATGTGGCAGAATAATAAAAAAAACAGCATTCAGTAGTAAAAATGCATCAGTTCACAGCTGTAAGGTGCTGTTACATCACTGTCAGGCTGCAAATCTCTGAGGAACAGCTCTGAAGCACCTGCATGCCGATAGGAGCAAGTTTCCACTAGAGGGTTGTAGTGCTGTACGGAAAGGGATGCGCTGCTGTGGCAGGAATACTGCGTGTGCCCCGGCGCTTTGTCAGCAGATGGAAAGCATCCTGCCATAGCCCAGCTCCCCGCAGCCTCCGCAGTCCCTGATGTGCACAGCCTGCAAGCTGTGGGAGGAGGGCTGCTGCCCGAGCGACCCTTTTCCCTGCCTTTCCCCAAAACCCAGCATTTGTGTGACTCAGCAGCTCCTATACATGTCCATATGGATATAGTAAGCAAACATCCTGTGCCTTTGCATATGGACACATCACATAGAGCCAGCACAGGGCTCTGTCACCATGTCCCACACAGAAGGTCCTTGTAGGTCCACATCTATATGACCCCTATATGCACCCACATGTCTTTTATGCTAATACATTTATTTTTGCAGGTGGATGTATGCTTGCAGCTTCCTGGTGTGCCAGTGGGCAACGCGCTGGCGGCTGCAGCACCGAAAACGGGGTGGTTTTGCCTGCAGAAAGCCAAAACTGGAGCTGTGCAGCATGGCAGGGAAAGCCCAAATAAACCGGAGTGGCCTCTCCTCATAGAAAGAGCAAAAAGGCAAATGCAACCACAAGCCTTGCCGGCAGCACAGAAAACAGAGTGTGACATTCACGGAGGATTTGCATAGCGCTCCGTTCGTGCACCACCTGTTTGTGTGTCTGGGGCTCTCGTCGCTTCCATTTATAGAGAGATGGAAAATAGATTTTGCCTACATTTTCATTTCTTTTGTTATCAGAAAGGCGTTGAGGAAGTAAGTAGGTGACATTCTTGCAAAATAAATGCTTACAGAAGATGGGCCTGACTTAGTTCCCTTGGGAAATGACTTAGACACGAAATGATTTCACCTACATACAGGTGTGTGGAAGCTAGCCATTGACGGAGAACCTTGAGAGTGCTGGGGTGGCTTTTCTGACCCCAAAAATACATTTGGTTCATCTTTTACCCTTTATAGCTGAGAGAATCAGGAAGGTGGTGGTGCTTCTCTTTCCATGCTAGGGGGAGTTGTGAGAAGGAGCTCAAGTGGGCTGCAGAGGCAAAAAGGACACCAGGGGAGCCTCACCCGGCTGCTGACACCCACAGGGCAGACACATAGGGTTGGGAGAGCCACCTCCAACAAGCGATGGCCTCCATAACCAGGACTCAGCCCTCAGGGCGAGCAGGCAGGCCGGAGAGCAAGGCCCGTGGTGCTGGTGGAGCCCCTGAGAGCATCTCCTCCTCTGCACCGAGTGACGGTGCCGGCAGCGGGAGCATTGCCACAGTACTGGCTCCAGGCCTCGGGGAGCTGCCCCTTCTCTCCGGGGGTGCTGGTGGAAGAGCTGGCCCCGTGGAGGGGTGGTGGGCCACCACCGAGGGTGGGTGGCTGCTGCTGAGGTACGGAGAGAGGAGTGTGGTGCAAAGCAGGCAGGCTGCTCTCTTTGGCACGCAGCTCTGCAAACCCTCTGCTCATGTAGCCACGACTCCGTCCCTCCCGAAGGAGTCATAAAATGCAGCTTTACCCGTCCCGCGTGTGGTAATCAGACGGGCTTAAGAGCTTAAGCGCTCTTATGGCAGCAGTGCCTACAAAAGGTTGCGCCGGGCTCTTTGCCCGCCTCGGTTTGCTTCTCTCATCAGGCTGCTGCTTGGCATGGGCGTGCAGGGGCACATCGTTAGTGACGGAGGCAGCAAATTGAGCTTGTTAATTAGGGAGGGAGGTGAGAAAGACACGTCCCTCAGGGCTGCTCACAGCCACCAGCAGCTCCTGCAAGAGCCCGGGGCTGTGTCGCTTGCCCGCATCCTGCTGAGTCTCTGGGTACTTTCCACAAAGTGAAAAGATGGCAGTGAAGGCGTTTCATCCTTTTAGGCTGCTTTAATAAGCCAAGCTAAACAAACCCACCCCCCTCAATATACCTGGTGCTCATTGACTCAAGACACAGCTCCGGGAGAAGGCCCAGGCTGAGGTGTGGATGGGAGCATTACATCAGTGCTGGGAGCATTACACACGCGTGTATTGACCAAGGAAGACCAGACAGGGGCCACCTTGCTGTCCTCCTGCCCTCAGTCACCAACAAATGCAAAGGAACGGGTGCCCTGTGCCTTTGTGTGGGCAGCTGGGTGCAGGAGGATGCTGAAAACCTGCATGCGTGTGGGAGATGTTTGTGGCTGCATAATCCTTCAGGGGTGAGGCTGAGAGGCTCCTACTCTTAATGACAGGAGCTAAGGACAGCACGGTTACAATGGAAGCATAAAATACCCCTTACAGTCATGCAGTCAGCTTTCAAGCTTCAGTTTATAGAAAAAAAAAAAACTCTGAAGAATTAACTGGAAGTTGTTACCGTTCCTTGGGCATGCTGAGCGCTCACAATAAATCTTTTTCCTGAAGGAAAAAGCAAGGTTAAATCAAACTACGAAGCCCACTGAGCATTAGATTTACAGCAATCTGAAAGGGTTATGGGTTCATTTCTTAAACATCTGAATTATAGCTGCTTCTGGGTATCGATACATGAAGCAGGCTGCCCCCCTCCGTTCTGCAGGGAGCTAGGGAATGAGCAGCAGCGGCGAGATGGCGCTGGTTATCGTCTTGATGTGCATTTCGAAGTCACTTCCAAAGAAGTAGATGAGATAGTAGTTGAGTATCCCAGCCACGGACATGAGGAACAGGAACAAAATGATGCGTTTCCCAAACAGGTAGCCAGGGGTGCTGGGGAGACGGGAAGGGAGGGAAGCAACTGGTTATCACGGGCCACCTACCTCAAGGAGGCCTCAGCCTCCAGCCGCTGTGGCTGAGGCCGGCTGGTGCAGCCCAGGGGTTGTGACAGAGGGGGAGAATTCCTGCTCTGGCTTGCACTTCTGCCACCTGCAAGCTCTTAGATTTCAGTGAAAACTCCTAAGAGGCCATTCAGAGGGACCTGGTCCATCTTCACAGCCATCAACGGCTGTGGACCAGTTTTATTTTTCATGTGCTTAATTAGCTTTATTAGGATGAGAGGAAGACATTGTGCAAATACTAGCTGGGAGAGCTGGAGCTGCTCAGCCTGGAGAAGAGGAGGCTCAGGGGGATCCCATCCATGTCCCTAAACCCTTGAAGGGAAGGTGCAGAGAGGCCGGAGCCAGGCTCTGCTCAGTGACCCCCAGAGAGGCTGTGGGGTCTCCTCCTTGGGGAGCTCCAAAAGCCGCCTGGACGTGGGCCTGGGCAGCCTGCTCTGGGTGTCCCTGCTTGGGCAGGGGGGGCACCAGGGGCCTCCAGGGGCCCTGCCAGCCTCAGCCACCCTGTGGCTCTGTGATTCTGAGGAGGAGCTGCTGAAGCAGCCTGGGTTTTGTGAAGGGCTCTGCACAGTCTTACCTCTGCGTTCTCTCCCCCAGGTAGCCCACGAAGTACTTCTGCCTCACGAACAAGTACATCAGGCCAGCAAAAGCAGCAGGAGCTGCATAAAGCACAGAAGAACACATTACCAACACCAGCTTGGGTCCCTCCGCGTGTACCGTCCACACTCCCCCTTCCCTGAGGACTTTCTGAGTGTGATTCTGCCCTCAGCCATGCAAAAGGTGTACCTGGTCCCATCAGAAACCCAGGAATGAATGTAACAGCTTTCCCCACACCTCTTCCCCTGGCCATGAAGCTCCTCTCTTCCAGAAAGAACAGCCCCCTCCAGGGCAGCTCTGGTGATTTAATCAAATGAGCAAGTGCCGGGTCCAAGAGCAAGTGCCGGGTCCTGCACCTGGGACGGGGAAACCCTGGCTGCACGTACAGACTGGGCGATGAGACACTGGAGAGCAGCCTAGAAGAGAGGGATCTGGGGGTCGTGGTAGACAGCAAGTTGAATATGAGCCAGCAGTGTGCCCTGGCAGCCAGGAGGGCCAATCGTGTCCTGGGGTGCATCAAGCACGGCATCGCTAGTAGGTCAAGGGAGGTGATTGTCCCGCTCTACTCTGCGCTGGTGCGGCCTCACCTCGAGTACTGTGTGCAGTTCTGGGCACCACAGTATAAAAAGGACATGAAACTGTTGGAAAGTGTCCAGAGGAGGGCTACGAAGATGGTGAAAGGCCTGGAGGGGAAGACGTATGAGGAACGGCTGAGGTCACTGGGCCTGTTCAGCCTGGAGAAGAGGAGGCTGAGGGGAGACCTCATCACAGTCTACAACTTCCTCGGAAGGGGGTGTCAAGAGGCAGGAGACCTTTTCGCCATTAACACTAGTGACAGGACCCGCGGGAACGGGGTTAAGCTGAGGCAGGGGAAATTTAGGCTGGACGTCAGGAGGGGGTTCTTCACAGAGAGGGTGGTTGCACACTGGAACAGGCTCCCCAGGGAAGTGGTCACTGCACCGAGCCTGTCTGAATTTAAGAAGAGATTGGACTGTGCACTTAGTCACATGGTCTGAACTTTTGGGTAGACCTGTGCGGTGTCAAGAGTTGGACTTGATGATCCTTAAGGGTCCCTTCCAACTCAGGATATTCTATGATTCTATGATTCTATGATTCTAAATGAGCCCATTTCCAGCTCTGAAGGTGAATAGGGTGGCATGCCCAGCAGCCAGCACCAAACCCTCCACCCTGAGCAGAGAGTAACGACCCTCTGGGAATAGTCTGAAGCACCAAAATGCTCTCTATCCCTTGCTGAAAGTCATGCCAGGGGGAAGGGGGAATAAAAACAAGTGTTACCTTGGCTGCAGAGGAGCCCGGCGCACCAAAGCACGGCGAGGAACGTAGGGTAGGCGTGCCCACAGTTTTGGCTAGGAAGGAATTTGTGAGCGAGAAAAATCAGAACACAGGGAAAACAGAAAGAAAATCATTTTGGTTCACCCACGAGTGATGGTGAGGTGGATTTGGGCAGTGTGAGCTCCACGGTGGCCACACACAGGCACGGGGATGCTGCAGGCGGCTCCTCGCGTGCCGGTGCCTCAGCACCATCACCGCCTCACCCACCGATTTGCTTACCTGCCACCTCCTCCTGCAGAGAATGGACACCTTTGTTCTGCCTGCTCGGGGAAACAAACCGCCCCGCAAAAGTGCCTGGCAGCTGGGAAATGCGTTTGCCTCCTCTAGCATGCGTAACAGACAATGTGTGCTTTGTCAGCTCGGAAATCCTTGTGCTTAAGTCATATTAATCAAGTTAAGGGCACTGAGAGCCGAGTGAAAACAACAAGAGGAGCGCTGCAGGGCAGAAAGGAGCTCTGACAAAGTTAATGTGTCTCCTTGCATGTGCACAGGAGTTATTTCCAACTCCCTCCGTCAGCTGGGAACGCTCTTCCAGAGGGAGGCATTCTCCTCTTGCAGAGGTCACACAGCTGTGAAGGGCAGCGTTTTGATGTCCCGTGCCTTTTCAAGCGCCATGCCACCACTTCACGGGTAATAAAAAATACTTTATGTTCTTTTCTCCTCTGCTTTGGAATTAATTTTCCCCCCTGCTCCCTCTGAAGGGATGTCAAAGACAAGATGCACTGAGTGCGGCAGGGAAGTGGAGAGAGGAGAGGAGCAGGGCTTTGTTAGGAGCTCTGCCACCCCCCTGCTCCTCGAGTCACCATCTCTTCCCTTTTGAGCTTTTGGGGACACCGATGTGCTTGTGGCACCCGTCCAGCATTAGGTGCTTCCTGGGGGTTCCCAAATGACAGGACACCCTACACGCCAGGGCTGCAAGTCCTACATTCACCAGCAAACACAACCAAAAGCTGTGGGTCTGAGCGCTGCTGCAAGGCACGCAGCAATTTGCAGAGCAAAGCCTTAACCTGAGGGCATTGGGAACCCACCTTTGGACCCCAAAAGGGTTTGGATTAAGCCCTAAGGAAGAGGGAGATGAGCTTGCTACTCACTTGGCAGTGTAGACGCGGTCAAAGGCAGAGGACCCCGGCCGCTGGATCCCTTTGCCGTTGCAGTGTTTACTCTCATGCTCCACTTTGCTGGCAAAAAAAGCTGTTAAGAAAAAAAAAAAAAGAAAGAAAAAAACACCACAAAGCACACAAGCTGTTTGATCTGAGATGTCATTTGGAGATAGTTCTGCAGCTGGTCCCTGTGGGCTCGGTTCTGCTGTCGTGAGCATCCCCTTGTGTGCCTGGACAGCAGGAGATGCGCGGCGGTGCAGGATGTGGCCGGCACACTCACTTCACCATGGTGAAACACCACCTTCTGTGCAAGGGTTTCATGTGCTGTCACCTCAGGGGTCCCCAAGCTCTCACTATGAGTAGCAGCCCTGAGCCCTGTTCAATTCCTTTACCTGCAGAGGTACAATTCAGGCATTTGTGCCCCCAGGGGGAAAAACTTCCCAGGCAGAGCCACCAAACTCCATCCTCACTCTTTAAGGGAGCAGGGAGAAAAGAGATTCCCTTCCCTTTCAGTGGCACCTGTTTGCCAAAACAAGGCCATCCTACAGGACCTATTCGTTTCCCTGATGGGCTCGTTGAAAACCTTGTCTGGGTGACAGATCTCTGCGCATCCATGCCGCGTTTCCCACTTTTAAGCAACGGTGTGGTGTCAGGATGTTAGCTGCTGCAACAACGCGGCGCCTCGAGATAACGTCTGGTGCGCTTGACAAACCTGCTTTATCTTCTGACACGAAAACAGAGACCATCCATCACGGGTCTAAACACAGCAGGCAGAGCTGTGGCAGGCTACAAGCTGCAAGCTTTGTGTTATCACGCGCCCCATCTCAGTGCACCCAAGGCGCCCCGTGGTGTAGAATATTAGCCGAAGATGTGTATAAAAGAGAAGGCAGCAGAAAAAAAATGAATAAATAAATATCGCAACAATAGGAGGATGATTTGATAATTCATAGGATTTCTTCCCTGGAATCTAACGAGCTACTTCTTTTTCTCCCCTCACGGATGCTGGAGGTGTGTCTTTTGTACTGATGCTGCCTTCAGTAAAAGCTTCTGAGATATTTGCTTTCCAATATTGAGTGATTCCTTGAGTATGCACAGCCTTCCTCCAGAAAAAAAAAAAAACAGGGCTTTAAGCCAGCATTCACTAAAAGCCACCAGCACGGTGTCCTGGAGGATCTGGCCCTGGAGAGCCCAGAGCTGACCCCATCAAGCAGCACAGCCACCTGGTGTCCCCCTCCACCTGCTGACCCAATCTTTGGGTTATTAACCTTCTTATGGGGTCTAGGAGGACCTGGTCAAAGACAAATGACATTTTTTTGTTGTCCAGTGTAGAGCTCCTGTGACGGGAAGCCACTCCCAGCCTCCAGCACCAGGGCTGCACAGGCCTGGGGGTCCTGGGTCTGCTGGGCTGTGGAAATCCAGGCATCTCTCCTGGAAGCTCTCAACATCTCTGACATGATGTGTGTGCAGGTTCCACCCAGAGGAAGCCCTTGCCACAGCTTTGGGCTGGCAGCACCAAACCCAGAACACCGAACAGCAACATCGTGCTCCTGTTAGGCTGGGGAAATGGGAGACTCTGCGGTGTGAAGCAGCTCGTAGCACTGTAGTTGTATTTCCTGCTCTTCTCTGGCTGCCAAGGTGAGAAGGTGGTTTCTCACAGCCCAAGCCCAGTGAGGAGAGCAGGAAGGTGTGAGGAGAGAGGAGGCCGAAAGGTTTAATTTGGCTCCTCTGCACGATGCAGGGCTGCAAAAACTGGCGAGCGTACAAGGCTGCCCCTTCCTTCCACTTCACGTCGCTTCCTCTGCCCCAATGTGCTGGGCAGCGAGCACTGCTCTGCCCTCAGAGCTGCTGGATTGCAACATTGCAGTGATGCAAGAACAAAACCAAAGCTACATGGGTGACTCAGAGACCTCCGGCCACCCGAGTCATTCTGCAGGATGTGGAGGCTCCTGACATGAGCAAGGTGATGGCAAAAAATGAGGGTGGGGAGCAGCACCACAGCCTGCACCTGGATTTAGAGCAGCAGCGTTCACCAGATTGGCTTTTCTTTCTGCTGTGCTGAACGGGAACCACAGCAAGAGTTTAGCACAACTGCAAGCCCTTGACAAGCATTTCTGCTGCCCTAATTACTGTATATATAACATACAGCGTCCACATCAGTCAGGTCTTTCTAGTCAGAAAGCTTGGGAGGAGGAAATGAAGTGAATGCGAGGTCTTAACCATAGCTCAGGGCTGCGTGCCACCTGTCCAGCAGTGAGGTCAGTAGTCTCACAGAGGGATCTCCATGAAACCAAAGTGTGTGTCACTCTGCAAGGCAAAGGCCTCAGGTTCAGAGTGTATTGGGTTTAGGTGGCAAGGGTTTGGTAGCAGGGGGGAGTGAAGAACAGCCCAGGAGCTACCCTGTTGTCAGATCAGAGCCAGCTCCACCCAGCTCCTAAAGGGACCCAAGAACAACGCTTGTTGGGCCTCTGTTAGAGCAGATTGAAGAAAGGGATAAAAAACACTGCACAACAGCAGCTGGGAGAGCGAGGAATGAGCAGCAGCCCTGCAGCCCCCAGGTGAGTACAGCAGGAGGGCAGGAGGTGCTCCAGGCAGGCAGCAGCAGTTCCCCTGCAGCCCCTAGAGAGGCCCCTGGTGGAGCAGGCTGTCCCCCTGCAGCCCATGGGTCCCACATGGAGCAGATCTCCACGCTGCAGCCCCCCCATGGGTGCAGGAGCCCCCGGTGGAGCAGGTGGATGTGGCCTGGAGGAGGCTGCGGCCCATGGAGAGCCCCCGCAGGAGCAGGCCCTGGGCCAGAGCTGCAGCCCGTGGAGAGGAGCCCACGCAGGAGCAGGGGGCTGGAGACAACGTGTTATGGGCTGAGCACAGCCCGCTAGTCCGCTATCTACAGGCACTAAATTACATTGCTCTCCCTTAGGCTGAGTCTGTTTTGCCCATGACGGGAGCTGGTGAGCAATCTCCCTGCCCTTACCCACCCCCCGAGCTGTTTCATTGCATTTTCTCCCCCTTCCCCTTGGAGGAGGGGAGCGAGAGAGCGGCTGGGTGGGTGTTAAGATAAGGCAAAGCCACCACGGAGAGGGAGAGGGCAGAGCAGCATTTAAGGTCAGGCATCAGGTCAGACACATCTGGAACCTCTTTCTATTTGTGGCGTGTGCTGTGACACCCCTATTGTGCCACCCCTGACATTGCACACTGGGCATTTACCAGAAAAGAGGATTGGGTCGAATGATGCAGCATGCAGTGCCTACGTCAAAACTTCACCAGTCCTTGCTCTTTTTCCACCCGGTGGCAGCCAGGCTCACGCTGAGCTCCCACCACTTCCCCTCCCTGCAGCACAGCCCATTTCCTAGGTCCGATTGTGAAGTTTGCCCGCAGTGAAAATCTCCTGTTTGCACCAAGAAGCTCGGCAGAAGGTTTCTAGCATTTGCATCAGATCCCCACCATGCTTCTGGTTTGCACTGAACTCAGACAATCTCAGTGCACCCAGGGCAAAACCCACTCCCTTATCTGGCTGCTCGGCAGCATTTTCTGCTCAAATGATTAAGTATTTGTACAGAATGATCAGGCTAAAAAGACATTTGAAGAGCAGAGAAGCTTGCAGTTTGATTTAAAAAGCCGTGAAGAATAGTTATGAGTATAAAGGGTCTGAATAAGAACTAAAAAAGGAAACTTCCCCATTCTAGGAAACGCACAGTCTTCTAGGGAGGGACTGCAGATAGTTGAAATTAGCTGAGCTGCAGCACCAGGACAGCTGGGTGCCCCCAAAATCATCCAAGCAGGCTTCTCAGAGGGGTCGGTGCAGTTTTGCTGCCTTCACCCAGCTCCGTGCGAAGCTCTGAGCCCTGCAGCCCACCAGGCTCCTGCCAAAGAGCAGCACTGGGGCTTTCTCCAGAGAAAGAGATCCCAGTCATCAAAACGAAGCTCATGTTGTCACCGGCAGCCCCAGCGTGGCATCCCTTTCGTTAGCTGACATGCACATGAGCAACACACAGAGCAGGGCTATTGAAATGATGATACACAAGACGATCCCTGAAAAGGGAAGAAGACCATCCCTAAAGCCAAAGCGGTGCCTGCGCCTGCACGCACTTACAGCACGAGGTTATTTGCCCAGGGACCAGCTCAGCACACATCACACTGTTTTTTTTTTTTTTCTCAGCCCTCCCACCAATGCTGATTTCTGGCTCACCGTTCTGGACGACGCTGATCAGGGTGACGATGGCGAGCAGGACCACGCTTCCCAGGGTCTCCTGGTCCATTTTGCGTGCCGGCTGTCGGGGTGGACGCTGCAGCCGTGGTGGCAGCTCAGCCCTGCGAGCACAGAAGGAGGAAGTGATGGTCTCTCTTATCTTGACTCGTGAAACACTTCCTATGGCCTCACAGGAGAGCGGTAGCACCCCGCACTCGGATGCCTGCCAGCACAGCACAGCCACAGCCCACAAGCTCCGTCATCACACCCTTTTTCATCCTCATCCCTCGCTGTTTTACAGATGAAGTGCGGAGAAACAAGTCTGCAAGTGCCTGACCACTGCCCAGCTGGGAGAAGAAAGGATGACGACCAGTCATGGGCCCCCCTGGTCACAGCCCCACCAGTGATGAGACCCTCAGGGCACAAGCAGGAGCTCCCTGTGTTGGAACAGGTAGGTTGAGCAAGGAGAACACAAATCCTGTGGGTGCAAAATGTATGTCATTACCAAGGATGGATCCTGCATCCTTCCAACTGGGAGATGGTGACAGCTGCCAGCATTCAGCTTTACTGGCTCAGCCTTTGCAGGTGCACCCCAGTTTCTCCAGGCTGAGCCTATTATGGCTGAATAAAGTCGTTGCAGCATGTTTTCTGCCCCAGCTCTGATCCCATGGAAGATGGGATCCCATGTGGCAGGTACGTACAGGCTGTGGGAGTGGAAGCTGTGGAAAGGCTCCTGTGAAGCTGAAAATGTCTTCTGAGAGGTGAGGCACTGGAAGAGGCTGCCCAGAGAAGCTGTGGATGCCCCATCCCTGGAGGTGCTCAAGGCCAGGCTGGATGGGGCTTTGGGCAACCTGGTGTGGTGGGAGCTGTCCCTGCCCATGGCAGGGGGGTGGAACTGGGTGGGCTTTAGGGTCCCTTCCAACCCAAACCTTTCTGTGATGTCAGACGGCTGGAAAGCATCCTCATACAAAGCACACGTCACTTGCTGGCCGGAACAATTCCGCTCCCTTTTGCCCACATTTGCATGGGGAAAAGCCCTGTTGAAAACATTAACTTTCACCCCACCACGTGCTACCCCGGAGGCCTGAGAGCTGCCCTCAGACAGCTGCTCACATCTCCCTGCGACTTGGCCGGGTGCAGGACTCCAGCGGGTGCTCGTTGCAAAATCCGCCTTCCTTGGGGACAAATTTACCTACAGCTGTGTTTTTACCCAGCCTCTCCGTCATGCAAATTGTTATCACCTAGGTTCATAGATAAGGAGAGCTATCAGGGAGCTTGGGGACAAGCAAACACACAGAAACACGCCGCCAGCTCACAGTTTCTAACACTGCCTGTGAGCTGGGACCTAATGTGAGCTTAGAGGAGGAGGCTGCACTTCTGGGAGACCTTCACCACCGTCCTCACACTACTGTACGAGTGGCGAGTTCATGAACAGTAATTAGATATAGATTTGGGCTGTGATTTTTTTTTTTTTTTCCCCAGATTTATCAATTCTTGGTAAATTTGTTGCAGGAAGAAAAAAGGAAGAACAAAAAGAGAAGCACAGTTGCGCTTTGAGAATGCTTTTATGTGGTCTGAAGTTCTTATTCTCCCCACAAAGCTGCCTTTTCTTACTCGAGCATCAAAATTTTGTTGTCTACCACGCACGGGATCGTAGCTGGTGTTTAAGGATGGCTCTTAATGTTGAGTTTGGAGTTGCCATAATGCAAAAAAGAAACATAAATATAGTGGGAGCCAGTGGGTTTTCAACCTATCCCACCCAAACTTATGCCACGTGTGCTGGCCAGGTGGTGAGGGCTGGGCTGCCGCTGATGCCTTCGCTGAGGTCTGACAGAGCAGAGACCCCGGGCAGGGTTATCTTTCATACCTGCCGGCATTGCAGTGGCTGCAGGATGGAAGGGGGCTCTGGTGATTTTTGTGCAATTTGGGGAAATGGCCTTGGAGGGGGGGGAAGGCGCCTGTGTCTGCTGCAAGCCCCAGCCCCAGCCTGTGCTGTGCAGGCAGGGCACTGCTGCGTTTCCCCCGCTGCTGCTGGATCCCAGCCCTTCTGCTTGCTGTATCGCTGCTTGAAATCCCCATCTCCCTGCCTGAGGAAGATAAACTTGACACGGCGAGCTAGGAAGCCCGTGAAAATGTGCAAAGCTAGCAAGTTTTTTTTCCAGTTGCACTGCACAGCTTCCTGCACGCTAATCTCTCTCTCTGAAAATCTCCAGCAGCCAGCCAAAATAATCCTTTCATGGAAATGCTCTCACGGGGAACAGGAAAGGGCTGCGAACACAGACCCATAAATCTTGTGGGGGGCTCGCCTCGTCTCGCCTCCCTCGCTCCCTGCTCAGCTCCTGGCTGCAAGGGCGCTGCTGAAAGTGTCGAGTAAAACCTGGGGAGATCCTAAATGCAAATACCAGAGGGCATGGGGTGCTTGGCTGCTTGCTGGTGGCTTTTTTAGAGGGAAGGGAAGGGAAGGGAAGGGAAGGGAAGGGAAGGGAAGGGAAGGGAAGGGAAGGGAAGGGAAGGGAAGGGAAGGGAAGGGAAGGGAAGGGAAGGGAAGGGAAGGGAAGGGAAGGGAAGGGAAGGGAAGGGAAGGGAAGGGAAGGGAAGGGAAGGGAAGGTTCAGAAGCGCCGCGGTGGGGGTGGCTCCCAGCGCGTCTCTGTGGCGCAATCGGTTAGCGCGTTCGGCTGTTAACCGAAAGGTTGGTGGTTCGAGCCCACCCAGGGACGGGGCGCTCCCTTTTGGGTCACAGCGATATTTTTCCTCTCTGCGGCCGCTCCCGGCGGCCCAGCCCCGCTTTTATGCCGGGGGGAGCCCCCGCAAGGCCCCGTTAACCTGCAGGGGGCTCCCCCGGGGGCTGGGGGCGGCCCCGGTCACCACAGCGCCTCACGGGCTGCCGCCAAGGCGGGCTCCGGGAGCAAGGCCCCCAGCGGCAGTTTCCGTAGTGTAGTGGTTATCACGTTCGCCTAACACGCGAAAGGTCCCCGGTTCGAAACCGGGCGGAAACACCATGTTTTTTCCTTGTCTTTAACTTTCATTTTCCCCCATCCTTCCACAGAAGTGCCGCCGAGCAGGGCTGGGTGCTTCCTCTGGAAAAACAAAACAAAACAAAACGGTTTTCCCCTCTCTGCCTCAAAGGATAGCGTATCGGAGGAGAAACGTGCCTGGCCTCTTTAGTGAACAAGGAACAAGGAGGGTGTAAGGCAGCAGTGCTCAGAAAATACCACCGCTCACCTTTCCTCACATTCAAAATACAGATATAGAGAAACAAAGCAGACAACCCCAAAGGCAGAGATGCAGTGTGAAACACTTCTCAAAGGCTCAAATTCAATTTTCCCCCAGAAATCTCCCTCCTGTAAGCCAAAGGGGCTGGGTGCCCAGCCCGTGGATGGAGCCACAGCCGCCACCAGGGCCAAAAGTTTCTGTCACGGTGCCAGGCCCCTGAGATCGTGGCTCTAAAGAGGGACGGGGACATTCCTCCTCGCCAGGTACTTCTCTGGCAGGAGGCCTTGCCAACCCATACAGCTCACAGGTTATTTTAACATTACCTCCTTGCCCCGTTTCTACACTGGGACAGGATTACGAGGCCAAGTCCCATACTGGGCATTCCAGAAGCCCCTTAGATAGCCATTTACATAAAGAGGAATGTAAACCCATGTCAGGGAAAAACATCTCCTAAGGCTTTCTTCAGCCTCTCCAGAAGATGGAAGCTGGAGGCCTCCAGACCTGCAGGCCCCACCAGGTGAGTTTTCCAGCCCATGTTCAAACAAAGCCTCCATAGCCTCAGACTGCAAATTGTGTCCATCAGATCTGCCAAACGGAGGCACTGGGTTTGCCTCTCTGGCCTTCAGAACCGAAGTCCTGCTTCTTTGCACCCCTTCCCCACCACCTTCAGGTGCCCCCAGGCCTTGCAGCTTCAGCATCTCCCCAAAACAACTGCTCCACGCTTGTGCCCAGCGATGCCGAGCTCAGCACACCGCCAACTTCTCCAGCCCTATAATCCCGTTAACCTCGGCCTGCCTTTCTCTGCTGTTTTACATCTATACTTAGACCGTAAGCTCTTCTGCTCCGAGATGGGATCTGTGTGGGCTCTAAAGCAGAGCAGACACTCAGCTGTGCACAACGGATGAAGGTGCTCAGGAGGTAACATGCTTTTGGTTTTAAATGCTATTGGAGGCCCTTTCTTTTTCCTATACTCTGTAATAAAAGTATTTGAATATATTGTGATGCAATAAGATCTGAATCAGGCTTACCTTCGCTGTAGAGCTGACTCTGAACTCAGAACCTGTAAGTAGGTTAAGTGCGCCACGATCATGCCTTTCCCAAATCAGAAGACACAACATAACGAGTAGGTGATGTAAGAGGTGAAGAAACGTGTAAATGATAATCCCTTCAAGTGCACAAAGCCGTCAGACTTTTAGAAATTTACCCTTAACATTGATAAATCTCCAAAACAGTGTTAATCGTATTTGTTATATGCCCACCTGGCAGACTTATAATCAACAGAAAACTTTTTATTTGATGGCAAATGAAAAGCTGATCATCCACCCTGCATTTTAGAAATAGCCTGAAACAAAAATTTCAGTAGCCATTTAATTCCAAACTCTTCCTTTGGCCCAGGAATTTTCATTCAATCAAGAGCTGAATGTGATTCTCACCTGCACAGGATCAGCAGCAGTAAAGCTTAGGGAAACCTCTGTGTGAAAAACTCCCCAGAAAAATCGTATTACCCCCCCAAGTCATGCAGAGGCACCATTTTTATATACTAAGTCAAACTCTGGTTTGGGTCAACAATTCATTATTTTTTAATAAGGGAATAGACAAACATTTCAGCAGCAGTACACTGGCATTTCACATTCAGAACCCGTGGATTTATTTTTTATTGTAATGTATCAGTTACAACATCTAAAACGCAGAGGAGCTCCCATTCTTTTACAAATAATGCTATTTCAAGAATGAAAACATTCATTGTCTTAAATGTCTGGAATCACAACCGAAATAGCTTGTTGAGGTGCATTCAGTGTAACTGGCAGTTTTACAATCACTTTTTGAAACTGGTTCACGCTATCAAGGAGCATTTCTATCTGTAGCCAAACTCTGCATTGACAGTGATATTCAAAGAGGTCTATTTGGAGAGTAAGATGGAAGACTTGAATTTGGGGTTTAATCCTCGGTATTTCCAAGTACAAGAAAAATGTAGAGTTAATCTAATTCAGCATATAATATCCTCAGCTCTGTGTCTACAATTTCCAAAGACTCCCACCTAGCAAAATGACAGCCATAAGCAGATCCAGACACACCACCGTGTGTGTGTGTTCTTCCCTCTGCCTACTCAGTGCAATTATGCCTTCTTCCAATCAACCTGATCTCTCCTTGGCGTTCTCTCACACACAGACACAGCTACGCTGCTCTTGCCACAAAAAACTTCTAAAGACAACAGTAATGGGTGCTAACTTACAGTTCACTTCTATTCTCAGAAATCTTCATTACTGTTTTTTTTTGCAGCAATGCATAAATAAAAGTTACATTTGGTATCCCTTCTTAGCACGGCAAACTCTAGCCCGAATCTTACTCATTCTACCTAAAAAATTGAGCTAGTTCAGAAGAATATTCTGACAAATTATATTTCAGATACCTAGGATAAAAGGTCAGCATGTGCCATAACTTTAAATAGAACTACTATTTTGTATCAGTCCCTCCTTGGATCCAAGGAAAGGAGAGCTTATAGGACAGTAACTCTGAGAAGAGTTCCTAACAGAACACCACCTCTGAGTTTAGTGTTGAAAATTGTGCCAAAGGATGCAAACATCTCTTATTACAGAAGGTTTGTTTCTGCGTGCAATTATTTTTTTTTAAATGATAGACAAAAAGATATCAGGTGTTGGGTAATCCGGACAAATAGATCAGTACTGCCTAGGTATTTCCTACACCATCGAGGATACTGAAGTTATTTTTCAAACTCAATAAAATATGGGTAAGTTTTCTGTATTAAAAGAAGCAAAAATTAATACTCGTTGGAGCTTTAATTAAAAACATAATTACATTTGACAGCTAAAACAACTGTTTTTTTGGAAAAATAAAACACATTAAAACCTTGCTTGTATACTACAATAAAATTTTACAAAACAAAAACTCAAATAGTTCAAGTACAGCCAGTGTACAACTAAACTAGTTAGAAAATATAACTTAATAGTGATTTGTTTCAAAATATACATCATGTGGAAAAAACCTAGAACCGAGAAACCAAGTAATTACCAGGTTTCAAACAGAGTTTCATCAAAATGAGGTAAATCTATGTCACCAGCCGTCGAGCTTGGTGCTGAAATGGAGAACAGATCCTCAAGGATATCTTCTTCCCTGGGAGGGCTTTCAAAAGCGAGCTTTTTCACACCGGGTTTGCTCACAGCATGGAGTTCATAGTTATTGTCCTTCACAGGACTGTAATAATTGTGGTCCTCGCTTGTCACTGCTGCTTGTGACCCAGCGGTCTCCTCCGCAGGCAGCGCTGCTGGGCCGCTGCTGTCCACCATTTCCATGTACATGCACTCATCCTCACCTCTTGGAACCTCCGAGGAAGCAACAGTGGAAGTGGGGGACAGCAATTCTGCCAGTATTTCATCGTTATTATGGCTAGAGCACCCTGAGGTCACACTGAATTCAGAAGGATTATCTGCAGCATCGATCTGATCCTGCAGTTCCCTCAAGAAGCTCTGCAGCAACTCGCTGTCACTGTGAGGTTCGGCCTGTGGCGGGGTGCTCACGTCCCCACTCACAGGTTTTCCACGTTTCATCTGCTCCACTGCCAGTCTATCGAGCGAAGCCAACTTCTTCTTCTTAGCATTAAGTTTTTTTAGCAGTTTGAGGCGAAGCTTTCTTGTTTTGTCACTATCCGACTCTTCCACCTTCCCAGCATTATGGCTTGGTGAATGGAATTGAGTCGTTTTACCAGAGGTACTCAGCGTATTTCCCGACTTATTCCAAGCTGGGCCTTCAAGAGCAGCACGATTTTTTGCAGGAAGACAAGTGCCTTGAGAAAACCCTCTGAAATTTGATAAAAAATTAGTACCATTGCTCCGAGGAAGCGATGACTTTGGGGCCTCAGTTGCTTTGTTCACGCCTCTGCCTTGAAATCCCCCAAAGTTACTCGCTCTTTTAACTGGCAACGGCATCTCATTTAATTTTTGCACTGAGGGAGTTTTGCAACTTCTCTCAGTCTTTGGAGCTGAGGCACTTGAAGGCATAAAAGAAGTATTCTTGCTTAACATTTTTTTTACCCAGCTTCCAACAAATCCTCTTTTTTGGTCTTTGTGCGAAGGCTGAAAGGAATTATTATCAGCAGAAGAATTTGCAACCTTAGAATGAACTACAGTTTTGCCTGCATCTTTCAGGTCAGGTGATTTTTGCCCAATATTCCCTACTGGTGGCATTTTACGGTTTATCTCTAGTTCTGAATTTAAACCACGTTCTCTGTTAAGTAAATTAGCTCTGTCATCTGTGCTCTGAGCAAGTGATGAATCAGGTGGGTCGGGGCTGTGATTTTGGGGCACAGGAGGGGTGATATTTGCTGGGTTCGACTCTTGTAGGGGTAAGCAAATGCTGGAACTTTCAGGTAGCGCGCACGTGTTGTTCATAGCTAGACCAGTTGCAGCAATCTCACACGGAGTGTTAGGTGAAAGAGCTGACTCCTGCTGTTGCAGCGTGCCCATTTCAACAAGGTCATTCCCCACCATCTGTCCGTTGGACAGTGATTTACACTCCGAGTCAACCTGAAGCTCTTCAAGCATCAGCGTTACAAGATCATTGTGTGCCAGATTTTCTAAGCCGTGATGAGTTTCAACCTCAGCTACCTGCTGTGGTTTCTTATATGGAATTCTCACAGAAGCCTCTTCGTGATGTTCTGCAGGTATTTTGTCTACGGCGTTATCAAAACCACAATGCAACACTGAGGAACTTGACTGTGCGTTATTAAGAGGCGAATCTTCAATGTTTTTCCTCTGAGCCTCAAAATTCTGTTCTGACACACGGGATGTTTTCTTCTCCCAGATAACAATATGAATCTCTCCTGGAGGAACTTCAAATCTTTTATGTCTCCTGCAGTATGGACCCTTTAAATCATCGCATTCAAGCCAAGTTCCTGAAAAATAAATAGCAACCACTGTAAAGGCTCAGAGACTTTTAAAATTGAAGTCACTATCCTCTGACACTTGTCAAACATTTTTATTAACCCATTCCCCTGACAGGCAGAAAATAATCTTTTTTTTTTCCTCCATTCTTTATTGCATCAGAAGAAAAACAGGAGGTTTCCACTGCGAAAAGATCACCCACGAGCAGAATTTGCAGCAATATTATTACAGATCAGTGTAGGTCAACCAAAACACAAAGCTAAGTATTTTGTCTGTGCTAACGATGTTGACATCTTGACTGAAAATATCTGCACACGCCTGAGAGAAGAACTACCTCTCAAATTAAGTTTCTCAGTAGAACTTTTCATTGCCTGCGTGGGAAGCAGGGGCGGCTTAAGAGAAACTGCTCATTTTAGGAATCTGCCTCGTCACCTGCAAATTATTCACAGGTCGTGAGCAAATATTTTATAGCTTTAAAAATTAACAAATAGATTTACAGAGCATATACACGATGTATAGGATATTCAAAACCAGGTGTTTCCCAGCTGTTTCCTCTATTTCTTCTTAAACTCGGACAGTAGACGATCTTCATACTGTCAGAACACTTCATAAGACAGCACCTCACTTCCTCTGCACAAGCACGAGAATCAGTATACCGTGCTTACACAGTATTTTTTAACTTTTACAAAGTTATGAAAGGAAAAGACTCTACCCAAGTAATTTCTGCCAGTGAGGACAGAACCCTGCTGAACAAGTCAGTTAAACCAAAGTGAAACCTTCACCCCAACTAACAAAGTTCCTACAGGTATTCACAAAATCCTAACATGAAGTTTAGGTTTAGGATACAAAGAAATCCTTGTTATTGGATAGGGACAGTTGAGATTATTCAATAAACCACTATTCAATGTGGAACTCAAAGTATTATACCAGAATTTATGGTTCTTACCATCAGGATTCAAAGCCCAGGTTATGAAATGCTTCTTATTTGTTTGATACTGAATAACAGATGTTATTTCGTAGAAATCTTTTTCAAACTGAAATGAGTAATTCCTCAGGTTGTTATGTGGCAAGCCTTCCACAAAATGTATCATTAGTATTGGGGGTATTCTGATAAGGAGACAATAAAGAAACAGTTTATTACAACAAAATAGTGACAAAAATCCCTCATGGAAAATTACAGCGTTCATCCTTATTAAACACTCCTTGTGTTTTCAGCATTTAAGTATTTATCAGAGTTTAAAGTTCTGCATCTCTGTAAGCCTAAGGTAACTGTTTGTTTTTGAAAGCGACACTATGTTCAGTAAATGAGGTCTCAGAAGTTTATTTATTTTATTTTTGAGTTCGCATATTCAAACTTACTTTTCCAAAATCATCCGTCTTCTCTGAGATCTGTCACTGCAATTGTTACAGGGAGCAACGTGAACAGCATTAAGTGGATGCCAATCGGGGATTATATTTGTGAATGTTGTTAGTGTTTTCCTACATCTGGAAACACACACACACAAAAAAAAGAAAAAAAAAAAAAGAAAGATGACTTGCTGATCAGAAAACAATGACTATACGCACTTTACAAGGGGAAAAAAGTCACAAAAACGTTGTGACAAAGACAAATTCTATTCAGATGATGCCATTTGCGTGAATTCCACTGTGACTGCATCGCATCCAAGCGAGCGCTGGATTCAGTTCTGCCAAACACCATCAGTCCCCGTTTGTTCTCAGCAGCTCCGCGACCTTCAGTTGTGCATTATTTGCTCTTTGTCCCTTAGCATGTTATCTCTGCTTCCTTTTCAGCGCAAGGCAGAGCTTCCACCAGGATCTGCATAATTTACTAGCTAATACAGAGCTTCAAGGAGAGAAGGAAGCGGTAACAAACTAGCTCACAATACACGTGAAACATGGAGTTATTTTCAAAGGACAGTACATTGAGAGCAAAGATTATGCAGAAGTTATACTGTATGGAAACACAACGTACGGGATATGAAGTAAGGTAGCTTCTTCATTCATTAGCCACAGGAAGGAATTCCTCTTCATTCAACCTACCCCAGATTTTTCAACTTTTTAAAAACCACAGTATGTAACAAAAGCTCTTGAACACATCTTATTAACCAGGACTACAAATTAGCTGGCTGTCTAACAGATATAATTAGTCCCTTTGCATTTGTAGATCTAAAAGCCTATTGTATAAACTTTAGATAATGGAGAGAAACAGGTGTTTTTCAAGTAAAATGAGCTGTCTTCTGAAGGTGCCTCTTCTTTTCTGTTGTCTCTTACAAGGAGCCTAAATGACTAGCTGGCACCTGCTGCTACCTGAATTAAATCAATTCTCAAGAAATTACTTCCTTGTAATAGTATTTTAAAACATATTATGTAAGCAAATCTCTGATTCTTTTGTAATCCACTTTGTCATCCAAGCGAACGTTACAGAAACCCTTCAATAGCAAACGTGTGCCAGGCACACATTCTTTAGAACAGCAACAATCCGTACACCATCAGCAAATGATGAGAGTGAGCATGGCCAGGGCCTTGCAGTTACCTAATATTTCTTTTTTAATTAAGAATTAATTAACTCGTTTTCCTAAGACATAATACAATTAAACCAGTTGCAAATGATAGCCTAAAGAATCACATAAAACATCACCAACAAGCTGAAGCTGTTCATAACCCAGAGATGTGAAGAAAAATCACCTAATACATGCAGATTTTAAAAAGTACGGTACAACAGTTACACAGAAGCTGTATATTTATAAACCTCACCGGTCCTGGTGTTTGTAGCCACAACGCATGCATTCAAACTCCCATGAAAATGAATGCAAAAATAGGTTCTCAGCTTGATGATCCTGTCTTAAGAGCAGAGGGAGTCCAAACACTGGACTTTCTTCCTCACCTTGAAAGACAGGGCAGAAAAAAGAGCCACGGAGTTTGAAATCAGAAAACAGTACTTCAAGAAGGGAGATAAGCTTACTGCTGCGATTCTAATTCAAGGAATCCCTCTAAGGCTGTACTTGTAACGCTCACGAGCAAAGGCATTGATCCATGTTACCAGGTTGTTCTCAAAGACAGTTTCATGAATGCAGCACAGTTACAAAGACACAAATACACCCTCTAAACTTCACAAGCAGTAAATAACAAATCAGCTAATCACGCAGTAAATTATGTGTGTCACAAATTGCAAAATGTATTTGCAAGCTGTCTTGCCCGTGTATGTACACACATATTTTTATGTGCTGACATGCTAACAGGCTTTACGTGTAAAGTTTTCCAAAAATAAATACTGAGCTGCTGCCCTGACTACTTACCCAATCCACATTTAAGCAGAGGCTGAAGCTGAGTAAAAATTCTGTTTCTGATTTCATTGAGATGTAATTCTGCTTTTGGAAGAACATCTATGGAAAAAAACACATATGCTTTCATGTATTTATGTGCAACACCTCTACCCTTTCACACACGAGTACCCCTAACATGCACTCCCTCTCTGCAAACAGATACCTTTCATGTTGATCAACAACTGCCTAAAACTGTTGGTAAAAATAGACAGCGCTTCGTATTAATTGATTTGAAAATTAGAGAAGAATTTACAAAAGTTGTATGTTTTACTGCAGTCTGCTAACCCAAAACAACTCAACCTGACTTAAATTATGGCTAAGAGTGCATACCGATAGCTAGATGGTAAAGACACGTAAGATTAATGCAGCCAAACATTACAAACCCTAGAGGTTTGGAGATTAAGAGTAGATTTTAAAACCTAAACATTAAGATCAAAAGCACAAAAATTTGCTTATGTGCTTTGGAATGACATCATACAATTTGTAATAAGGCATTTAAATGTTAAATACTACGTTCCTAAGGCAGCCTTTTCAAAATTGTTAAATTTTGAAATATTTTAAAATTTGTATATCTGTATTTGTATGTATTTTAAATTTACAAGTTACAATACTTACGCATGTACACACTATAAGCACAAACAAGAACATAACTTCCACTACACAATCAGGATCATGACTTGCACAAATTAAAGGATTTAGAATAGTTGTGGGAACCATTTCTTACTTATAAATTTTATGTGTATATAAAAAAGGTAAAAACAGTTTCTTGCAGCTCTCTTGTTTTTGATTGTTTCAGAGAACAGCCATGTGTAAAAGATGCTGAAAAATTAGATAGAAGGGCAAAATCAGTACAACACCTATTCTCCATAATAACACTCTTCTTCCAATCCCCTCTCCACTGGTGCCCAAATAAACTAACCTGTTTTGCAGCAATTCCTGGAAAAGAAAAGGTTTAAGCTGTCTCAAACACCACCATATCGCAGCGTCCTTCCTAAGGCAAGCAAGCTAACATCCCCACAAAGGGCTCTTCCATACCAGAGCTCCTTTGGAAACACAGTAGCAGCATGTCAGAGGGGAAGGAAAAATCTCTCAGGTGTTGTGACAGCAGAGGGCTTCCAGGTAACATCTGAAAACCTAAAAATCAACCTTTCTGGTAAATAGCAAATATGAACTACTACAGGATTTCTTTGGATTTTTTTTTCTGCCTCTTCAACGTACTTTTTTCTCTGTCACAAGGTGGATTAAACCTTTTTTGATATGCCCACTGTCCTTTCCAGGAAACATACGATATTCTTTAAGTTGTCAATGCTGTTTTAGGACTACAGTCTATATATTCCAGCATACATTTTTGCTGGAATGCCTACTGAAAACAATTTATAAAAGGTACTGGCTAGCCAAAGATCTGCAGTAATTCTCTGAAGGCTGATCTCTTAGAAGTTCAGACTTGCGACTCCAATGGGTCCAATCAAACGGACTAGGAAAAATAAATCTTAATGTAAGAGCCTCAAACTGGATTGACAGTACAGAAAATGATCAAAGGCCATCCTAATAGATTACAGTGACACATCCTCCTCTAATTCCAGCTGTGCTGCATAAGAGGTTGCCCTCAGCTGCTCATTGTGGCCTCTGTGCTTGGAGATTACAGCCCTTGAATCTGTTAAGCTGCACATGTGAGTATTTACTAAAACTTTCCAGACAACATAAACCAGGTTAATCCACAACCAAAATGATCCAAAATGAAGATTAAGACTTAAACAGCATTGCAATAGTTAACCAACATAAGGGGAAGGATAAAAAGTGTGGCTCAACTATTTAATTCACAAATTCTCTACTTGTTATCACGAAAATTGTCATGGATACTTAGTATTTGATGTCTGCTTTCAAAGTGGGCACCTTTACCCCAAGCTAAGCAATTGCAGAGGTCACTGGGAATCTGCTAGATAAAGCACGCAACTCTGCAAATTCATGCTACTGAGCTGGAACTCATTCTTTTGTGATCTTGAAATAGAAAGGAGGCCTATTTAAGTGCACTGTACTAAATTCCAAATATATACTTTAGATCAGATCAGTTTGCATATGAAAAAACAGCAGCTGCATTTACTCACCTTTTAATTTACTCCTTTTACAGGTATTCAGAAGCACAGTTGCCTGATTATATTTTGTTAAGAGTCTCCGGAGTAAACATTTTTCATCGTCACATTCTTCTGCTAGGGCACATTTTAATGTCTCTAAGTGTACCAACGCTGACAAAACGCAATCCAACCAACAAAGATTATGCCTGTTTCTCCACTGCAGACATAAATCCGTGTTATTCGTGGAACCTTTACCACTTCTGAGCAACATTTCAGACGTTGTCGTGCAGTGTTCAGAATTTGGCAAGAGTTGCTTTCTGGGACTAGGAGTCTCAGGCAGATTTTCTTGATGGCTGTCGGTGTTGCGGGTTGTTTCAAAACCCACCTTCTGCTTGAAGGACTCCCCATTACTAGGATTTTGCTGGTCATTTTGTAACACATCGTGTGCACTTAACTTGGGGATAGGTAAGCCGTTCGCACAGTTTTTGACAACAGGGTCCGTATTAACAGGCTGCTCAACATTTACCACATTATTAGTCCTGCCTCGTTTCGGATTTGATTCAACGGGAGAAAAGCCACTGATATCACACAATTTCCTTTTCTTATCGGTAGATGGAACTTGGTGATTTTCTGAATCGGCAGAAATAATGATGCTGTTAAACGGTTTATAACCAAGTGGGTAGATACACTAAAGGGAAGGAAGAAAGTTAGAATGAGATCTACAATGCAATTTCAGGTGAACAAGAGCTAAAAAAAAGTACAAACCATATTCTCAGAATGGAATGTAGGACTTGTGTGAAGTGATATTTTAATGAAATCAATACGTAAATTCAACATATGTAAGACAGACAGAGAATTTCATCCAACTACTGTCCTATAAGCAATTGTGAATTATATCTATCAGTAGTAATAATCAACGTTGCTTTTCCAATAAAATCCAAACTCTCCACTTCCAGCCCCAGAAGGACACCCTAATTCTGCTAAGGAGAGCAGAATTCTCTCCTCTCTGCAAAGTCCATTCCTTTAGGGTACAAATTTGGCACCAAGGTATCTTTCAGTTCAGCCCGATGCACTAGACCACATGTTGTTAGGGTCTGACAAACGTGGCTGTTCTGCAACTGGGAGAACGCAGTCAAATCCCCATCTCTGAAGGTGTAAAGCCTTATGGCAAAGGCCACAACACAAGCCAACAGAACTGGTGATCAGTGTAATACCTGAGGATTCTCACAAAGAAAAATGGACTCTTGAAAATTGATGCGGTAAGTGCGTAAAGTTTGGATCTCGCCCTTGGCTTTGCAGACTGGACAATATTCAGACGAACTTATCTCCACAGAATTACAGCTCTAAAAAAAAATAAAAGAATAAAAAAAATAGCTGAAAAACTTGCTCTTTATATATTATCCCAAGTTAAGACATACATCCATACCAAGATAGAAAAGCAATGTGTAACTTCTAAGCATGTAACACCCAACAGAGTATAAAAAAGTCAACTAGATTAGGTTTTGTCCTTATTTATAAGATACATATTCATAGGGTAGAATGATCTTTGTGAATTTATCTTTTTACTTAAGCATTCAAATATTTAGCAAGGCATCTTTAACAACACAATTTTGCAACATTTCATTCTAGTTATGCTAAACCAAAGGACACTTATTGCCAGGGAACACAAGCTCAGATCTTTGAACTATGAATAAGTTCTCATAGGAACGCACAGTCATAAAAGTAGTGCTCATATTAAGTTCATAGACACAGATCTGGTTATAATAATCTTTCGCCATTGTTATAGATTTCCGTGGAAAATAATTTGGAGATTTATTTTGACTTTTTTGTAAAATTAAGACCAATTAAAAATCTCTCAAAGCAGAGAAAAATATGAACTTTGCACACATGTAAAATAAGTTTCAACTGACTTTTCCCAAATACCCCACCATGTGGAGTGTCGATTTCCCTATACCAGTCCCTTCTCCAATCACTTGCAAACCATTTGTAGTCTTCTGGGTATCCATCACTCTGAGCCACTGGCTAATTTATGTCACTTGTAACAATGTCATGACCACTAAGGATTTTTTCAAAGACTCCTGAAAAATAAGAAGCGAATACAACAAT
The DNA here is from genome assembly GCF_009819795.1 of Aythya fuligula. Taxonomy (NCBI): domain Eukaryota; kingdom Metazoa; phylum Chordata; class Aves; order Anseriformes; family Anatidae; genus Aythya; species Aythya fuligula. The sequence continues at coordinate 184,516,300 of NC_045559.1, forward strand.
TAAAGAAAAATTCAGTTAAATTTTGGAGAAAAAAAAATACACCAGCAATAACGCAGCCCATATTACCTGTGAGAATGAATTCAGAAGAGTATTTTCTCAGTGGAAAATACTTATTTTCTAGCGCATATTGAACTCAAAACTTTAATTTAAGTCACACACCAGATTTAACAGCTTTAGGCCCTGAATTTGCAAACTTATCTATTCTTTGCACCCTCAAGGTCTCATTTATTTTCCAAGTGCACTATACTTGGCAGAAATGTAGACATCTTGCCCAGGCATCTCAACTTACTGTATCTAACCCTCAGAATTAAGGAATTTCTTTAAAAATGGCTACAATGAGCTCTCACTGTTATAGATAGAGGAACAAAACAAAACTAAAAGCCCCCAAAACACTTCAGCAGCTTTCAAAACAGTGACTTTAATGCATACTAAACTATAAAAAGTTTATCCTGTTCTGTTATTTTAATGATGTTATAGTCTTCCTAGCAAACTGAAGTTCTGCAGTCTCATTGCTACATAAATCTATTCCATATTTTACAAATAACATCACAGAGTCCATTTCATATGATTTCCGGAATTCAGGGCCAAATTTTGCCTTTCTCACACGTCATACACACACACACGCACTTATGGTGTAAGACTTCAGTAAAAACAAGCTAGACGCATCAGAAAGCAGCTCCTTAAGCCCTTGTAAACCCATTCCTTGGCTGGCACTGAAGCTAACTACATCTTGAACCAGCCAGAAAAGGAGTTTAAAACTCCAGGAACCAATTCTTCTGTTCCTGCTGACTTCAAATGGAAAAATAAATAGAATATATATACATATTTCTGATTCAGAAGGACGTTAAGGCAAATTGAATAGCAAAGTCATCAAGGTTAATATCTTCCTTTGAGCCATGACTGTTTCTTGTTCAATACTTCCACTGACCAACAACCTTCCCCACAGCGTGACGCCCCTTCAGCACTTCTTTACCCTACAGAACTCAGTTTGCAGTTCCTTTTGAGAAAAGGCATTCTTGGAGACCTGCACGAATACCAGTTCAAACAAAATCATCCCTAATACCGGGCAAAGGAGACCCTACAGAACTGGACAGATTGCTAAAAATCAGCGGTATTAACAAATTTTAAGAAGTGCAGCCTGCAAAACGTAACAACTCTTTTCCAATGAATCCCCTATGACCACTTGAGAGGGTCAAAACGAGATGCTGGTGTGTCCTGCTGACACTTTCGAGGTGCTCAGCAGCACTTTTCAGAATTAACCAGGCTGCAGCACAGTATAAACTGACTTATAAAACTAACGGTTTTAACCAAAGGTGAGAAAGTATCAAACCATGTATCAAGATTATGTTTAGTTTTCAAAGTAGGGTGAAAATGTGCAAGCAACATGGTCCCAAGCTCACTCAAGGTAAAACTTAATAGATTAGCTAACAGTATATAAGTGTATTGGACTACAAAGAAAAGCCAAGCTCTCCAACTTCTGACATGGCAGCAATGGCACGATGACACCGTGCCTCGCCTCTCTATTACTCCTTATCTAGCTAGGACTTCGTTTTTTTATACAACTAATGAAGTTGCACAGGTATCAGTCCTACTAAGATACACAGCAACTTTATGCTCCAAACTATAGCTAATAGGAAAAAGTCTCTAACTTTTTCCAGAGGGCTTTTATACAACTCCATGGCCTGAAGCAGTGTCAGGCCTCTAAAACAAACAAAATATGTAGATGACATGACTGGAACCCTAAGCAATTTCTCACCACATAAATACAAATCATCTTGACGCACTCTGTATGTTGTTACTTCTGCTCTTCTTTTTTAAAGTTTAAATACTGTTTTGAGATGTATGGTGCCTCCTTGGGTGACATGGGTAGTAGGGGGATGGTTGGACCAGATGATCTTGAAGGTCTTTTCCAACCTTAATGATTCTGTGATTCTATGAATCACCCAGCAGTAGCGCTACAGTGCATTTATTGCCCTTCTGAATGTAATAAACATTAACAAAATTGTCATTTTTTTTTTTCATACATCAACCATCAGTGAACAAAATCGATCTGCCAGCCCGAGATGCACAGAATGGGTCCAAGGGGTGTGCCTGTACATCAGCACATGTAAAGTTACAGCAAGCTACTAGCAGCCACTGCACAAAGTACAAAAACTGCACATCAGATCTGCAGCTGCCATGAAAAATAGCCACCCAAAAGTCTGCTGGATGAAGGACTGACACAACCCATTATAGTAATGTGTAATATCTGCATTACAGATAGAAGTGTGCTTTCAAGCTTACTGGGTCATGCTTTAAAACATTTACACTACTTTTCTTATTTAAAAAATGTAATGCAAAATGTGCTGCGGACCTGGTATAATTATTGGGCTGCTTATGGTTCCCTGGGTAGTTAAGTTGATCTAACGGCTCACTGCTGCATGATAGGGATATTTTTGCTCTCTTTTCTCCTCTTTCCTACTCCCACACTATCCCTGGCGGCTCACATCCTCACCGGGCTTTCCACGAGCTAACTGAACACACAAAACAGCAGGAAGCTCAGTAAAACACAGCAGTTTTTTCTGCTATTTTTAATAAGTTAAATCGGCCTATGAGAAGGTCTGATGAGCTCTGGAGGGAAGAAGACAGAAAACATGGAAAGTGTAAAGGACTTCTACACTAAAAGGGACCTTGGCTTGTTGATAAGAGGAGCTATGCCTTGTGACACAATAAAAACAAAAATCATCTACAAGCTGCAGGTGACAGAACAGCGATCACATTTCAGTGAAGAGAAAATCTCTCTGCTTAAAGGTGAAAGGGACGCTAAGAAGGAAGTCCTTGTAAATCACCTCACAAGTCTTCATTCCTTCATCAAGGGAATATTGACAGGAAAGGATGGAAAGAAACAAACTAAGGTCTGAGGAGAAAAAGTCATGCAAGTTTATATTCCCTGTGTTATATATGTGTTCTTTACATGTCTTTTTTTTTTTTTTTTTTAATCTGAAACTAAACAAAAAAATAAAGAAAAAACAGTGATGTTGCAAAGTAAAGCAGCTTGCAATGTGATTGCTGTCCTAAAGGATCTGGACCTCTCTGAAATGTCCTGAGGTAAATGCTTGGATGCGTGTATAACAAGGGGACAAGGATTAAGCATTTTATTGCCATGTCATTGAGCCCTTGAGAAAAAATAGTGAGCTAGGTGTCAAAAATAGAGCCTGAACTGGTGCAGTTTATGCCAGTAAGAAATGCAAGGTCTCAGGAAGGGGCTCGGTGCAGGCAGAGCCCCAGCCTGGGGGCCAGGGGGGTCAGGGCTCCAGCCGGAGCTGGCTGCTGCCCTTCGAGACCAAAAGGCATCCAGGTGCTTCAGATAAAGCTACGGTTAAACAACCTCCTTAGTTTTTAGTCCACATCCAGTGTGCTCCACACTACGGCACGGCTGCAGAGGGAAGAACACACGGTTAATGGTCAGAGCACAGGCAAGGAGCACATGGGGCACATGCGTGCGTAGACACACCGGTCCCTCACCCTGAGGGGGCTTTTCCCCAGCAGTGCTTCCAGCCAGCGCTCCCTGAGGGCACACACGCCATAAACCCACGGCTACTGACAAGAAATACTCAGTCGGCATTCAGCACCGCGCCCGCTCCACCGCCACCTCCCGCACAGCCCAGCCGAGCCGGGACAGGGCTGGACGCCGCACTACTCACCCGATAAAAGGCTCTCGGCGTCTCCCCTCGCTTCTTTCGCTTCCCCGGGCTCTCCGGGTCCCCTCAGCGGGCTGCCCTAGGCGGGCTGGGGCCGTCCTCCATCGCGCTCCTGCCGCCCCACGCCGCCCGCCTCAGCCGCGCAGCTTCCGGCGCCTCCCCGCCGCCATGTCGGGAGCCTGCGCGCTGCGGGCTGGGGGGGGGCGAGGGGGGCTGAGGCGTCTGCTCCTCCTTCTCCTCCTTCTTTCTCCTCCTCCTCCTCTTTTCCCTCGGTGGCGAAGGGCTCAGCTCGCTGAGGTGGCCGAGAGGGCTTCTCCTGGCCGGCCGTGGAGGTTGGGTGTGTGGGAGACGAGGCTGGGATGGCTGGGTGCTCGCCCAGCGCATCCCCTCCCCTCCTGGGGCTGCGGGGGGGCTGGCACCGCACCCTCGGTCAGGGTTTGGAAAAAAACAAAAAACAAAAAACATTTGGTGTTGTACGCTGTACATCGTGAAATTCATAGTCTGTTGGCTCCGTGGTAACGTCTGTAAGCTGGTTTTTGCTGTCTGAGTGCTTCCTTCTCTTTGCGTAGCGATGGTTTGAAGTTTGATGTTTTTGGGGTGTCTTTGCTGGAGGGAGCTGTTTGCCTGGCTGGAGACTGATTGCAATGACATTTGATAATAATTTTGCAAGGAGTACTTTTTAACCTTGGCTTTCAATCCATTAGTCTTGATGGTTTCATTGCAGAGGATCCACTTCTTTTCCCTAGGAGCATAAAGCGCTTTGGGGTACGCTTTATAGGGGGGAGCTGGCCCTACAGCCATCGAGGCCAGTGCTCACACACAGCACATCAGGCATGGCATGTGCGTTTCATCTCTTTCAGTTGTTTTATGAATGTTAAGGCTGGTCAAATAATGCAGTATGTTGAATAATGTCATGGTGTAACTTAACTGGAGCTGTATGCATGCAGTGATTTTCCTCGTGGCATTTTAGGACGCTGTGCATTGTGGTTTCAGCACTGGTAACGCTTACTTACGGTCAAGATACAATGTTTGGATGTATGAAAATTACTATATGTTCTGTATATTAATTTCAATAATAAATTTTAGCTTGTTTTTACTTTCACCAGGGTGACTAGAGCCCCCTGTTTTGTTTTGGGCTTCCATCAAACATGAGTGTGTGCTGCCTAACATCATGGGGTAAAAGCTGTTTGCTTGTGTGGATTTGAGCTCTCGAATGATTAAGCAGGCTTCTTCCCTGCTTGTTAGTGTGGACTGACTTTGAAAAAGCCCTGCTTTAGATTGCAATTGTCTGATCGGTTGGAATTTGTGACTCGATGCTGGTAAGATGTTATGGTCAGCTAATGCCTCGTTTTTCTGCTTTGGTTTGGTTTGGTTTTGTCCTCAGCTGTTTTGGTAAGTTAATGTATGTCTCAGGTATTTTCTGTATCCTGGGAAGTGCCACAGAATAATTTGCTGGTGTTTCTCCTTGATGTGCAGGTTGAATAAAGGCAGGCTTGGGCCAGAGAAAGAATCCAGACCTGAGTTTATGTATGTGAAGAGGGAGTTTCCCATGACCTTGAGGAAGAGTTTACATCTTGGCAAAGAAAAGAAACAGCTCACAATACAGTAAATCTTCATTCAGCCTGAACAAAACAGCGCTAAAGTAATAGTTATTACATGATGCAAACTCCAGAGTTACCAGGAATTGGTTTGGATGTTCCAGATGTGGGCTGGAAGGCTTTAGAATCTAGTCAGGCTTGCGATTTGTTCAAATGTTGTTTCCTCTGACATGGTTTGGCTTGACTAAACTTAGTTTAGTTTTAGTTAACAAACTGTATGAGCACTTGATTTGACTACTGGCTGTAGTTCACATGGGAAGAGTAGAAGGGGTTTCTGATAGGATTTTTGAAGCTGCTTGGGTTCAGGCAGGTGTACTATCTATCTGATTTAACTTTTGTGTCAGTGTCCTCTCTTTGCAGTCTTTTCAAACGTAATCTACCCACTTTGTAATTATATCTGCAGTAAAGACTTTAAAACAGTTTAAGAATTCATTTTCATTTATTATATTTCTAAAAGGCATGTGTGGAATGGGCTCTTTCCATGACTGAAGCCTCCTCAACATGGGAATTGAGCATGTGATGTAACAGGAAAAAAACTTCCCTTCCTTTTTTTGTTAGTATATTCAGATATGGAGGAGAAAATTGAGTTATATAGAGGCTTTTTTTACACCCCATCCTAAGGTGAACTCAAAAAATGAGTGGTGCTAAGGCTTGATAAACATGTTGTTTTCAAATCTGTACCAGGAATCATTACCTGGAAAATAATTATGAATGTTGGGGAAATAATATTCTGGGTATATAGATAGTAGACTGTACTGAGGCTGAGAACATATGCCGTTCATGTGTGTCTTCTAAAAATATTTTCACATGCAAATTACATACCCGTTGGCTGCTTGCTTCTAACCAGATTGTCTCTGCATGGCTGATGGTTCCCGAGAAATCAAATACGGAGTGGGAGGTACCAACTGAAAATCTTTGCTTTGAACGTTTTGTTTTTCAGGGTTTGTGTTTGCTTCTTGTTTTTTTCTTCTTTTTCCAAAAACTAACAAAGTTAAAATTTAGAGGTACAAAGTACCTTTTTGAAAATGTAAGAAGAATCCAATAACTAATTAACTATCTGTATACCTCTTTTTTTTTTTTTTTTTTTCCTGTTTAATGCTTAAATACATCAGTAATGTTATGTTAACATTATAACAGGAAAGTTTACAGTCATGATAATCTCAGTTTTGGTAGTTTTTGTGTATATAATATCCAGATTTCTGTGATTGTAAACCTTATTGCATTTCATAACTAACTTTAAGTCCACAAACTGGATTATTTTATTACTACTGATGTTACTGATGCTGATAGGTACTTGCAGTATCCCTTGGCCTTTGCATCCTAGGATTTCAACCAAAGAAAAGGAGGCCTTTTTTGAGATGAGGGTTTTAAAATCACTAGCCAAAATATGCACTTGGTTCTTTTTTAGCTGCTGACCTATTTAAATCCTTTTTTTTTTTTTTTTTTTTTTTTCCTGGAGTAAAAACCTCTTATAAGACATTTTAATGGCTATTTTGCTCCTGAATTTTGAAAATAAATGCTATGTTTACCCTACTATAGTATCTGCAGCCTTGACAAAGGAAGAGAAATCAATTCACTGCTCTGAGGTAAAGGTTTTGTTTGTTTGTTTCCCTGACTCTTAAGGGTGGTTCTTATTTTGTCATCCTTAACAGGAGCATCTTCTCGCTCTGTAACAGAGGTGGAAACTGTTATAAACGGAACACTTTAAGCTTGATGCAATGTTCTCGGTAATCATGGCAAAGATTTCCATTTGGGAATTGCAGCTGCTCTTCAAAATATTTTTTCTTACATTTCATTCAGCTCTTGGAGTTATTTTACCTCCCTGTCCTACAGCCTGTATCTCTCTGACTCCAATCCAACAGGGAACGGTAGTCAAAACTTAGCAGGCTTTGGAGTTTTAGAAATGAATTGCTCTCAGGAATATGTCTACTGGGAAAGCATCAGTGATGCAATGCAGCTTCGACAGTGTGAAACCAGGGATGCTTTTTCTGACCGTGGTCGCTGTGTTTGTGTCCTTAGGACTCCTTCAGTCCAGTTTGGGTATGTTCCTGTGGCATCACGGTGTTACACTGCAAGTCAGCATAGATTTTAGTGCTGATGGGAGAGATTGACTTGGACCCAACATGAGGTGATATAACAGCAGCCCAGCAAAATTCAGGGTTTTGTAAGTGCCAAGATCGTTCTTTGTTGGCCTGTTTATAACAGCAAGGACTTCAAGAAGTCATCTGGAAGTCTGGAGATGCATTGGTTAAAAGACAGAAAAATAAAAAAGATTAGGGCAAGCAAAGTGTTTTGAAATTAAGTGAAAAAAATCATGGTTAATACTTCATGCCCAGATAAGATGTGCTGGTTTCTGGTCTCATAATATTTTTTGTGTGTGTTTTTGTTTGTTTTACTGATGTCGGTCTCCAAAGGTTGATTTTACTTGAGTCTCCCTTTTCCCTTTGTTTTGGCTTTGTACTGGTTTTCTCTTCTGCTGCATGGAAGTCTGAGATTTCTAAGGTGTGATTTCTTTTTTCTTAGTTTTGCTTGTAGTTTGAAATGATCGACTCGTGGCGGATTGCAAAGCCATTTATATTGGTAAGGTGACTCATGAATTTTGAGAGCAGCACGTTTCAGCAGTAGCATCTGAAGGTGGTGTTTTGCAGGACTCAAGAAAATCAGGATGATGCTGGTTTGTGCTGCTTCTCTTTTCTGTGGTTTTATAACAGGAAAATCAAATTACACCTATGCAAACGTACAATGTTGAATCTAACATATGACACTTTAAAAAAGGATCTAGTTACTTCATTCGGATTTCAAAATTACTTTGGAAGTTGCCTGCTTCGTTTTCTTGAAAACAAGCAATAATCAAACACATTAATAAAAGATGAACCCATATGAGTTTTGGAAAGTTTCTACATATCCTGCCTGCAGAATGGTTTAGATGTTAGTGGAATGAAGAATATTAAATAATGTGCTGGCTAAGAGATGAACCAGAATCTTATTACAGTATGTAACTTGCTCCAAGACACTTTTTTTAAGTATTCTAGTTTGTTGCTTTCAAGCTTTCAAGATTTTCAACTTCTGATAGTTGGAGGAGTATGAGAAGCCTTGAGAAAGGAAGAGGAGCAATGATAAATTTCATGAATGTTTTAAAAGTGTGAACTCATTCATTCTTGCTTATCTAGTTAAACATGTATTGACATATTGTTACCTGTCCATCACAGACTTTTTCCTCTAGTCTCTTATATACTCGAGCTAAAACTTAGGAGGACAGTGCCAAACATTATTTCTTAGTCCTCATACTTAAACTCAGATTATTTTTTTTTCTCTCTACAAACAATTTAGGAAAACATCCTGGGTAAGGATGTTTGTACTGTTTTAGTTACTGACATGAATGTGCAGAGGATCAAGTTAGACTCATCTCTTTCTAGTAAGTACTACATAAATGCAAAATATATATATATATTCTCAGCAGTTTGAAAATACTTGTCCCATCTCATCTTTCTTGAATTGCCAACATATACTGTGTGCTTTCCTGATTTTTCACAGAATTGCATGAATCTAGATAGTTCGTTAAGTTCACATACAACTAGTCCCAGCAAACTTAAAATATACCTGTAAGCAAAGCCTTTCCTGTTTTTGCATTGCCCTCTGGTTTGGGGGTTGTGGGTTTTCTGTTGTTTTGTTTGCGTTTAAGTCTAAAAAAGTAGCACAGGGCTTAGTGTTACTGTGTTTTTGTGAAACAGCTAGTGAGTCTGAATTAATTCCTTTAGGTGGGGTTGGTCAAACAGAGAAAATAATTGGTCTTTGTGAAGTGCAGGACGTAAAACCGGACACGTGAACTATCTGTTTTATGGTAGTGCTTGAAGGCCACATCAAGACTGAATTTGCTGTGCTGGTTGCTGTAGGAATACGATTGGTTCTTCACCCTCAAAACCAAAATGTTAGGCCTGAAGACCATTATCCTTCTCAAATAAATAAATAAACACAAATTTCCCAAACTGTTTGTAAAGCATTTTCCTATAACTTAGGTCCTCCATTGTTTGGGGGTGGAAGGGAGGTGGTTGGAGGAGGAAACAAAACCAAATCTGTTACTCTCAATATTTTTTTTTCCCCCCTTGGTGCCCAAAATATCAATGGTTTAGCTTCTAGCTGAAACCACAAGTTGCCACCTCTGGTTTGCTGCTGTAAACTTATCACCCCGCCAATGCTCATGTGCTGCAACCTGCTGGCCTGATAAATGGATCTAATTGCATGTCCTCTTCCCTGTCAATCTCTCAACCTTTCTTTCTGCTTTACAATTAGAAATAATACACTCCAGAGCCGTGGTAATGTTCAGTAATTGTTCCCCATAAAGCCTAATTTCCACCTTTGCCTTTAAAACAGAAGGGGCTGGCTGTAATTGTCCCTTTCAGCCTGACAGTGCTTTTTCCTTCTGCCAGAGGTGGTATTAACTGGCCACGCAGCGAATTTTCATACAGCCTGCAGCGTGTTAATGGAGGAGGTTTTGAGGTGCGCTGGTGTCACATCACTGGGATACTGGGGTAGTCCTCTGTACACGAGGCAGTGTGAGTGACGTTCAGAGCTGTCTTTTTGTCTTCTTTTCTAGTCCAAGTTGTCAAGAAAGTGGTTTTGCACTTTGACAAAAACTCAGTCAACATCTACTAAGCTGCTGCTTACATAGCAGCAGTACCTGGCAAGGTTTGCACATATCTGTCTGTATGTGGTATCACAAAAGCATCCCCATACTTTGTTCCTTCCTCCCTCAGACAAGGGGCCAGGACAGTCAGTCGTTACTTGGTGTTCAGGTTTTAAGCTTTCTGTCTCAACTAGAATGTCACAGAACATACGGGGTTGCCATAAACATGCAAACGCAGTTGTTTTTGTTGCCAGCAGGTATTTTTCAGTGATTTTTTTTTTTTTTTTAACAGGAAAGCAACATAGTATTAAACATACTATTAAAAGGGAACCTGAACAATTAGTAAAATCAATTATTCAGCTTTATTAAGCAGAAAAATATCAAATAAATAGTGCTTGTTAATCAAAAAGTATTTAATATGTTTGTCAAGATTATAAAATAAAAATATCCAAGATGGGAATTTTATATCAGTAGTTTTAATCTCAGGTCAAATAGGGACAAGCCCTCGATGCAATCGAACTAGTACTAAAAAAGCCCTCCATGCAATCAAACATACAGCAGTGGTCGTTAATGAGTGCTTTGGGAAGGCAGGTAAATAACGTTTTGAACAAGTTTAAGTTAAATTTAAGAGCAATTTAAAAGGTTTTCAGTGCATTTCTTAAAATATTGACGTTTAAAAATGCCTCTCAGATGGGAGAGAGCAAGGTTATCAACGCTGCTAAAGTGCATAGCCAGTCTTTTTGCACATCCTACTGCTCTTTTCCATGTTGTTGTTACTATTTAAAGAGCCTTTTTTTAGTCTTCAGTAGTGTCCACAATCAACAAAAATCACCATGAAATCCTAATGAATGAACCAAATAAAAATATTCTGTACTCTTTCCATTATATAAACTTAGTTTTAAATAAGTTGTATTAATATCTGAGGTTACTTATATTAGAAGGAAATAAATACCTAAATAAAATCATTCTTTAGAAGATGAGTTTTTCTTTTCTCTTTAATTAGTGTCCCAGAGTTCGTGTCTCACTGTATAGTGTAAATTGTTACTGTATTTCATGCTTCAGAGGGATGTTACTGGATTAGTGTAAGGCAAACTGCCTTTGTAATTCATGTTTGTGTTGTTGGATAATCATAGTTCTATAAAATATATCAGCTTTTTCTTTTTACATTTGGATTGTTTCAGTGATTTTATTTTTTTATTTTAAACTATCGGTGCTATGCCATATTAAGTCACTTCTTCATGCGTGGAAAGAAATGGTATAAAACTGAGTACAAACCTGAACTGCTGGTGCCAGTGCTGCTATTTTCTCCGGTTTTATAGGTATCTCTCAGACCAGGACCTCTATCCTGTACTCATCAACCCATGAGACCTAACGTGAAGCCAGGACCCAGCCGTGTGCATCCTGCCTCACTCAGTAGTTCGTCACCCCCTACTTCACTCCATCCTGTTCTTGTACACCAAAACCTACTCACATACGGCTGGGCCACTTCCAAAATTACTCTTAAAACAGAACATGCTTAGCAGATGTTAAACATGAAATAAAAGTGTATATACTTCTATACTACATAAGTATATACACTATATATTGTATGTATATATAACTGTATATATTGTATATACTTAGAACCATGGTGCGTTATAGTATATAAGTACTGTGTGGCAAATAACTGCTCCCACAAACCCTTCCGCAGACAACTAAAGCCCTCAAAGGCAGTTGAGTGCATTTGGTTGAGGATTACCTGCGATTAGTGGTCTGCAAGGTTAAGAGTACGACCTGTGCCATTAATGAGCACTCGTGTATTAACGCTGCTTTGAGCAGGGGGTTCAGCTAGGTGACCTCTGACGTCTGTTCCAAGGAGAAGTTTGTGATTATCACACTTGTGTTGTGCAAACAGATACTTCACTTAAAAACCAACATATCAGTTGTATCAGCTAACCCTTGGCAAATTTGTTGCAATTAATTTTACTTACTACATCATGGTGTAGCATAGAGATGCAAATGTGGCCCAAGTTTAAGGTTTAAAACAGAATAAGGAGTAAATCCATGCCTTTTCGCATATTGCATCCAATTCCTCGCATACAGTTTTAGATGAAACTGAATTCCTTGTATTCCTAGCATACAGTTGACTCGGTTGCAGTTCTGGAACTAATTCAGAGTACGTAGTGCTTGAAAATGCAATGCTTTATGTGCAGCTGAGCTGTGTGAAGGGACTTAAACTTACTTGGACTATTTCATGTGTGGCTAGCACTGAGGTTGTAACAAAGCCATCATGCAGGTTAGCAGCCTGAGTAACAAAGACTCGAGGCCTAAAAACTAAAAAACCTGATAACTTTCCAAAGCATCGACTCAGAACGTGATAGGGAACTCCTATATTTAAAAACAACCAAACAAAACTGTGTAAGGTTATTCTCTGTAGATCCTGAATATATGTAGATGTTGCCACAGCTGCTTGAGTTTAATAAGCAATACATGTCAAGTGAATTTTCCAGTGAATTTTCCATTATTTCAGAAATGGTATTTTGATTAACACTAGTGTGAACCTTCTCGTTGAGACGTATGGGGAATTTGTGTGGGTTTCCTTCTCTTGTCTGGATAAAATTCATACCTACTGGTACGTCCTTAACTGTTTCCATTTAGTACTGTTAATTATTGACTTTTAAGCCGAAAGTTAGTGATGAGGGAGGAAATCTCCAAATTACTGTCTGTAAAAAGCCAATCACTTTCACACGCAGGTGACCAAAACTGGGTTTATGCAACTTTTTAACCCTTCCAAATATGTGATACAGCCACTGTAACAGAACGGGGTTGTGCTGTCTCGTTGCAGTGTATTCAGGGACATACTTGGTTGCTTGTATGCTTCTATTAAGAAATTAAAGGTTGACAGTGCTATAGCTGAAGTAAGTCATGTGTTAAGGACTTGGCAGGTCTCCTGGACTTTCTGGGGCTGTAGAAAGCAATTAAAAGGAATAAAAGGTGCTTGGAAGGAGCCAAGTGATTTCTTTACGTTATTCTTCACCACAAAGAAAGTTGTGGCCATTCTGTTGGTCTCAGACAATGGTGATGGGATGTTATCTGATTATCGGATTAGAGAACCAAAAGCTCAAACACTCGAATAAAGTGCTCAGGACCCCAAAGCCATGAGGACTGGATGCCATTCAGTGGTGCTAAAGGATGAAGTGGCTGACCTGCTAAGAAGACTGTATCTCGTTAGGATGAGACGCTGTGCCAGAAGACCAGGAGCTGTCAAATGTTGCAGGAACCATAACTTTATACAGAACATGAGGAATGGATCTGCAATTTGCAGACTGAGGACTTAAATTTTAATGCCAAGCAAACAGATTTGAATATTTTGGATAGTTTGGATAGCCCCGTAGTTCTGTGGGCACAAGATATAACAGAGCCTAATTTCCTACGTAATTATACCTTGGAGGTGCCAGCTGCTGCTGGGGTGTTTGTGAGTTGTGTTTGTGCTCTAATAGTGTGAGTATATGCTGCAGCCTTTACTTGGGGTCGTGGCTCTGAAGTTTACCTGCCTGGTACTTGGAATTCAGAGCTCCCTGAATGCTTATTAACCTATAAAGCTGTCCGAACAGTGGTCATTTCATTCAAGTTGCTTCTGTTCTTGAGAAGAGACGTGTGTAGCCACCTGCCATGTGTAGTTCAGCCTACTTTCCTAAACTTACAGCGTATGGCCTCTGGTGCAGCGACTTGGATCAGAAGATTGTTCCTGACTTCAAGAGGAGTCTTGTGAAAAGCATTAGTTTTTAACCCAAGTTAGTTCATCAACACGGTGTAGTGAGTCGCTCCTCAAGCAGATACATCTGCATGCTTTGAGGATGTGGCACAAGGATGAGAATAAGAATGAGAATAAGCAGCAGTAGGGTCTTACCTGTTTGAGTTAGCACTTCGACCACCATAGGGGTTTGTCAAATTATGCCTCTAGAGTTTACCTTAGAAGTCACTAACCTTGTCCTCAACTAAGTGTCCAAAGTAAAATATTGTATACGTTTGGTAAAATGAGAGAAAGTTGAGGGCAGTCACCTAAAATTGGACACATTAGCATAATAATGGTAGGTGTCGTTCAGTATGTGCAGATAAAAATAACCCACAGTGGAAGGAATAACTTTGAACTACTTGAAGATATTTCTAAATTATAAGTAAATGTTGCAAAAACAGGCATATCATTATAGGTACCCTGGTGAAAGTTTCTTCTCAGTGCGCCCACTATGAAAGAAAAAGCCTTACAACTTATTGTAGCAGTGCTCCTCAGTAGCTATAAATAAAAATTCTTTACCTGCTCAAATGAAGTGCCCATCTGGTCTAATTGCAGAAGTCATTTATATTTACTTTATCCTCTGTGTCTTTTTTTTTTTTTTTTTTTAATGTTATTGATAAATAACAAGTTCCTGACGACTAAGTTAAGTCTTTGCAGTAAGTTTACATCAATGAGGTAAAGCTGTTGTGTTCCTTGCTTTCAGTTTGTTTTCTTCAGACCACCTCTACATTTCCCACAATGGCAATACATTCATTCTGCCATTTGGAGGAGCCTGTGCCACAGAATAATGATGTGAAGAAATCGAACTTCTTTGCAAGGAAGAGTCTTCAGTTGTGAACTAGTACCCATGCAGCGAAGAGGTGCTTTGTTAAGTTCAGGTAAGTGCTTTCTCTTTGTTATTTTTTTTTAATTATTTGCCTTTTGTTATGCTGGCATTTGGCTCAGAATAGCATACGTGCAGTGTCATGTTGGAGCCTGTCAGGCTTTGTGTTGGTCATTTGGCACATAAAGTATCCTGGAATTAAAAGGCACATGCTGTAGCACGCATACTTACAAGATACATGGAGGGAAATTATTGTCTTGAAAATCATTTTAGCATAATTTCTAATCTCCGGATTAGAAATTATAGGTGGTAGCTGGTAAGGATGGAGATTATGATTATCATAATGACCTGATTCCCTTTTGCTGCATCTTTTTCGGAGGTTTCTTATGTGTTTCTTTATATTCTGAATTAAATATTTTGCAAAGCCATTGTTGTGGTTAAGGGTGTGAGTATTCATAATTAGGTCTCAAATCATTTGGGGAAAATAATAAGGAAGTCATGGTCACATTTCCATAACTTGGAATATCTTCACTTTTTTTTTTTTTTTTTTTTTTTTTTTTATTATAAAAAATCAGCTTTTGACTTTTCTGTAAGAATTTTTTCTTTCCTAAAATGGATCCTTAATTTCTGGCAGGGTAACATTGACTCAGGATTTATTTTAGATGAATGGTTGCTGTATATTCCGGGAGTTGTTTTGTTGGTTTTTTTTGTTTTGCTTGTTTGTTTTTTTTCTAGGCATCCAATTATTTTTATAACATAATAATGACTTCACAGCATAAATTATTTTATAGTCATATTCTGTATGGAAAATGTTTGCAACATACATTAAATAAAAAAGTTAGAAGTAGAATAATAAAAATACTTATGAATATTTAAGCACATACTGGAATTTCTTTACCTGTGTTCTCATTACAAACTGCAGGGGTTCTCTAACTGGCTATGGGTTTAGTCTTCCAACTGGTAGTGAAACTAGTTGCTTCTTATCAAAAAGGCAGAGTACTGTTTGTCCAACTTCTCAGTGGTGCAACCAAATCTAGAACCTTTTTATGATACCTGTCTTCGTTGCTATATTACCAGATCCCTTGCATATATGTGCATACATACATACATATATGTATGTATATATACACACACACACATTATCACAGAATTGCAGAATTGTCTAGGTTGGAAGAGACCTCAAGATCATCAAGTCCAACCTCTAATTCTAAAAACACCATTTGTCTAATAACTCCAAAAATCCCATTTGACTTGCTGGAGGTACTACATGCTGAGAAGTACTAGATTTTAAAAATTTATTACTGTCCTTTTGGGTCCAAAACCAGAGGCTGCTATTCTGCATGTTTATGTGCATGTGCCTAACTGTACATCAGTGTCGTCCTGGTACAATGCTGATTCCTAAGAGTTTTGGTGACATAAAAAGAGCAATACGTTTTACTGTAAGTAGAGGCGATGTGAGGATATTGTTTCAAATAAATGTAATGGATAACTAAAAAAACAGAATCTAGTTAAGAAAAGCCTTTGAACTCTTAGTAAGGTACTCCAAATATGGATAGCACCGGTGAAAATGAGAATTTTGCTTCAGTGAAGTTCTAAAAGTTGAAATGCATTTATTTCAATGAAATAGTCACCAAAAAAATCATTTCAGAGGCCATTCTTAAATTTTCTGGTTTTGCTTCTTACTTGGGTGTATACCGCTTGTTACACTCATACATTATTTTCAAAATACTTTTTTATAAATGCTGCAGAATTACGAAAAATGAGGAAATAATGCATATGGCTTCATTTGTTTTGTATATGTAAAGTGAGCTTTTCCTCTTGAATCTTTCAGCGGAACTGTTATTGTTCCTAACACAGTCTCCTGTACATGGACAAAGTTGGTTTTTCTTCAAAAAATAAACAGAATGCTGTATGTGAAGAGTAAAAAGGTAAGGCATTTGATTGCTATTTCAGGAAGCAGTTAAAAGTAACTTCAATAATTTGTAATGCACACAAAAACACAAAAATACATGATTTGTTATGCATCATGAAGTGTCAAATCTTTTATATCAGTTTCTGTTGTTTTTTTTTCATCTCATGGGTGGAATTTCTGAATGTATTCAGCTCTGTGTTCTAAATGTGTTCCCAGAAATCAGTGAGCTGACCTGAGTGGGAATAAAGGTTGGTTTATCTTTAGTGAGACAAAGTTAAGTCATAGCTAAGTAATTTTGAAATCCCATCCTTGAAATACCAGGTCTTTGACATTCAGTGGGATGAGAATCTCAGAACAGACTGACTACTGTGGACTCCTAAACTACAGTTCAGGTAAATAACTTCTTTGGAGGAGGAACTTAAAGGTTTCTTCTTTTTTAAATTATGGTAATTAGGTAGCAAAGGGTGCAACATAACTTGAAATACTTTCCTCTTACATTTAAAATAAATATCCCCATACCTGCTCCAGTTTGAACATCATGTAGTTATCTAATGTTTAAGAAGTACTGTTTCTAAAGAGGACTTCTTTACTGCCATAGAATATCAATGTCTTGTTCCATTCACAGCAATTTTAACTTTTTTTTCTGATTTGTAGACATGAGTGAGATTCTAATTCAGCTATGGCAATTTCCATTTTGCAAATACAGAGGTGTCTTTTGGCAACGCATGCATAATTTAGAAGGAACAGCTTCTATATTGGAATAAGTGTTAGGGACTCTGTTCAGATCATGGGATTAACTAGTTTCCTGCTTCAGCTGGTCGTTTGTAATGTAGTAGGGTAGTTTGTAACCTAGAGCCTTAAAGTCACCTGGACTTAGTGCTGCTTTACTTTTATTTCCACTCTTGTAAGGTACAGTGGTGCAGCAGGTACTGCTACTGCTGTTGTGGAGGCAGGAAACAGAGGGAGCAGAGTGCACAACGGCAATGGGAACCGTTACAGTCATCTCCGGTAATCTGTCCTACCTCATAATCCAGGGTCCTCTTTCACTCTCTGCTTTGGAGTGGGGAGGGGCAAAGGAGAAATGCAAAATAGTTCTGTAATTGGTAGAAAAAGAGTAAGAAATTGTCTTGTCTTTTTTATAAAAAAAAAAAAAAAAAAAAGTTTTTCTCCTGCATGATTATGTTTTTAAGAGAAAACATCAAGGCTTTGAGGATTTTTTTTTTAAGACTTAACCAATTTCAGTTATAGATTTATTTTCTTGCTTTCTTCAAAACCAAAAGATCAGTATTTTGAGATCAAGAATAAAAAAGAATATTTTAAGAAAAAAGATAATAACAAATCAAAGAAATGCATCTGATACCTAAACTTGAATAAATTGTTAACATCAATAAGCTATTTAGGTTTTTCCATATTCAGTTCTATAGGCAATACAGACTGCAAGAAACAGATGCAGCTGAAGTAGATCATCTGGTTTACGAAAGTAAGCAACTATTTCTGCTGAACAATCAGTTAGACAAAACTATTAAAATGCAAATGCTTTCATAGTAGCTCTGTAAGCAAGCAGAAGAAATAGCACACACTTGGAGTTACATGTTTCTTCAGGGGCAATGAAAAATATGTTTGTTTATTTTGTCCCAGATGATTCAGGAATCCCTGTAATTCTTGTCGCAGGTATACTAAATAATTGGGAGCAAATTTGTAAATTGAAATTGTAAAATTCTATGAAATCTAAATAACAGTTACTACAAGCTCTTGATACTTACTAAAATATCAGCTAGCAGGCAACAGATGCAATCTTAGAGAAGTGACATATTTTAAAGACACTCTGTATCCCTGTAGTATGTACCATTGTGCACCATTAGTTAGAAGCATATCTGAGCAATACATAAGTTGTGCACATACCTCTTTTAGTGCCCAACACATTAATGTATTAATATTACAAAATGTCTTTGTTCCTTTCTTCTTTGGAACATAATGAGCTTCCTTTCCCCACATATCTTAAGATATAAGGGGATTTTAAGATATGTGGGGAAAGGAAGCGAATATATGTCTTATATAAGACATATCTTACCTTGTTCCTGGGGCTTGTGATCCAAGAGCCCCTGAGTAGTAGAGGTGTCTGTGAGATCTGATGTGAAGCCCTGAGGTGAGTTACGCAGTGAGAGCAGCATTGGCTACCACACAACACACTATGAAGGTTTGGGTTCCCAGCGTTATGACAGTCTTTTGAGAGCAGGCCCAAAAAGGCATCCTGATCATCAGCATCCAGCTTAAATACTCTTGTGTTGGATCTCACCGTGTTAATGTTGTCGTACTGAGCTGGATGGTTAAACTTTTGAAGGAGACTGTTCTGCCTTATCTGCAGATTATGGGAGTTTCAGGGTCTTCAGAGAGAGGTTATCTCATTCCTGGTGTTTGCCAAGAAGAGGTGATGAAGCTTGCATGGTGCCTTGAAGATGAGTTTCATTCTCCTGCTATGGAACGGGTAATTGTATGTGTTAGGCAGTACAGGTTCCTGGTTGCTTGGTTTAACAAGTAGCTAGAGTTGTTAGTCTGAAGTACCACATCTCTTCCAAAGACAGTAGACGTTGGAACACAGAAGAGGGAAAGAACAAGAGAGGAGTATTCTGTGGGTAAGCACCTCAGAGAGGGACAGTCGGTGACCAGAGTTTTGTTCTGTGCAGCACTTTGAACACAGCAGTCTTTTCGAGACCTGGCAATGGGACTCCAGATGCCTCGAAAGGCCGTGTGGTTCAGATGAAGACACACTTAAATTCATGGGCAAAGTAAAGACCATCTTTGGAGATGGTCTTTAAAAGATGTATCTTTTTGCTAAATTCTACCAGTTGTTTCCATAAGTGTTGCTGGAATGGATTTATTCTCTAGCTTGTTGATGAAGATATTTGTGATTCTTTAAGCCATGCCTGCCTTGGCACAGTAGCCTTTTTCCAAAACACCACGTGAGGGTGTTCACTTCAGAGTCTGACTTGTTTCTGCTACTGCTTTCTCTCTCATCCTCCGTTTTTAGAGGCAGTGTCTTTCAAGGCACCTTGCTGCAGACTAACTTCCTACTGTGCCTCCTAATAATGAAGGTGTTGGTCATACGTATTCACACCTTCCAGGCTTGTTTATCTTATTATGCTTCGCCCAACTAAGGGTAATGAAGAGTATCTTATGGCCACAGGGGCACAATATGGGGCCAGAGGCAAGTGCTATAATTTCCTAATTGTATTTTATTTAGCAGCAAATGTGTATATTTATGTAGATGTATTTACTTACATATGTCTGGAACGTTAATCTCAACTGAGTAATAAACAAAAAAGGAACTCTGATGATTGGAAGGAGAGTCTTGGCTGAAGGATTTGGGGGGAAAAAAGCTTTGGGATCTACAGGAAAAAAAAAGAATGTTTTTCTTCAGTTTTTCCAGAAGTCTTTTGGAAACTTTTACCCATAGTTCAAAGAAATCAGCATCACTGCTCATTTTTCTATGTGCAGATTTAAAAGTAAAAACTTACAGTGTTGCACCCTGCAAGATGTTCTCAGCAAGTAAATATTTTAATGAAGTTGCTCTATTCAAAAACTTTATTGCATTGAGAAATTACAATTCCTATGTACTGTTGACTACTTCTACCAGTAGGTCCTTAAAGAGTTCTGATAACTCTTTTTAATGAGCTAATCTATCTATATAGAAATGTCTCTCTCTATATAGAAATGTTTAGCAAGCTTTTATGGAAAAGTGTGCACTTCCCATATGTTTATGATAGGATGTTACTATTACAAGGATTGTATTGTTGATTTTTATTTCCAGTATTTTGTTCTTACTGAACAAAAGTAAAGGTTTGGAGGTGGAGGTAAGGTTGGTCAACTAGCAAATAAAAATATGTTAAGGACCCCTATTTGCGAGACAGATCCATCTCTACCATAACAATAAGTTTTTAAATTATTAAAATTATTTAAAAAAATAGTATTTTACTTTTTTTTTTTTTTATATAACTGATATACCTGTCAGTTACTTTCTGTGTACTAGCTAGGTTATGGTTGACAGGGTTCTTATTCTTAACTAAGCACATGCAGCTCATCTTTGGTGAGCAAAGGTGATGCTGTAGATAATCACTTTATCCAAAGATTTCCGGGAGATAAGGTGTTTCTCTTTGGGGGAGAACAAAACATGCCTTCACACTTCATGTGGTTTCCGAGCTTATGGAAACATAAGAGGTAAATTTGCTGGACTCATACATTGTAACTTGAGCTTCAATACATTTCTGAATTTCTGTCCCATGTATATGCATTTATCTTTGGTCTGTTTTTGGAAGGTATTGTGATACAAATCACATGTCAGCAGGAAGATGCATCCTTGTTTTATTAGGTGATTCTGGTCTCTTAATTCAGTCATCTGGGACATCCAGTTCAAAGTGTCCTAAAGGGAATGTGCTAGTTAGAACAATAAAAATTAATAAATAAATAAAATTCAGCTATTTTCTCCTTTAAGGAATACTTGAGGAAGTAACTAAATTTTGTTCCTTTTGAAGCAAAAATGTTGTTTTTTTTTTGTTTTTTTTTTTTAAGAGTGCAGCCTGAGTTTGCAGATGCTGTTTAAAACGACCCAGTAAAGCAGATAGCGGTGGGAGTACTATTGTGCAACTGAACTACAGGGATTTTGCTGGAGAACTACTTGCCTGTTATTGTCATTGACAAGGCAGAGATAAAGCAGTGGTCATTTCCAAAGCTGTGGTCTGGCTGGGGAGGAGTAATTGCTTTTATACATATTTTTCAAGCCAGAACACACACTTAGTCGGTATCCAGTGTTTTTTTTTTTTTTTTACCAAGATTCACAATTATCGCAGCATTGTTGCTGAACGGAGTTATTTTTAAATGGAAAGGCATTCTGAAAAGAATAGTGCCACCTTCGTGGCACGCAGAAAACTTTTGTCAGCTGAGCTCCTGACGGAGCCTGGCAGCAATTCAAAGTGTGGTTTGTCTCTAGTAATTCCATTAACATTTCAAAGGTTGACGATGTTCTGGGAATTACCCAGCAGGGATTATTATTTTTTATGTTAAGAATTAGTACTCTGAAGCTTTGCCTGTGCGAGAAGTGTTGTAGCTGTCTCGCAATAGGTAAATGTACGATATCCAAGACATTAAGTTCTCTATCAGACATTTTGCTGCTTTATCTGTATTGGTATAATTAAAATAGCAGTCCTCTCTCCCTACAGTGTGAATAGAGCTGTATCAGTATAAAACTATATATATTGGTAGCTTATTTTCACGTGGAAGGAAACAACCTAGGAGGGCTGGCACAATTCCAGAAATTGTTTATTGTTTTATTTCAATTATATTGCAGTTGCTATGCCCTCCTAAACTATTTGCAGGAGACCTTATACCAGGAGAAACTGACTTCACTCTTGTTTATTTGCCCTTATCCATAGAGACCCATAAAAAGTTGCACCACTTCAGTTTTATAGGTTCAGTTTGTCTTTGTGGGCAAGCTTCTCTGTTACACACATCTGCATCTATGCTAGAGGATATAAATGATGAGTGTTTTGATAATAGTAATGCATCTTCATCTCTGATATAACCCTAATCTACTCAGTTTATACTAGAACAAGTACAGTTTAACAGCATATTTCCATCTGGTTGCTTACAGACCTGCTGCCCCTCCAAATCCTAGCTTCACTCTCTGTTGTTCAGTACGGAACAAAATGATTTACGCATTCTGATCAAACTTTCACTGCTGTTTTATAGATCAGTGTCTTGCCTTGCTTCACTGATGTGCAAATGAAGCTCGTCCAGAAAGAATTACCTAAGAAAGAATTAAGAAAATTGAAGTCAGAATATCTGCACTTGGATCACTTGCAAATAAGGAAGATCTGCATGCACGTGTTCTCTAAAGATAATGTTGAACAGATCCAGGTAATTCCAGTTTAAAAGCTACAGACGAGTGATCTTGATTCCCATATTAAAAGGGGAGGAATTTTGTTGGGGAGACAACCAAATCCGTATAACCCTTCTGCTCTAAGACTGGAAGCAGTAAAGAAAGGACCTAGTTGGAGACTTAACTAGCAGGAACAGAAAGAGCCCAAAGCCCAAGGGACCTTTGACCACTCGGAGAACATTCACTAGCTTTAATTAGCTGTTCTCTGTCCTATGCTCACTTGACTGTGTGTTCCACTCCTTCCTTCTATTCTGCCTCTTTACGTCTGCTTCAATCCTGTTTACATCATATGTTTTTCTTCCCTCAATCTGTCCTCCTTGCTCCGTATCCCCTTCTACCTTCTTTGCAAGCAGAAGTCACCGCCAAAATAGAATTGCTCTTGCATTTACCACAGTCATGCTGTTTGTGCTGTGTGTGAACTTTTCCCCCATGCTGTCTTATCTGTTTAGGCTGTAAAGTTGTTGGTTGGGTGTTTGGTTGTGTTTTTTTTTTTTTTTTTTTTTTTTTTCCAACCGGGGATCTTTTACTCTTCTGTGTTTGTGTGCTGTCCAACATAATGGAACTTCATTATAAGGACTGATATTCATTAGTCCTTAACAGTCCTTAGATGTAATTAAGAATAATATCCCTTTATCTTTTTTTTTTTTTTTTAATAAATCGTTTCCAGGTCAATGAGTACACTTAGTGAGATGAGGTGTATTAGATGTAACAGGGTAAGGGAAACTTTGATTTTGCAGTCTTGCTGTAGGTGAATTAGTCATTTAAAGGTATAGGTGTCAAAATGTCTATGCTTCTATTCAGAAGAAAATTCTTTTACTTGGTTTTATTACAGTCCAAGATACTATGATAAACAATAAAGATTTAATTTTACATTGACCATGTTTGCATTGTACTTGCAGTGGCTTGCAAGTTTTTGGTTTGTTTTCCATGTTTCACAGCTTTTAAATTTGTTTTCTAGAAACCGTTTTGGCAGCTGCAGGTCCCTTGTCTGAAATCCTTTCAGAAGCTTGAGTGCAAAGCAAGCAAGTACTAGTGATGGGTGCGAATGGGTATCTTAAGGATAACGGTGGATATGGCATCTTCAAAAACGGTGGCATTATGGTAAGCATCTGCATGTAATTTATGAAACAATATGTGATAGTTCTCAGTAGAATGTGTTTGTATCTCTGAAGATTTATCCGATCACTTAATGTTCTTCTAAAATGTTGAAGGTAAGAGGATTGCTCTGTATCCTGCAGCATTTTAAAGTCTGAAACAGCGTACAACTACAGTTTACTTAGCAGTGACTTTTTCATGTTAAAAAAAGTAAATGTAACTTTTTAGGAAAATAAGCTATTTTAGAGTAGTAGTTCAATGCCATTTATGGCTCTCTGCTTCTGAGTCTGTTTCTCTGAATACTTACAACTGAATATTTTCAAGCTGCATTTGAAAAAAAAAAAATCTGATTTTTGTTTTTTTTGCATTCAGACTGAATGCTCTAACCTTCAGTGACACATTTTATCACTATGCATGTAACTGTTCTAACAGGCATTATCAGAAACAACCCAACTTTGCAGAAGATACAAAACACATACATATTTGTTGACAAATTAATCATATTTGGAGGCTTTTAATCCTTGTATTGATTTTAAATATATATATACACATTATTATTGTTATTGTTATTATTATTATTATATATGTGTATATATATATAAAACACTAACATATTAAATTACTGGTACTTCTTGGAAGTTGATCACACTATTTGAATAATGTACACAATTAGATAATCCAAGTAGAAACACCAGTGGAAATTTTACTGTAACTACAGTCCAGTCTAGTAAAAGTGGTTCCTTTTAATTTAGTCTTTGAAATAGTTTAGGCCAGCAATTCCTCAGGCAAAAAAATCTTGTTTCCACTAAACCAAGTTATGTTTTTATTTGTGTATATATTGATTTATTGAAATTCATGAAAAAATTGTGCCTGTGTTTTTCTTCCTCCTCTTTGAATCCTGGTGGTCATTACTGCAAGGA
The DNA here is from genome assembly GCF_009819795.1 of Aythya fuligula. Lineage (NCBI taxonomy): Eukaryota > Metazoa > Chordata > Aves > Anseriformes > Anatidae > Aythya > Aythya fuligula. Next base: position 184,540,659 of record NC_045559.1, read on the forward strand.
GACAGTTTTGCTAACAGCAGGCAATTCTTAAAGATTTTTCTTAGGAATATTTTGAGGTCTTGCGTGTGTATACGTGGTGTAGTAAAGAGGTGCAGAGACTGAGCTTTCTGCTGATGAGCTGGTTCCAGAACTGAGGTGGCTGTTCCAGCAGCGTGCTACCTTCAGCAAAATTAGGGTTTTGAGCTCCAAGAACTCTTAATTTTAACATGCCATGCTTGTAACTGCAGTGGCTCAGGAGTTGATTCACAAGCAGATTAGGTTTTAATTGAATGGACAACGTTAAGGTCTGAGTGGTAACAGTGTTTGGTCTGCTGCGTGTCTGTCAGAGCTGTTAGCGCCCAGCTTGGGTGCGTAGTCATGCTGACACAGGTACCTGCATGGGCACCTGGTGAGATGTGCAAAGCTTTTGTGTCCTGCTGAGGTAGGAGTACCAGCCTGGTTGATGCAGTCTAGTTGCACTGTACTCATTTTCACGGTATAGTCATGCTCCAAAACTTAAAAGTTACCTAAGGCTGCATTAATTAAAACACGAGTATCTTCACTAAGGTAGTAGAAGAGGAAACACTGAGAATGCCTGGTAGATGAACTCCTCTGAGGTCTGTGACCAGGCGGATGATACTCCAGAGGCCTGATATAAAGCGCACGTATAAAACCTGCTTTAAGAGAGTTTCTGAAAAGATTAGTATGAGCCCTCTTCCCATTTGAAATTAGTTTGATATGAAAATGACTAATCGTGACTTTATTTAGCATCTATTTCTGCCACACTCAGCTTTTCATTTTTACTTTCTAGTAGGGTGGAAGAGTTGATCTGACCCTCAAAGTGGTGTGCACACTTTCCAGTGCCAGAATACAAACCAACAGCTCTAATGTACATACTAGGTTCCTCAAGCTGTACTGAACAAGTGTGTGTGCTAGACAGATGAATAAAAGCTTAAATATCTGTTTAGATATGTTTATAGGTATTTTTTTTAATTGCTGTGATTCTATGGGTCATTGTAGTAACTTGGGATGAAGACATTAGGCTGCTCACAAGTTGTTTTTTCTTTTGCCCTGCTGATCTTTCACTCTGGTTCATTACTTGGCAAATGCTTTCTTATTTATGTGATCTGTTTATATTTTAAATCAGTTTCTAGGAGGAAACAAAAACAAAAAAAAGGGAGCTCTTCTCAGTTGTAAAACCCTTCAGATTCTGAAGGATGGTATCAATCAAGAAAAACATAGTTTGCAGTTTCCATGTCATAAAGGTATCTTATCTGCAATAGTTGTAAAAATCAAGGCTGGAGTGTTACTTATCTTTTTCTGTTGATCTTTTCTGAGGTGACTGTACTGAATGGTATTGTTTCAAATAAAAGCAGTTAAAACAAATGATTGACTTGTGAAAGAGTTGTTTGGCATTTAGTATTTAATTCCTCTTTTGCTAAAGCATTTTTGTGATAATAACTTTATTTGTGACACTCCGCTTCCACTGGTAGGTGGAAGCCTGAGGGGGAAAATGTTATACTTCTTTCACAATTCATTAGTTTGTGGATGTTTCTGTTATGTTGTTTCCACACTGAATGACTCATATGCTAAATGAACATACCAGCCTAAAGGCGTGCCCTCGCCATAGCAGCCCACAGTGAAACTTGATGCCATTATATATAAAAGTACGGAAGATGCTCGTGCCCATTTGAATCCTCAAAAAGTTATGTGCACGTCGGACATGTGTGCTATCAAATACGTAATGTGCCTTATTTCAAAAAGTTATTTTACCCCGATTGCTCTTTTTCACACCGTTAATTTGCTGTTTGTGTGCAACATCTGTCTTGTGAGTGTAAGTTGGAACCGAGAAACAGTGATTTTTTTTTATTATTATTATTTTTGTAATGTGGTGCAGTTTCAGGGCATTCATTCCTGGACTATTTGATGAGAGACTGTGGAAGTGCTTGCATTGCCACATTGTATGGTATTGTAATGTGTTAGACAGATTCAGAAACATTTTTATTTGTCAGGTTGATAGCACAGGTCTAATGCTCTCCATAGTGAGAAAACATTAATTAGAGTGAACCAGTTGGCCTCTGGTTATCTTAGCTCTCCTTGAATTGTGCATTTCTTACCGAGTCAATTTTTTCTTGTTTAACAAAAATATCAAAGACAAAACAGGTTTACCTATTGACAACATGTCCCAGAAATTCTCACTTATATTACAGAAGCTTTATACTGGAACACGACAAGAAGGAGGTCTAAAACTGGTCTGGGATTTCAGTCCTCCATTTCTTACAGACCTTGTACCCTGCTGTCTGTTACCTCTGTTGCGATATGGAGTATTGAAAAGAGCACAGAGTAAATTGTTTTCAGATAGTTTTGGATCTTTAGGTGTTGTTTTGTTCTCGGTGGCGGTGTGTTTGTTTTTATTTCCCAGGTATTGTGTAGCAGTATTAACTATAAGCTGCCATTGATTTGAACATTGAAAATACATACACAGCTCCAGAATTTTTGTTCTCTGGATGACAGACTAATGGCTTTGATAATAGTAAGATAGTATAGAGTAAATAAAACATCATGAGTCAGGTCCTGTTCTACATTGCATGGTAGGTAGTGGAAGAGTTTATGCCAAAGGCTACAGATGCATTTATCTTAAAGCATGGTCTTGCCATAAATCTTTCACCTAACTCTTCTCACAGCCATACGCAGCGTGAAGTTTTTCTGTCAGTGTCCCTATTCATTCTCAGGAGGTTATCTCTGCTTACCTAACTCTAATTCCACTGGTCTGGAGCTGGTCTGTCAGTCCTCGTCTGGCTTGTGGTGCAAAATTGTAAGTGCATTCTTGGAAACTACATGTAACTATTAACAAAATCGACCACAGTTTCCATAGAATATACTGGAAGGTAATAAAAATAGCAATTTCAGTGTTATTTCAATTTCCAGCACCCCAGACTGAGTCATCTCAAGTCACTTAATGTCTCACTAGGAGAGTATAAAAGGTATAAAACCATACCTGAATACGACCATTTGATCTTCATTTAGTGCTGAACTGTAAGGAGAAAGTCTCAGAATCAGAAGTCTTCAGCAGTTTTGCAGAGGGCAGCATCTCTGTCTTCATGTCAGGCTGCATTCACCCTTCCAAAAACGTAAGCAGCAGCAGAATGGCAGGCGTTGGGCACCCTGGTATATTCAGTACCCATCTGGGAGTGTAAAAGGTGCCTCTCTCCAGCTGCTTTTCCTGCAGTTCTGTGTTTGAATATTTGTTTCTGATTCTTCTGTTTCTGCATCTTTGGCTTGTAATGGTTTAGACGTGATTTTTAAGGATTTAGATCCCTCCTTTGTCAGGAGAGAACCTGGAATCTTTAGTCCTGTTCTCCCTTTTCCACCTGTTTCAGAGTATCTTCTTTTTTTTTTTTTTTCCTTTCCTGTGCTGCATGATGAAGACGCAGAGCTCTCCAGTTAAGTTTAGAGGCTGGGAGCTGAGGCCATAAACCTGGATTTCTTAGAAGCGCAGCCAGTTCTCATGGCAGGTGCTGAACATACCGACCTTCTCCTTTCTGTGTCGACCCATTAAGTGCCTTTATCTGCAGACACTACTTTCACCCGCAGCCCTACAGCTCTGCCAGTCACCCAGGGGCACTGCAAGTGGCCTAGGGCTCTTCTCTCTCCGACCAAACACCACCTCGGGGCAGCCAGCAGCTCCCTCACAACCTGCCAGGGCTGGGGTCAGGCCCTGCAGGGAAGGAGAGCTGCCTGCAGCTTCTGTGTGCCTTGAAAGCAGCCATGTAAATACTAACAGGTGAAAGCATTAGAAACTGTAAGAAATGTTTTGTTTATTTCAGGAAAATAGTTGGCACAACACAGGGATGAAATGAGTACAATCAGTTTACTGTGTGAATCGAGGCGATTTTATTGTTTTGTTCATGCCACTTTTCTCTTTTAGTGTAAACTTGGATCTTCCCTTAATATATATATACAGTGCCAGATGTTCGTGTTTAAAAACATGCTTTGGCTAATAGTAAAATATCTTCTGCTTAATGCCTACATGATACACGCTACAAGATAGGTGCTCTACTCTGACAGCTACTGCAGCGTATCTGGGTGAACTCTTTAATATTTAAAACAAGATGTTAGGAATAAAAGTGTTCTGGTCATTAAACGAGAATTAACGTGGGAAAGCAGCTGATTTATAATCTGACACTTGGCTTCTCTAGTGCCTGTTGTAAAGAAATGGTTCTCTTAAACTGTACATTAATCATGAACAAGAAGTTCAGAAATGCCTCTTTCCATCCAAAAACTTTTATTACCAATGAAACGGCTTTCATAGTATTGGAATGAGCAAATAAATGTCTCAAACGAGAAATTCCTTCATGTCCAAATGAAGTTAGTTTGCACCTCTTTCCCAATGATTTATTTATTTTTTTATTATAATTGTCTTCCTTCTCCTCAAAAAGGAAAAAGGGCCTAGGACAACTTTGCAGGTAAATGCACAGTGAAGTATAATTTGAGTTATGCATATTCAGTACATATTTTCAAACATATAATAGCTTTAGCTAGAAAAGCAAAATGTCCATTTCATTTTAGAAAGTGGTTGCTATTTGTCAGTGGGGCATATTATTAAAATGATCACAGGCAAAAGCTGTAAATCTGGCAAAGAACCATTCTTTTGCTCCTAATTTCGCAGCCTGTGTGATTTGCAAAACAGAGCAAGTTAAACAAGGGGGATAAATTTTACGTTCTGATTTCCTGGTGTTGACGGGCCTGCTGCTTTTGGAGCACAGATGAAAGGTATGCTGCCTTTCGGATTCAGAAACTGCATATTGCCTTTCTGCAGCCTGTTGGCTTTGCCTTTGTGCCTGACAGCTTTTCTGTTGTTGTGGATGGTAAGGTCATCTCACACCCACAGCTGTGCATCGACTGAAATCTCCTTCTCTAACAGAACCAGTACCAGTACCCATGTTCAAGTGTCCCTGCACAAAGTTCATGTAGCTATTCAAATTTCTCAGCTTCTGTCATCCTGGTACCAGCTTTGTTCTCTCTCCAAGAAAAAGTTCCCAGGCTATCTTGCTGGTTCTCCGCACTGTCTATATTATTGACTTTTTGAGTCTTCATTTGTTCCCCCTATTGCTCTGTAGTGTATGTAGCTCAGCCGTTTATTCCTGCCCTGTTTACCTGACCCAGCCACTTCTTAAGCCACGAAGGCCCTCCCCTCTTTTGGCAGTGCTGGCAGCCTCTCCTTTTTATTCCCCTCTGTGTCCTACCCACAAACACTTCTATTCTTTTCACCTTCCCAGGTGCTGTGGAAAAAACTCACAAACAAAATATAGCCTCATCCGTATGCTGTTTTTCATGTCATTTTTCCTGTTTTGTCTTGTCTATCTTAATAAAATTAGGACTCTCTGCTCTTTGAGAAAGAATTATGATTTTCTAATTGTCTTTATAATGACTAGCAGAATGGGGTGATGTGTTTTCTCGTATTTGCTGTGACAGTATGCGTTTCAAACTTAAAACAGGATGATCTAATTGAGATGACCAAGCAGTATAGTGGTGGCATAGTAAGGAGTTAGTGCTTTGGCTAGTTCCACCTCCCTTATTTAGAGGTGATTGGTAAGTAGCCACTTTTGGAGTGTTTTTTTTTTTTTAAGCAAGATGTCATGGGAATTCTTGTTAAAACACTTTATTTTTCTTTTTTTTTTTAATCAGTTCAGTAAGGGGAAGAAGCTAAATTTCAGATCTTTGAAAACAGTAGTCAAATTTCTAAGAAACTGACTGAAAATCAAGGAAAAAGACATTTTAGCTAAAACTTGCAGCAGAGAAGAAGGTTTCTATCATGCTGATTTTCATTTTTCATGTGTTTGTCTTTACTGTTTAGATAAGAACATCTATCTAAGCTTCATTTTTTTCAAACATTTTCAGCTCTGACTTCCCTGTTGTTAATAATACTTAATGCAAACTGTAGAAAACCTTTGATATTGTGAATAAAAGTTTAGTAATGGAATCAACTTGCTATTCCTTTTTTAATTAATATTTTTACATAGGAATTCGGTTGGCTTAACCCACAACAGTTTCCTGTTTCTCAGTAACTGTATCCCAATGCTTCAGTTGATGTTAACCCCAAATATGTTTTGTCCTGATTTCATTATGTAGTAGCTTGTTTAGTCTGTACTGTTGTTGATAGGGACGTTTAATTTACATTAATAACTCTGGATTTCCCTGTTAATCAATGTGGATAAATTACATATGTGAAAAACATTTCTGATCATCTTTGAGTTTTCCATACTTGAGAAGCTCCTTGGTATTTTTCTTGTGTTACGAGATAGCAAGCGTCGCAGCGTCTGATCTCACCTCTTCAGAGCATTTATTATTTTATGTGATGTCTGCTCATAACACTCTTGGTTTTAAACGTGCCCGTTTCTCTTCATATGATAATACCGGTGTTTACTAATGTTCACCTTTGAACCCGTCCCGCTTTGGAGAAGGGGTGACCTGTGCGACGTGTGGCTTTTCTGGTGAGGTCACAGGATTGATTTCTATAATCCTATTATGCTGTTTTTCTACTCGCTCTCTCCTATTGTCTAAGCAGTCTGTTTTGCTACTTTTATTTTGATTGTAGCCGCGTATTGAGCAGAGATTTTTGCTAACTGCCGAAGTGCTGCCCTACTTCCTTCCTGAGGCCAAGGCATCTGGTGTTCTTTCGCGTTACAGCTTAACCGATCGAGCGAACAACTTCCATTAAAAAGAGGCAGCCTCACCACCTCCCCTGCACCTGGCACTGGCATTCAGCTGTCCCTCTGATCCGGTTCGTGGAACTATGCTGTTAGAGCAATCCCGATCTTACCAATAAAGGCTCGATTCTTCTGTGGGTTTTGCTCCCTGTGCAGGCTTACCAGAGATGGCTGCTGCGAGGGAAACAGAGGAGAGCATAGCAAAAGGAGGAGGAGATAGAAGTGGGGAACGTGTCCTTTCTGCAGTGATCTGCATCAGAGCCGTTTAACTAGCGTAAAACTATGCAGGGATTTGTAACAGAAGCGTTAAGGTTGGTATGAATGTAGCATGGATGGAAAGGCACGTGTAAGCATAGGGAGAAACAGCAAAACGAAGGGTTAAAGAAGTGGCATATACTGATAACGAAGAACACCGTTTCCAGGACACCATCCTCAGCAGTATCTGTGTGCCACAGCACAGATGATTTGCCCGCGGAAGACCTTGCATCCTAAGATCGGGAGGATGGCAACAAGGTTGTAGTATATCACATATATCATTCGTTTTCCTGTTAGCTGAACAGGAAAAGAGACGGCAGGCAGGCGTTTTAGACCTAAACAAGGAAAACAGACAATGGGCAGCAACCTGGCCTAAGATTTATGGAAGCCGAGGTAAGCAGGATCCTGAGGCGAAGGACTGTCCTGTCATAGCTGATGGTCCCTGAAGGATATCCTAAAAGATCTGCTCAGAAATCCAGCTTGTTACTGCTAACTAAGAACAACTTCTGCACCGTGTTGAGGCCTTGATAGTTGACAGCTCTTGTTCTCTGTTGTGCACGTAGTAGTTTGGAGATGCACATTGTGGTGCTTGTAAGTGAGCATGAGGGTATGAGTGAATTACATCTCTGGGAGAATAAATGTCAGTAGGTAGAATTGACTTCTTGTAAATTTTGTAACTAACTTGCTTTCCCCTTGTCTAATATATTGAGTTTTATTACACTAAGGTCTCTCCCGTTAATTTGAAACCTCATAAAATAGAGACTGTTTTCTCTTGCTTTTTGTGTTTCTTTTTAGCATGTGTTTGTTATCTGTTGTCATCCCAACTCAGTTTGGCATTTTTGTGGCCCATTTGTTTATTTTAGTTAGATTTTGCTTTCCATGATTCTGAGTAGCCACAGTGACTGCAGCTTAGGTGCCACAGTACCCGCCCGTACCACTTTCTAGTTGATTGGCCTTATGTTATGGAATATTTATCAAAACAATTATTTTGAGACTCATTGCCATGAATGAAAATGATTATAATGCAATAGGACACGTAATCCAGTATTTTACCTTGTTTCTTCTCATGGGTTCTGCCTTGTTTCTTCTCATTTGTGGCTCTCTGTTCCTTCGGGGTGTATTTGTTTGCTTGCCTGTTTGCCTTGTTAGGGAGGATACTTCACTCACTTTTGGCTTTGGAAGAACTTCTTTTCTGTTATCTGGTTGAATAGATCCAGAACAAGAAGTAGATCATCATCAGTATTAGTTGTTCTATTCAATTTATTTAGTACATGATGTTTGGTATGACTCTTGCTTATTGTTTATACTAGGCTCAGATTTCCAAATTTGTCTGAAAGGCTTCTATTTGATTCTAATAACTTCTTGAAGCTCATTGTTTCTTCATAATGTTTTATTATCTTTTTCCCAGCAATAAACATGCTTTTGGAGACTCAGAGCATGTAAGATGTATCTAGGCTTTTTGCTTCCCTATTTTGGCCTTTAGGGCCTTCCTCATGTTACTAAAAATCTCCTTTTTAATAGGGTACATTTAAAATTCAGTAAGTGTAAGATGGAGAAGCATGCATTGTGGGGCACGAACTCTTTGTGTTTAAGAAGCAGCTCCTTATATTTCTTTATTTCACTGCATTTTACCATTTTCTCATCAATTGTTTCAGAAAATAGCTTACGACATCTGTCTCACATGACAAGGGTTTCCACGGTCTGTTCCAATGACACCCTTTCCTCTGCCAAAAATTCTGCATGCATCCTGGATCCATGTATACCTTCCCATCTCCCATGTACGATACTCTCTTCTCGTTCACAGTGTTGAATTGTATTGGGGATTTGCCCGTCATTCAGAGTGGGGACCATCTGGTGCCAGCTGTGAACACATTCCAGCTCTTTGTTATAGCATGAAGGAATTCAGAAAATCACACAGTTAAAGTTGATGCATGGCTGTGAGCCTTCTACATGGCTTGTGTGCATACTTATATAATAATTACGTGATTGGGTACTGTTTGATAAAACACTGTATAGTATTAATAGGCTTTTTTTTGGGTATTACTGTAAAATAAAGGAGTATTGGGCATTGAAGTTCCTGTGATGCCAGCTGCTACGCAAACTAGGGCTGAAAAGAATACCTACATTTCTAAAAGTTCGGAATGTAAACATAATACTGTTGAAAACAGAGGGTATACACAGATGAGAAGGGAAATGTTAGGAGTTGAGGGCATCCATGTACCTAAATCGAGAGACTGATGTTCATAGATTATTTCAAGTTAATGCAATGAGACTTTTTTGGAGGACAGTTTAGAACACCTGAGGCATTCCTTCATCAAAACTGGTCTTCGTAGGAGCCTCTCTCTCCGTTTGCTGTGGAGATCTGTAAATCTGTGTCATACATCAGATGCTTGTCTACTTTAGATATTAAAATCAGGTGGGTGTATACACCTTCTTGTCAAACACCGCTCGTAGGCAGTAGTGTGACTGCTTGTTTGGGGGCAGGAGGGAAGGCATCTTAGTAAAGTGAATTTCAGAGGAGGCAATGAAGAAAAGCAGTGACGTCTGTTTTCAGATATTTAAGGGAGTTTCCCTCAAGTGTGAGGTGTAAAACAGGAAAAGGCATAAGAGGTTCATTTGGAAATACAACATGAGTGATAGTGGAGCTGGAATCTGGGCTCCTGATACTGAATGACGGAGGGGAGATAGGAAGGGAAGAGGTGCATGAAGCATCTGGGATTTATTTATTTTTTTCAATGAATGTATGAGATTTTGGGGAAGTGTTTTAGAAAAACAACATAAACAACCGAAACCGTATAATCATATGCTTTTTTTCCCAGTTTTATGTCTTATGAAAACTGCCCTAGCTTGCAATGCGAACAAACCGCAGCTGACTTCCTGCTGGTGATTAAGGAACAATAGGTGCAGCGGTGAAAAGTCAGGAAGGGCCTTGAAAGTGAAGACAAGGAACAGAAGCTCGTGAGAGCTGGGGATGTGGTGACATGCTCTCCAAGTGAGTGAGAAGGAAAAGGGGCTTTGTGAGAGTATTCTGAATGAATGCAAGTGAGATTAGGCTGCATTTCTCAAATGCACAGAAAAATGTTGCTGAACCAAAACGTGGTGGCGATGATGATAACCTGATTGAATGCTTTAGTTGACTGGAAGAATTAAGAAAAGTATAATGCTGGAAATATTATACTGAGGGTATCTGCAAATTACGGATGCTGGGATTTGGAGTAAATCTGGGGTCTAAGGTGCTGCCAGCATTGTGTGTCTGAGCAATGGGTGGGATGATGATGAAGCTATGCGGCTACGTATATGTCAGTAGCAATTAAGTCATTCATACGAAAACCTTAAAGAACTGTCCTCTGATATAATTGTATCGTTAATTATTTGGAGTTATTCAGTACGATTGCTTCCGAAATAATGTGGTTTAGAATGTAGTCCACCTGCCAGGAAGAATTGGGCTTTGGTTGGTTTGGTTTGTAATGTTGCAGAGGGATGAGTGGCCTGAGAAGGTGAGTTCTGCATTTGTTGTGGAGTCACTGGTCTTTTTATTCGTTTATAGTAATAATGAACACCACGTACAGCAATTTCTTTACAATTGAATCCTTAAGTCTTCTAATAAGTGTACTCCGTAGCACTTCAGTAGTATAATTAATTGGTTTGGTTCCTTACTCAGTTCCTGCCTGGTTATGCAAGAATTCTTCACAGTAGGAGGAAGCTTTCGGTTTGCTTCAGGCCCTTGTAGCCAGGCCCTGTACCAACTGCAGCGATCCTTTCTCTTCCCCTTCAACGTGTCCTGAGCTCACAGGTTGAGAAAGGGTACATAGCAGAAAGGGCAGAGGAAATAACATCTGCACTTGGCAGATTTTCTGTTGCCTTGCAGTCTTGTGGGCACGGTAGCAAACAGGTGTGAATTAGAATTGTTTCTAGGCTCGTCTCACTTAAAACAGAGATGAGGTGACCTCAAAAAAAAAAAAAAAAAAGCCAAACAGCTTTTTTATTATTATTTTTCCTTGTTAGTTCTGAAACAGAGAGAGTTCAGATCACTAGTCGTGGGTATATAAACCATATCAGCTGTATGTGAGATAACCAGAATTTGACACTGGTCTAAATGTGGGGTTATCTGTTCTTCATGATGTGCAAGCTTCTGACAGGTACGTGGCATACAAGTGTTACTTGTGCATTACAGAGGAAATAAAGATTTTTCTATCTATCCCGAGCTAACACAAAAAATACAAAAACATCATGTTTTTCCACATATTCCGGAAACAGCATCTCTTGCATGTGTATCAGTTTCCTCCTATGTAATTGGTCCCATGTCAGATGTCAGCAAAGTGGGTGTCCTAATGTCAATACGCATAGTGAACAGAAACCTTTACATACAGTATTTTCATTTATTTTCCCCCCAATAGAAATAATAACAACTTGAGCCCTTATCTCTCTGTCAGTGGTACAGACAAATAAACATCTCTTTCTGTTACTTTCAAGTATTTATATCCTTGTAGAGTAATTTTTAAACTTGGTAGTTTACTTGATATAAAAGATTTTTCTGTGCCTTAAACCAAATGTGTTTTGTCTTTTTGGTTTTTTTTGTTTGTTTGTTTGTTTGTTTGTTTGTTTGTTTGTTTTTGGACAGAAGGTGTATTTATATTGATTTGTCTGGCTACATCTGGTCTCAGAAGACACAACTCTACAATAGTAGGGGGAAGAACGGTATTGTACTCCTGGACAGCAGCAAGAATGACAGCCCTGATGAACTGGCAAGTCAGACTGAAGACTGTTAACATCCTCCCGAGATGACACAAGAAAGTCACAGGTAGAGGGAAAGCACAGGGCCCTTCCCTTTTTCCCTGTGGGCTGGATGCAAGCGCTGTCGCTGAATTTAGGATATCATGATGTTCCAGAGTGTAGCCCTTGGTTCTGTGCTCGTGCTCCATTGTAAAACTCTATGGTGTCTTCACTGCTGCTGTTACACATTCCTGTTACATTAAAGCCTGCGTTTCAGTGCAGGAAAACCTTAAAGCAGACATTTTTCTGAAATACCACCTTTTCTTTTTGGCGATTGTATATTATGCTAGCTATATGCTACTGTAAGCTATTATTAGTACAGAAGAGAGAAACATCAGCATAAGAAGTGACTTCATCTAACGCACTGCCAAGCTAGAACTTCTCACAACCTTCAGATGGGCACAAGAGAGTGTTTTTATAGCAGTAATATTATTTTCTGTCAGTTTTACAGAGTTTTAAAATACGGTAAGATTACCTCATTTTCGTTTTTGCCACCACATTACTAAGAGACTAAAAATCTACACGTCTAGAAATGAGGTGTTGGTGATTAAGATAAAAATATCCCCTTTATTGGTTTTAGGCCGCTCTCATTTCTTTAAAATAATAAAACAAATCATGTATAAATACGAAAAAACAGCAATATGCAGGAGGTGAGCAAATGCACACTGCAGGTACTCGTGGCTGCCTGAGGGGGAATCTACTGTGATCAGTTAATGCTGTAGAAACCTCTTTATCCACAATATCATCGTAGCCTTTTCCGTAGCTGCAGCATTTTGTGGTAAAAATGTAAATCTTTTAATAGTCTAGACACTCAGATTATTTTTCTGGGACTAGTTTGGTGTCTCTTTAGTTGTGGGCTGTGCTACCTGGTTCGTCCTTGTTCTGTTAATACATTTATTTATATATTTTTAGTTCTGCCATTGGTCTTTTTCCAAATGCACCTTGATAGCCATGGGTCTGGTTGAGTTAATGGGACTCTGACTAGAAGTTAGTGCTCTAAAGATCTGACTGTAGGCCTGAACCTGAGTTTTTACTTTATTCCCCTGTCTATTTGCTTCTAATTCATTAAAAATGTCCTATAAAGTGTCTTTGAGACCTAATGTACATCTGCTTTAGTACCATTCATATCCTATGTTCTCTGGATGTTGTCAGACACGGTTAAAGTATTTCTGTTGTGTCATGTGTCAAAAACTCTTGATGGATGTGATTACTGTTTGTATTTTTACATTTAATGGCTTCACCTAAAACAGGAGAGAGAATCAGCTGTGTTTTCAGTAGTTGTGGTATTTCTCTTAGTACAGATTCTGAAGCCAGAGTAGCTACTTGAATTGTATTCAGGTAATTTTTAAAGGTGTTGGTAGATTTGATTTTTAGTCTTTGGGCACAAAGTACATTTATTTTATTTTGCACGGTGCTATTTTCTTAGTAGCCTATTATTACTAAAAGCTTTCAATATGATGATACACTGTGTTGCAGCCCAATAAAATAAGCAGGAAAAGGCAATAACTTTTACTAGCTCTCCTGTTGTTTCTCTATTTCTGTGGATGCAGTTACATGACATACTATACAGCTGGAAGGGAAGATACTTTTATTTTTGTGAATTGGGTAATGTCTTCTGTTTACACGGAATGCTGTTCCCTGTCCTATTCCATATGACTGTGTTACACGTTCATTGAGTGCTAAAATTAAATAGCCACGATACAAACTGTAAAGGACTTTGCAAATCACATTAAAAATAGAGTTAGAGGGGAAAAATGGATATGCTCCATCTCTACCTGTGTTAGTATTTATATTGCATAGACTTTTTAAAGCAAGCACGTATCAATATAGGAAAATGAATGGATGAAAAGATCCAAAACTTTCTGTGTATTTAGCAAGTCTGGAATAGCTTCATTTTTTTTTTCTAGGCTTATTAAAATGATATCTAAAAGCTTTGCAGTGTTTAATGGCTTGTTGCATATTCCCAGAATGACAGGAAAGCATCGTTGTCCTGCTGTACAACCGAGAAAGCAGCCACTCGGTCCGAAGTAAATCCGAGGTTGTTCCTTGGGTCCTGCTGCATTTTAACCTCCTGCCTCCAGCTCCCTTTCTCCCGCAAAAACCCAAAGCCTCCATTGTAGTCAGACGCTTCGTTTTTCTGCGCACAAGGCCTAAGGTGTTTCAGTTTGGGCTCCCAAATGAGGAACACAGCGTCGGTGGCCATCTGCCAAGGTGTTTGGTCTGCCTCGCTCCTTCTCCGCAGAAAGCCGATGGCAAAGGCAGAGGCAGAACTGAATGTTCCTGTGTGGCGTTCAACTGCCTTAACCACATGCCCATTGCTCTCTTCCTGCAGTTGTCTGTCTGCTTCTCCGCACAACTTCGAGAGCAAACACATATAGGAACCTATAAATAATCTAATTCGATGCACAACCCTGATTCATTTCCTGAGCAGCGTGTGTCCCGCACACGCAGGGCGGCCGCGCTCCTGTGGAAAACTTGAGCAGAATGGATGAGGCCGAGTTCATACTATTAAGCATTTAAAATATTATTCTAATGCGGCTTATTATAGCTGTAGCTTGGCGTATTTTTAACAAGGGATGAGGGAAAAAAAAAAAAAAAAAAAAGAATGCTTGTATTTATAGTCGTGACTGTTTTCCTGTCTAACGTTTGAATGTGGATATTCAGCTCGGTGAAATGCAGAGCATTGACCAGGAGGAGGAGGCTGGTCTCCTTAGGGAGAAAGGGGAGAAAGAGTTCTGGGTAGCAAACACCTGGGCAGTAACTATTTTGCCCTGGAGTCTCAGGGCCAGTGCGTGGAGAGTTTACCCAAACTTTTATTTTTCTCTTCAGCGTTTTCAGCCCAAGAAATGATCTCTTTTGGGGTTTCTTGGTGCAATATATGTTGGGGGTGTTTAGTGTGTTGCTATAATCTATCTGCTAGTAGCATAAATAAATAAAAGGTGTTTTTTCTATCCATTTTTTTTTTTTTTTGCTGGAAAACAACAGAAGGCACTCCTCAACTCCCAGTTTTCTTAAAAAATAAATAAAATAAAATAAGTCACAGTTGTTCTTAAAAATACAAAGCAAAACCTTTTATAATAGAAAATTATAAAACTGGTCTCAGCTTCCCTCTTTAATCTTCCCAGTCAAACAGTGTTTGTAAACTACCAAAGGTGGGGTGCAGGCTCTGGTGACAGAGCAGGGGTACCAGGAATCACAAACTAATCTTTATCTTTTATGCTAGAATTGATTAGGATGATACGATTTTTTATTTTTCCCCACAGAAGTCTTGCTGAGCCATGGGCTAGGTTTTAGTTTTTGTTGATGTTCTGCCTTACCCATGGACGATGCCTGAGGTCTAGTGACTGAGCTAGTGATTTTCTATGAGGAAAATGAAAACCTCGTGCTTGGCTTTTACATATTTTTCTCTGGGTTATGCAGTCTTTACCCACAAGCCATGGAGCAGATTTGAATGTCCTGTAAACAGCACTGTAGCTAATCCTGAGATACACTGGGAGGTGAGAAATTTTTTGGTCAAGCCATTCATTGAAATTCATTAAAATCAAAACACTTGCAAAATTAGATCAGTTCCGCTGGCATTTTCTTGCAAAGAAAAAAATGAAAACCCTGCTCTTAACACCCCTTTTTAATGGATCAGTTTGCAAAGTTTCACAGCTGTGGAGAAGTTAGGAGCAGGAAGAATCGGTCTCAGCAGGGCAGAACACCTTAAGCCAGGATCTCAAGGCAGCACTTTGCATCTGGAAACCAAAGCCTGAAAATGCTGCATGTCCTATCAGACAATGTTGTGTCATTGATTTATAACGTTATTTCATCTGATGTGTTGATGGCAACCTTTTGGCAGGGATTGTTTTCCTTTTCTGGTGTTTCTTTTATTTCTTTTTCTTTTTTTCCTTTTTTTCCTTTTTTTTTTTTTTTTTTTTTTTTTAACAGCGCCTACTACGAGGGAGCCCTAATCCATGACTTGGCTTCCAGGTACTAGGATAATACAAGTAGTAATTATGCCTGCTGCTAAAAATTTTCTACCTTATTTCCATTTGCATTTGTTTGCCTTCAGCTTCCAGTCATTGATTCTTGTTATTCCTTTCTCTGATAGATTAAAGAGCTCTTTAGTACTCACTATTTTCTCCCCGGGAAGGTGCTTTTACCCTGTAATCAAGTTACTTCTCAATCTTTTTTTCCTTTTTTTTTTTTTCTTAAGCAGATTGAGCTTTTTATGGATTTCATTGTATTTTTTTTTTCGTTCTTGGATGATTTTTCTGTCTCTCTTCTATTCTTTCTCTAATTTTCCTATTAAAAAGCAGAGATATAAGACTGTATTTTACTAGTCACATACACAGAAGTAAAATTACTTCACTAATTACTCCTGTGTTTGTATGGACAGAAATTGATGATGTTGAAGGTTGAGTAAAATAAACATGCATTTAGTGTGACTTCAGTACATCTGGATGTGTAATTATCAGAGGACAAAAAAAGGATAGATTATTCTAAAAACATGGAAATGCTTCATAAACTTCAGAAAGGCTGCTGATTCACAAGGAGTGGATGTGCAGAAGGGGCTGCGAAAGTATTTGTGTTTCTGCTGCAGTTTTTAAGGAGATAATAGTGAAATAAAATCTCTTTAAAAAAAAAAAAAAAAAAAGAAAGGGCAATATATCAAAACTGTAGGTACTGTAGATTACATGATAATACATATTTTTCTTGCCAAAATTTTGTAGGATTGAATGCAAGCCCTTTGTGAGTGACAGTGCCTGGGCCACGGGAAGTAAATGAGTGGATGTGAATATATGCCTCCTTTACAGCCAGTTGATTCTGTGAGTAGTCAGTTGCTTATCTTTGGAAATCCTAGAAATGATATGCTGCAGTAGAAGAAGTAAGGTAGTATCGATAATTTCTTCTGTTATAAAAGTAATCACCGTTATGCCCTGTAAGATTTCAAACAATTAAAATCCACAGCTTCAAAGAAATTCTTGAAAGTTTTCCTACTGCTATTCTTTTTCATTTTTACTCATATTTTAGGAAAAGGCTGAATTAAATTTACCTTACAGAGATTCGTCAGATGCCTGTGTGGTCAAAGCATCTTGACCTACCCAGTGGCTTTCATGCCTATCATGCTGTCGGCATCTGAACCTGAATCCACACTCCCAGATCCATGCTTATCCATCATGGAAACCATCAGATTTTCATGAAATTGAGCCAGGGACAATTTAAGTTGATGCAGATCAGTTTAATGCAAGTTTCTCTGTGTTGTGTCTTACCCAAATCTGCGGTCACCACATTGGCCTTCTATCTGAACTGACTTGCTTTCTGACTTCTAAGAGAGTGCCTTTCCTTTGTGGCAGTGAAAGTGAGGCATGGTCAATAAAAGATCTTTAGTTTTACTGAAACAAATTAGTTCATGGAACCATGGTAAATAAGGAAAAAGGAAAATTAAGTTAACGTAAAAGACTTAGAATCCTCTAAAGCTCCTAAAAAGAGAGTAAAGGTGACTAAGGACAGAAAAGAAAGCCAAGTGGTCTTAGAAAATTATACTTAGAAAATACTTAGAAAATAAACAGGTACTACAATTTTGTGTTAACCAAAAAGTTAATGCTAAGGTTTTGGTAGTGCAGGATGATTCAGGGTAGAAGTTGTCCCCCTGCAATGAGGAGCCTCTAGAGCCATTTTCTGTGGCTGGACAGAGATGAGAAGCGGGCATTCCCTTGAATGCTTTTGGGTATCCCAGGATAAGTCAGTATAAAGGATGTCATTTCTTACATCCTAGATTGCCTCGGTGTCTTCTCCCACATCCTGGAATAGAACCCTTAAATAAAGGGAGATGATGGATCTGGGGGAAAAAAAAAAATAATAAAAAATAGAAGAACCAGAATTATTGCGATAGGAAGTGGAGAGGGTCTCCATAAGCATGCTAACATGACTTCATTTCTTGAAACAACCGTGTAAGAGTTGATCCTCCTTCCTGAACTAATAATACTGGGACAGCTGCATATTGTGGTAGATGTTGGAAAAACGCAGCACCCACTGGAGCATAATACATACTGGATAACTATTCTGGAAGTTGGGAGGAGAGGGATAGTGTCAAGAAAGTTATTTTCTCTGTAAATAAATGCTGATGGTGAGGGTTTGTTGAGCAGGTACAGCTGCTACAGTTCATATTCCAGCTTATCTCTGCACAGGAGTGTGGGGGAAAGGAGAGAAAGTGGAACAGAAAGGAGACATGGAGAGGGGATAACCGTTTTTTGAGGCTTCTTTTGCTCTTTCAGGATATGTTCTTTGCTCTCCTTAAACAATTCACTCTGGTTTGAAAACTGCTAACTGCGAGGACTGTCCTGCTGCCGTGAGCCCTGATGCCCTGTGGAGCTTGGAGACGTCTTTAGGCTGCAAGCCACACGCTCTCTACAGTGCATATCGCAGCCCAGGTTGGTGGATGGAAACACCTCCTTAAAGACTTCATTCTGAAAAGCCTATCATCTGTGTAGGAGAACCTGTGTGGTATTTGTTTTCCTCGTTTATGGTTTTGTCATGTTCGAAGACCCTTTCAAGATCCTTTTCTCTGTCAGGACAGCTGCAGCTTGAGAAAAGTTGTAGGGAGGGGGTAGGAAATGTTATTCTCTAAGTAGAGCCCACAGGTGACTTTTACAGTAGTCCTAACAGTCATAGTAACTGTATAGTAGTGTTGCAGAACTGTAGTATGGCATGTAGTAGAGCATGCTGTAGGTGTTTGATCACTGTGAGTCCTAGAGTGCCAGTAAAACAGTAACCAAACACCGTTGTGGGATTTTTCTTTTATTTATTTATTTTTTCTGTCTATAAGGGTGGCTTTTGATATTTTGTAGTACTTGCAATCTCTCTTAAGCACAATATCTTGTTGGGAAGTTAGCAAGTTAATGTTGCAGAAGATGCAGAAAATTCTCTGAAAGAACGAGGAACACCGCGTTTTCTGTCATTGTGCTGTCAGGGGAGAGATGGATGTTGCTTGGTGACAATCAGATACACTTGGCTGTATTCAGCCAAAGGGCAGGACTGTCCTGCTGCCAAACTACGCAGGTTCCTTTTTGAAGCTGTAAGGTGAGGGTTGTTTCCCTTAGCAGTTCCTGGAACTGCTTGCATGCAGTGTAGACATCACCGTGGATCCTGTATAGTTACCAGGAAGAGTGATGTGTGATGCATCCCCTATTTCTGTGGATATCAGCATCCCATAAATTCACATTATTTTTCTGCCTTGCAGAGCTGATGCTGTGCTAGGATTTCTAATATCAGGAATGGAGCTGATGTTTGCTGTCCTAGGTATTTGCTGCATGTTCAGAAGTAGATGGCTCATCCTGCACTGCGGATGCAGACACAGTCCTGTATGAAGGACCAGACTAAAGGTCAGAGCGATGTTTGCATATTTTGTGTTTTCAGAAAGCGTACACATGGAATAAATAGTAGCTCTGTCCCAGTACTGTACCTGGCTCCAGGAATCTTAACAAGGTAACATCCCAGATGGGAAGGAACAGGTCCTTTTGAATGTTCTGGACTGGAACACATCTTTGTGGAGGTTCTGGACTGGATAAAACAGGAAGGAAAAGAATCTCTGATATTTTTCACCTGAGGCCTGCTTGAATTCTGCCTGTTCGGGTGTAGAAGTCTGATGCCAGTGTCAGCATCAGGGGCTTACCTGCCTCTACACTGGACTGAGTACTACTACCTTTAGAGGAGATGGTCCGTGAATGTGGGCAGCAGCATCTTGGGCTCCTTACAAGGAAACACTGCAGCTAATAATTTTTACCTTGGTGGCACACTTGAGTGTACAATCACATAAATGGCCAGGAGATTTTGGAGAGGAATTGTATATTTGATGCAGTGGTTGCAGAAAGTCAAAGAGATGAGTGGATGTTGCAGTGCAAGTTTTGCTCTCAGCAAAGCAAATATCCTAGCGGGTCAGCAATTTCAGAGACAGTGCAGTCCTGGAAGAACATTTCTTGAGCTCCTTTTTGCTGTTGGAGCTGAACACAGGTCACGTCTGTATGAAACTGCACTGTGAGCTTCAGAGAAGCACTTAAAGAAGTTACATGCTTATACAAAAGTAATAAGATGCTAAAGGAATCACATCATAATGGTAAATCATTTCCATTACTGTTATGATGAAGTTGTTAACTATCTGTACACATTTTCACTGTGAAAAAATGTGCGTGGTGTAATGATCATCAGAAGAAAAGTCCATAATTAATGTGTTTTCAGCAGTTTCGCCCACTTTGTGAGCTCAACAGTGGGCATAGGCCAGGCCTATGAAATACGTTTTCTTGGATACTTTATGTACGTGTTAATTCCTCAAAAAACTTAGATATAAATGTCGTTCATTGTACGGATGAGAACACTGTGTGAGTACTGGCCGTGATTTGAGATCAGCTCTAGGAATGATGGAATTGTCTGCAGGGCTCGCGTGTCAACAACAATCAGCTGGTTCGCAAATGAAGCACGGTAAGGAAATCACTGCGGCGGCACCGGTCCCATCGCTGCTCCCAGCTGCCTCTCCCAGAGAGGAGACTTCATTTAGTTATCTGAGGTTACCGTGTTGGTCTGCTCCTGCTCCTCAGTTACCACTTATTCACACATCCAGGACAGCCGGCCGCCCGTTGGCATTGAAAGGACACGTGGCCTTCTGAAACCCCGTTCTCTTCGATAATGCTGGCTAATAAAAGGGAGCCAGCAATATATGCAGGTTACTTTATGCACTCTGCACAAATCCTGCTGGAAAGGCAAAGCAGAGCACGTTCCGTGCATTGTGACTGTTTGCAGGCGTGCTCCATCTCCTTGCTTTGAATGGAAAGCTCCTTCAGAAATAAGGAAGTATTTAAAGTATCTCTAGTGGATTTCAAATAAGACATCGGAAGGGGGAAAATTGGTTATAAGTCTGCATCTGATAAGCAGCTGGGAATTGTGTTCATATGGGCTGTGTAGAGGCTGGCACTGCAGCCTCAGAAAAAGGGAAAATATGGGCTGTGCTTTTTCAGAGTACACTGCAAACAGCCTGTCCCATGGTATAACTGGAAGTGCTCTCAAAGAATGACAGCCTAAATCCCCAGCAGCTCCATCCTAAGTACATGTGGCCAGGTGCCCTGTCTCTGCAGATGTTTTGCTCTCATTTTGGGCTGAAAACTTAACATTTTTTTTTGTGGAGACAGGCTTTCAGATCTCATTAAAAATAGCCTAGTAGTGGCTTTGGATTTGACTGACAAGCTAGTTGTTGTGCCAAATTAGATATAATACACTCTTAATTTTGATCTGAAGAAACAAGGCTCTTTTTGCTCAGTAGGGAGGACCGAGTGACAAAATCCGGAGTTCCAGTGACGACACTGAATCTCTTTATTGTCAGAGCAAGCTAGGAAATCATCTGCCTGCCAGCCAAAAATGCTGGGGAGCAGGCAGAGTTCCTGACAGAAAGAAAAAGCTGCATAAGAGAGTGGTTGCATGGCCCAGTAAGCTTCTTAGCCCAGGGGGAAGTGTGCTGCCCCATCCTGTGGTGTTCCTGTGTCTTATATGGAGTTGATGCAAGTTCCTTCTCTCACCTCTGTCAGCAACCACAGAGCTTCAAGCAAGACTTTCGGAGGCCTCGCTTGTCATAGTTCGGCTTCCTTGAAAATGCTGTTGGGCAAAGAGGGATCTCACCGGGGTGTTTCACAAAGTCCTTTTGGGAGCTGGGAGGTTGATGCCCACTCTGTGTCTCCCTCTGGATTAGTGTCAGTCAGATGGCTGCTGTAGTCTGCTCCATCGATGCTTGGCTTTGCTGGAAGTCTTAAGTTATGAACTACACAGAGGATGTTCTAAAGTGGGAGCGTAATTTCAAGTAAATAAAATTAAAATCTATTTTCATCTTAATTTGATGGGAACTCCTCTGTTATTGCTTGAAATACACTGTTTAGAAGAACAGTTCTCTCGTTGGAGGAGCCTTTCTCTCGATTCTCTGCCTTATCTCTAAAGAAAATGGAAAATGAAAGGTTGTTTTCCCAACCAGTTATGAATATATGGTATGTATTTCCAAGTTCAGCTTGCCTTGCATGGAACAATATTTGAGCCAATAAACTCCTTACAAACATTTCTACTGGTTTTCAATAACTAGCTACAAGGGACGTTGTAAAAATGGAAGTATGTGAAAACATACATATAATAGAAAACATGATCTTATGCACTGCTTTCTGTGCAGTGCAGCATCCAATCCATGTGACTTTTCCCAAAGTATGCTGTAGTTTGCAAAACATCAAAATTACTACATCGGGATTTTGAAACTTCCTGTGCAGCTACTTACTTTCTTTCCAGAGCAATCGTGTTGTGATGTTATGACACGAGTGCGCTGGGGACAAAGCCTCTTTGCGTGAGGTCTGAGGTGGCTCGTGTTATCCAAGCGATCGCGATGACTGCACCTGTCATATGGGTGGTAATTTGAAGCAGATTTTGACTTCAATAGCTTGCAGAAGAAGGCATGTTTGTAAGGGATTGGAAGGGATGTGGCACAGCATGAACAAGAGAAGAAACATGTAGTGCTTCCGTAAAAAAAAATGCTGGAGTCTGCAGCTGATGAGTAAATTCTTTTTTATTTCTGTAGTCAGGGGCAGCAGAAGGAAGCCACCGGGCTATGGAAACCTGTACAGGCCTCGGGATAAAAAGAGTGGAGATGAGGGAAAGCCTGTACCAGAATGTCGTGCCATTAAAATCTCCTCATTGCTCACCTTCTTCTAAATCCTTGGCTCTAGACAACAGCTGGAAATAAATGCTTCTCATTCCTTCCAGGTTTTCACAGAAGAAACTTTAAAGAAGTTCAGTATGTGTAAAGTTATCGGCTCAGAGAAAAAAGAAAAGGACCTTCCTTGAGACAGAAAGTGCCAAGTGCCTGCTGGGAGGTGGTTTGCATCTTGTGAGGCTGAACAGCTCAGCTTGCTGTATTTAACATGTATTGCCAGCCTCCTAAACAAGAAGCTATTGTGGCCTGTACAGAACCTGTATATTCCTTCTGTGTATAAGTATATTTAAAGAAGGCAGTGAACAAAACAACTGCAGTTTGTTTCACATCACCTAATACTGACAGGTAGCACGCTAGGGCCTGACTTTGTGTGGAGTTAAGACTGTCACCACACTCCGTCCTATGTGGTAACTCCTCATAGAGCAGCACCTGAGGCCTCAGCTAAGGGATTTGCTCATTTTAGACACCCGCTGGTTGTAACAGCATCCCACAAACATTTTAGAAATGCTGCCCCATTTAAAGAAGGAAGAGCGAGCACCAAGGTTTGTCCAAGGGTCATCGAGCTGTAAGGCTGTGTGAAAATCCATCTCTTGCGGTCTCCTCTGTAGCTTAATTCCTTGAGAAGAGCTGTGCCAGGTGACTGCTTGGCTGAATTGTCACAGGGTTTCACAGTGATTCATCTACTGATACAACTAAAATGGTTCAATCCACCTGACACAGATGCAAAAGAGTAGAGAACTGAGCCATCCTCCCACCCCAAAAACGTGGCTGCAGTGAGCTAGGACCAGCATAATTAGCATCTTTTAAATCACATTAGTGTCTAAAGAAAGAGGAAGCAGAGGATGCTAAGTTATTGACCTTAGACCTGGCTGCCCTGGTAACTGGTACAATTATGACTTTAAGATGTGGGTTTGTGGCTTTTTTTGGTTTATTTTTAGAAACTCTCAGTATTTGTACAGCTTTCCATTTGTGTGGGCCTAACATTAACAGACTACCCTTCTCTTAAGTTTCTCTCTCGCTAAGAATTAAGCGAGCAGTGCAGGGCTAGATGAAAAAGGGGAGGTTGTCTTATGCATTATCCTTCTTGGATGTGAGGGGTTGGCTTTGTTTGGGATCTGAAATAGGTCTTGCTAGGATTCCCCTTTCACCGTGGCTCATTGTATTGAATGCCATTAGCCATGGTCCTACGGGGGTTAAAGTAGTGACTTTATCAATTAGTTTATTTTGTTAGATTATTATATTTTTTTTGTTAGATGATGATATTAGTTTATTCTGTTCGGTGATGATGTAGGTTAATGGCTAAATTTTGATGGTGGTCACAAACATGCAAATAGTTAATTTTGACAGCGTGCAGCATTATTGTGTTACCTTAAAGCTAGTTCATTTTGATAGCGTGCTTTGCTACTGTGTTCTCTTGAAGCCTTTGATCACGTTTTGGAAGGGGTTGCAGCCAGGAGCACTAGGGTTTGGGATATTTCCACATTTAGGTGGCCTGCAAAGCGCTGAGGATGGTGTGGACCATGTCTTGATGCTGCCTGCTGCTTGTATCGCGAGGTGCGAGGTAAGGAGAGTTCTTAGCGTGTGTTTTATTCTGTCACTTAATAAACATGCTGGCTACGAGCAGGGTTAGCGCTTCAGGAATCACCGTGACACGGAAACAGCAGGGCGAGCTGCGGCCGCGAAGGAAACATCAGCCGGGCTCGCTCCCTTGTGACTCCAACCCCCGAGCGGGACAAACGCTGCCTGTCGGCACCCCGCGGCGGTGCGGGGCCCGGCCGAGCCCCCCGGAGCCCCCCGCGCAGGGCGCTGCGGGCGGGCGCAGCCGCGGGGTCCCGCCGCGGGCCGGCAGCGCCTCAGCGCCCGCCAGGCTCCCGCGCCCCGCCGG
This sequence comes from Aythya fuligula, assembly GCF_009819795.1. Classification (NCBI taxonomy): domain Eukaryota; kingdom Metazoa; phylum Chordata; class Aves; order Anseriformes; family Anatidae; genus Aythya; species Aythya fuligula. The sequence continues at coordinate 184,564,978 of NC_045559.1, forward strand.
CGGCCGGCTCCCTCCGCTGACTTTTATATTTGCGCGCCCTTTCGCTCCCGGGTGACGTGTCCCGCGCCGCGCCCAATCGGCTCGGCCCTCTGGTCAGGACAATGGAAGGGCCGCGGCCAATGGGCGAGGCGGCTGGCTTGGCGGCAGCCAATGGGCGCGGGGCTGTGTTGAGAGTAATGTTACCAGCGCCGAGAGTGTGAGGAGGCTGCGTATCGATCCCGCTCCCACAGCCATTGCGGTGCATTGGGCTTCGCAGCGACCCAGGCAGCGCTGGGGCTGGGGCCGGGGCGAGCGGCCGGGCGGGCGTCTCTGGGGCCGGGGGCCGAGCGAGGGCTGCGTGCGGGCACCCACACGGGTGAGTACGAGCCCGGGCGGGGGGCGGCGGGGCCGGCCGGGCGCGCTCGCAGCGGGCCGGGCTCTGCCTGCCGCCGCCACCGGCACACCGACAGCGCTGCCCGGGCACAAAGGCTGCGCCCCCCCCCCCCGCCTCCCCTCCGTGCCTCCAGCCTCCGGCTCGCTGCCTCGCAGCCCGGCTCCCGGCGGGGAGAGGCCGGCGGCGGGCGAGGGGCTGGCAGTGCCCGGCCGCCGCCGCGGCGGTGGGGGCGAGGCGGGGCGGCGAGGCGCCGTGCCCTGCTCGGGAGAGGCTCCCCCGGCCGCGGCGGGGCCGGCGCTGCGGTGGGGCGGGCGGGAGGGCGAGGAAGGGGCCGGGAGGGAGGCGGCGGCGGAGCCGAGCCGGCGGCCGGGGCCGTGGAGCCGCTGGCCCCGCAGCCGCCTGGCTGTAACATGGCTGACGGCAGCCGCCAGCGAGAAAACAAGGCGAGCGGCGGCGGCTGAGCAGAGAGGAGCTCGGGCGGGCGGGGGCGCAGTTCGGGGGAACTTTTTTTTTTTTTTTTTTTTTCTTCCCTCTTCTTCTCCTCTCTCTCTCTCTCTCTTCTCCTCTTCTTCCCTTCCTTCCCTTCTAGGAGGAGAGGAGGTCGTGAGGGGAGAAAAAAATAAAAAATAAAAAAATAAAAATGGGGTTGGGGGGGGGGCGGGGGGGAAGGTTTAAAAGTCTGCGGAGCCGGGAGCTTGGGGGGGCTCTGCCCGCTCCGCCGGGGCTCGGGCACGGCGCTGGGAGCGCGCCGGCCCCTGCTCCCCCGGCCCCTGCTCCCCCCTCGGCGCCCACCCGCTCCCCACCTCCCCCCTCAGCCGCCCTCCCTCCTGCTCTCTTCCCTCCCTCCTCTCCCTCCTCTCTCTCCCTCCCCCGGCTGCAATGGCTGAGCCCGTGCGCCAGGGTAGCGGGCGCCCTCACACACACACACACACAAAGGGAAGGGAAGGGAGGAAGGAGCCATGTTCTGTAGCCGCCAGCGCAGCGGCCATTCCGCGCCTCGCCCGCCTCCTCTTCCTCCTCCTCCTCCTCCTCCTCCTCCTTTTTCTCCACAGGGGGGGGGTCCCGCGGCCTCCCCGCCGGCTGCGCCGGAGCAGAGGGGGCGCTGGGGGTGCCCGGCTGCTGCTGGGCGCACAAAATGGAAGCAGCCCGGGTCACCTCCTCCTCCTTCCTCCTCTTCATCCTCCTCCTCCTCCTCCAGCAGCCTGCGCCATGCCCGGGCAGCCCGGCCTCATGGCGGGGGAGGGGGGGGGCGCTTTGTCTCCTCACAGGGTTTTTATTTTTTTGGGGGGGGTG